>NC_058082.1:340755410-341100631 GCF_014858855.1 Bufo gargarizans | reverse complement strand
TCCTCCCCCTCCCCCCTTGTCACTCTCTTTCTTTCCTCCCCCCTTGTCACTCTCTTTCTTTCCTCCCCCTCCCCCCCTCCCCCCTTGTCACTCTCTTTCTTTCCTCCCCCCTTGTCACTCTCTTTCTTTCCTCCCCCCTCCCCCCTGTCACTCTCTTTCTACTCCCACCTGGCTCCACCTCTAGTGTAGCGTGGCCGAGCTCTGTTAGGTCCGCGGTACAGGAGCATTTGTTTCCTGTACCCGGCCGGACTGAAAGGAAGTGCACACTAAGTGAGCACTTCCTGTCAGTCCGGCCGGGTACAGGAAACAAAAGCTCCTGTACCGCGGACCTAACAGAGCTCGGCCACGCTACATTAACAGGCGCAGGATTCTTTAGAGCGGCAAGCGCTCAGCCTCAGCCACTCAGGCGGCGCAGAATGAGGGGCGCCGCCAGCCGCCCCCAACTTATATAAGTAACTGTTTTTTTTTCAAACCGCAACGGGCGCCGGGCGCCCCCTGCTGAATATAGGAGGAGGGAGGAGGGAGGAGGGAGGAGGGAGGAGGGAGGGGGGGGGGGGGGGGGAGAAAACATAAGTGCCGCCTCGCCTGCCCATATTACATTGCGGGCTGTCGGCCGCCCGGCGCCCCTGTTGCTATGGCGCCCTGTGCGGCCGCACAGCCCGCACACCCCAAAGGCCGGCCCTGCATATAATGGCAAAGAGAACAGCGTGAAAGGGATTGTTTCAGGAAAGACATTTGTGTTGCTAGTATATGCTGCTAATTCTCCGTGGGTTAGGCAACATGCACGCACACGTGTGTTTTTTAGTCCACAAAATATGGATGCTGTCCCCGTGTTATTTACTACAATAATTTTTACGTCTAAAAGTGTTACAAGTTCCCTTTTCTGTCCGGCTGTGCGACACAATTTTGTGGCACATTTTTATGCCTGCAGTTGGGGGGGGGGGGGGCTCCGGCAAATTTACTTACATTTGCAAATGTTAGCTAAAAATAAAAACAACGCCAGCCAGCCTGGTGTCGTTTTTACTCTGGGCCCATGCACTGCCACAGACGTGCCTAATTTATGAAGAGGCACGCGCATTGTCATAAATTAGACAGATCGTACGGCAGCACAAGGGGGGGAAATAAAACCGGCGTGAAAAAGCCAATCTTGGTAAATGTGCCCCCTTGATTTCAATGGGTCCGTGCTCTACAGTTTGTGGACTTATTCTGTAGAAGATGTCCTATGCTTGGCCGAAAAATGCGGAACATGGACCCATTGAAGTCAATGGGTCAGCAAAAAATGCGATGCAACATGGATAGTAACCGTATTTTGCAGACCATAAAATTTGTGTTGAGCAAATGTGTTTTAAGTTCTGCATCCAAAGTTCGGGTTATTGAAGAATCCCGTTATGGATTCTAAATTCCGTTATGGTCCGTGGTAGTGAAATCCATAACGAAATTCTTCGATAACCCGAACTTTTTTTTAATTTTTTTTATTTCTTTATTGTTTTCTCAGAGGGAGGACAATGACATATACAAACACAAAATCTACATATTACACCTGCGGGATGTTGCCACTGCAAAAACATACATAATACTAAAACATTAAAATATCGCTTGGCCTAGTAGGCCAGCAAAAATGCAAAGAAGCATATGAATGCTGGTCTCCCTCCTCCCTGAATTCCAGATACAATCTCCTGCAACTCGCTCAGAAGAATTGGGGAGTTCAGGAGTGCCGAGTCCTGTTCTGCAAGTGCAGGAATCTTAACTTTCTGCAAATAATCTTCTATAAGTGCCTCTTTGTCATTTGTCTCGGAGCGGTATAGGGTATTTAAATATTTTAGAAATTCACCCTCAATTTCCTCTGCCTTATCCGAAATATCAACATGGGGAGGGAGAGATTGCTTCCTTCTCACTGTGCTGCTGAGAGAACATGACTGCTGACAGCAGCGTGCTCATGTTCAGAGATACTAGACTGCGCAGCCCAGTATTGAAAAAATGGAAAACCCAGTATCATATCGATACCGGGACAAAAGTATCGATTGGGTATCGAAATTTCGATACCCACAACAACCCTACTTAAAACACAAGTTTGCTCAACACTACACAAAATACATATGGTTGTGTGCATGAGGAATTACACTAATAGGGTCACTGCCAAAGTGACAGTGGCATTATTAAAGAGCCTATGATAGGCGTTAGTCAACTGGAAAGATACAGCATTAGGTAAAGCTTTGGGCGAGGGTAACATTGGTCGCAGCCAGGATCTCCGAGTAGCGATGATCTCGTGAAAATGTATGGGATCACCACGGAGATCCCATTCATTTTTATGGGATCACTTACTCTGTGATCCTGGCCGTGACAAAACACGGGTGGCGTCAGTGCGTGTTCCGCAATTTGCGGAATGGCACGGGCAGCCTTTAATATAAATGCCTATTCTTGTCCGCAAAGTGCAGACAAGAGTAGGACATGTTATATATTTTTTTGCGGGGCCACGGAACGGAGCAACGGATGCGAACAGCACACGGAGTGCTGTCGGCATCTTTTGCGGACCAATGCATGAGGCCTTATCTTGTTAAAGGAGTTGTCCTTTGAGCCTCATTCACACTTGAGTATTTTGGTGAGCCAAAACGAGAATTGGCGCCTCCACATACATAAGGGAAAGATCTGCACCAGTTTTTTTTCTCAAGATCACTGACGTGTGAATGAGGCATTAGGGCTCATGCACACTGCCATTGCAGTTTTCTCTTTTTTTTTTTGCAGGGTTGCAGTATGAACAAACGGATGCAGAGAGCATACGAGTTGGCTGTCCGCATTTTTTTGCATCCTAGTGCAAAAATTCTAATCGGATGCAGACCAAAAATAATTTTGTGTGCATGATGGGTCATCATTATCAGATTGGCAGGAGTCATACACAGCTTCGTACATTGTGTATCTGTATTGTTGTTTCCATTCACTTAAAGGGGTTCTGGAGTTTGTTTAATCATTAGTTAGGATAGATCATCAGCATCTGATCGGCGGGGGTCCAACACCTGGGACCCCCGCTGATCAGCTGTTTCAGAAGGCAGCTATGCTCCTGGTGCGCTGCGGCATTCTCACTATTTACTGCAGGCTCTGTTCACTTTAATGGAGCTTAGCCCCACCCAGGCCAGTGATACTAGTCGTGACATCACTGGGCCTGCAGTAAACAGTGGAGCGCTGCTGCCTTCTCAAACAGCTGATCGGCAGGGGTCCTATCCAGCCCCTCCATGCCATGTCCCCCACTCCCCTAGTGCCATCTGCCATCCATTGTCATGTCCTCCTCCCCTAGTGCCTCCTTGCCATCCATTGCCATGTGCCCTCCTCCCCCAATGCCTCCATGCCATCCACCATGTCCCCCACTCCCCCAGTGCCATCTGCCCCTCCATTGCCATGTCCCCCTCTTCTAGTGTCTCCATTGCCATCTGTCCCCCTTCAGTGCCATGTCCCCAGCACCAGTGAAATAAAATACTTACCTTTCTTGTAGGGGCGTGGCTCCACAGCTCCTCCATCTTCTTCTCTGTGTGCTGCACTGTTGTCCTGAAGTCACACAGCATCGGGTCATGGTGCACGTAAGCGCGCACTATGTCCTAATGATGTGTTAGGATCCAGTGCAGCACGGTACGGGTGGCGGGTGACCACGGAGTGGTGAGTAATAGCAAGCGCTTCACTCCCGAATCCTCGATGCAAATAAATTGCAAAATGGGGACCCATTCATTTTCAATCGGGCCGGAATGTGCTGTCCGCATTGGCGGATCCGCACTTCCGCATCCGTGCTTCCATTTCCGCAAAAAAAATAGAACATGTCCATATGTACGGACAAGATTAGGCATTTACTATTATAGTGCCGGCAAAGTACGGTCCGCAAATTGCGGAATGCAAATTGACGGTGTCCGTGTTTTGCGGATCCGCAAAACACAGACGTGTGAATGGACCCTAAGGGTTGTTTTTGGTATATTTTCATAGAAATCTTTTGAATTTTTTCATACTTTTTATACTTATTGCCCTCTATGTATGTGTATACACACTGTAAGGGATTGTCTCTTTTCAGGGGGTCACACAGATATCTCACCAGACAACAGATTTTTATGTCCAAACTGTGCATTTATTTTGACAGTCTTCTTATAAAGGATAGTCCAGTTATAAATCACTGGGTGGGGTGAGGTTCCCACACCGCCAACACTTAAAAGACAAATAAACTCCTGCCCGTCTAGGTGCTACCTAAACACAATACGTCCCTACCTCACTCAGAGCTCAGTTCACACATGGACAACATATGCAGCTTTCCTCAGCCAACATCAATACTGCAGCCTCCAGGCTGTGGCAACTCCAGTACCTTTTGGGGGAGTGTGGCCCAGTAGTCCACCAGACGCTGGGCGCGCAACCCTCGTTCTCTAGGTGTCGCTAGGTCCTCCAAACCTCAGGCTATTCCAAAGTCTTGTGGCTCCTCAGTCCTCCTGACTGAGACCACACACAGAGCCTCTGCTTTACAAAACAGTCTTGCTCTCCGTCCTCAGACTGACCTACTCTGAGGCGCTTTATGCCAGCCTGATCACAGCAGGCCTCACCTAGTTAGAAAGGAAAACCTGTACTGGAAGGGTGTGGACTGGGAACTCCCTCTACCAAGCCTAACCACCAGTCCAAGTAAATTCCAGCCCAGAAAATGTATACAGAAATGTCTCAGCCAAATATGCTTTGCTGAGACTACTGCCACTCTCTGGTTTTTATCTGTCTCACCCATCTGAGGTACCTGAAGTGGGACAACACACCTTCCAGCACTGTTCACATTACCCCAACACACTACTCACAAAAAGTTTGGGTTATTTGGCTTTTGGGTGAAATTTATGGAAAACGTATATAGTTCATGCTACAGTGATATTATGCTATGAAAGTATGGCATTTAAGTAGAAGCATGCAATTGTGATTTCCTTATCTCAAACAATTTATTGAAACAAAAGCCAACAAACAGTGGTGGGTTTTATGCCACAAAAAATTTAATTGTCTCAATAACTTGTCATGTGGCCTTGAGCATCAATTACAGTTTGAAATTGAAGGTTTTCCGTTTGCTTGTAGTTCCCGTTTTGTCCTACCTGCCAGGGTGGCGCTAGAGAGCAAGAATATTTTTGGAGATAGTGGAGCAGCTGTCAATCTCATTGATAATCAATTTGTTATAACACATGGTTTCTGGGTATGCACTTTGGGAAAGGATATACCTGTTTTTGATATTGATTCCGCTCCACTTTCTCAGAAATCGTTAAAGGGCATAGTTCAGGATATCCGTTTGATTGTGAGTGATACTCATGTTGAGGATGTGTCATGTTTCGTCCTAAGCGGGTTGCCTACTCCTCTAGTGTTGGGGCTACCCTGGCTCACTAAACATAACCCCACCATTGATTGGCAAGCGAGGCAAATAAATGGTTGGAGTGAGTTTTGCAGAGAGAATTGCCTCTCGACATCTGTTTCAGAGGTTTCTACTAAGACTGTACCATCTTTTCTCTCTGAATTTTCAGATGTGTTTTCTGAGAGTGGGGTTCAGGAGCTGCCCCCTCACAGTGAGTACAATTGCCCTATTAATCTCATCCCAGGCGCCAAACTGCCTAAATCTCGTTTATACAATCTCTCCCAACCTGACAGGATCGCTATGCGTGCTTATATCTCTGAGAGCCTGAAAAAGGGACACATACAACCCTCGAAGTTACCTGTTGCCGCTGGTTTTTTCTTTGTTAAGAAAAAAGATAGTTCTTTAAGACCATGTCTGGATTTCAGGGAGCTGAATAGTATCACAATTCATGACCCTTATCCGCTTCCTCTGATCCCGGACCTGTTTAACCTCCTCTGGACTGATTAACGCACGGATGCATCCTGGAGGCGGTCGATTCATTCCTCCTGGACGCATCCGTGCATCATCTCACGAGACGCAAGATTTCAGTCTGAGCCGGCCCGCGCATGCACATCGCGGGCCGGCAAAAGTTCAAGCACAATTTCGTCACCAGCCTGCCAGCCAATGATCGTTGCTGGCAGGCTGGCGATTTTTAAAATCTCAAATCAGAAGCCATCTAACACATTATATTTGTAAATATAATGTGTTAAATGGCTTTCCTGCTCCTCTGCTGGTCCTTTTCGTCGGTTGGTCTCAGCAGAGGAGCAGGCATCACAGTGAGTAGCACCAAACACCACACATAGCCCCAGATCACCCCCCTGCACCCCAATTAAGGCATACACCAGCAGCGCAGCCCATCCTGGACCTAGTACCAGCACTGCCGTACAACATGGTGAAGTGGCGAGCACCAGAAGGGCAGTTGAAGCTGGTACGGTGGCACGTGCAGTAGTTACCCCGTCGCAGCCATTGCACAGACAGGCCCGTAGAGCCCCTAGAATCCCTGAGGTGCTGGCAAACCCTGATTGGCAGTCCCCAACTTCCGCCACACCTGTAGTTCCCCCTTTCACCGCCCAGTCTGGAGTTCGGGTTGAGACGTCTCAGATCGGTTCGGCCCTGGGATTTTTTTTAGCTGTTCTTGACTGCGGAGCTCTTGGACTTAGTTGTGGCAGAAACAAATTGGTATGCCACTCAATTTATATCCGCCAACCCGAGAAGCTTTTATGCCCAGCCTTTCCGGTGGAAACCAGTCTAAGTTTCCGAAATTTAAATTTTCTGGGCCTTCTCCTCAACATGGGTCTAACCAAAAAGCATGAATTGAAGTCATATTGGTCCACGAACCCAATTCATCACATGCCCATGTTCTCTGCTGCTATGTCCAGGACACGATTTGAGACCATCCTGCGTTTCCTGCACTTTAGCGACAACACCACCTCCCGTCCCAGAGGCCATCCAGCTTTTGACCGGCTCCACAAAATTCGGCCCCTCATAGACCACTTCAAACAGAAATTTGCAGATTTGTATACCCCTGAGCAAAACATCTGCGTAGACGAGTCCCTAATACATTTTACCGGGCGCCTTGGCTTCAAACAATACATCCCAAGCAAGTGCGCCCGGTATGGGGTCAAATTGTATAAGCTCTGTGAAAGGGCCACAGGCTATACCCACAAATTTCGGATCTATGAGGGAAAAGATCAGACCCTGGAGCCGGTCGGTTGCCCTGACTACCTGGGGAGCGGTGGGAAGACAGTCTGCGACTTGGTGTCACCCTTATTTGGCAAGGGGTACCATCTTTATGTGGACAATTTCCACACAAGTGTGGCCCTCTTCAGGCATTTGTTTCTAGAACAGATTGGCTGCTGTGGCACCTCGCGAACTAGTCGCGCAGGCTTCCCCCAACGGCTCGTTACCACCCGTCTTGCAAGGGGGGAGAGGGCTGCCTTGTGTAACCAAGAACTGCTCGCAGTGAAATGGAGAGACAAGCATGACGTTTGCATGCTCTCCTCCATTCACGCAGACACGACAATCCAAATTGAGCGAGCAACCAGTGTCATTGAAAAGCCCCTCTCAGTCCACGACTATAACCTTCACATGGAAGGGGTGGACTTCAATGACCAGATGTTGGCTTCGTATTTAGTTTCCCGACGCACCAGACGCTGGTATAAGAAGGTGTCTGTATATTTGATTCAATTGGCTGCATATAATAGTTTTGTTCTCTACAGTAAGGCTGGGAGAACAGGATCCTTCCTCAAATTTCAGGAAGAGATCATCGAGAACCTCCTGTATCCAGGAGGTTCCGTGGCCCCATCCACCAGTGTAGTGAGCCGTCTACACGAGCAACATTTCCCCAATGTCGTTGCTGGTACCTCAACCCAACCGTTACCCCGAAAAAGATGTCGTGTCTGTAACAGGAGTGGAATAAGGCGTGACACCCGCTATTTCTGTCCTGACTGCCCTGACCACCCTGCCCTATGCTTAGTGGTGTTTCCGGAAGTACCACACACAGGTACACTTAGCATAAGGATCACATCTCACAGGACAGGCACACGGGGCTATTAGGGCCCATTCACACAGCTGCTGCAAACCTCTCCTTTCACCTGGGACAAAGTGCACCTTTGGGCGATTTGCGCTTTGCACATTGTCCCATGGGTAAGGAGAGGTTTGTCCTATAAAGGTAAAAAACACACCAGTAAGCAAAAAAGTTAACGTTCAGTTCCAAAAGTTAAATAAAGTTTATATGTTCTGTTCAAAGGTTATTATAAAGTTAATAAAATTTATTGCGTTGCGGCCTGGTTTTTTCTTTTTTTTTACCTTCCAGGTGGACCAACCGATCGACTAGCTGCAGCACTGATGTGCATTCTGACAGAAGCATTGCGCTGCTGTCAGATTACACAAAAGTCGGTGTATGCGGCGCTGCAAGACGAGATTTCTCCTCTGCAGTAAAACATACGTTTGCCAAGGCATATGAGCTGAGGAGGCAGCGGTGTTCATATGCTTTGGCAATCACTTTGTATATATATATAAAAAAAAAAAATCCCTGCAATGATTTATTGATCCACATCGATTGATGTGAATGGAGTAATCGGGTTTGCCAGGGCATACGAGCTAAGTGGGTATGGATGTTGGGCGGAGCTCCTATGTCCTGGCAGACGCCTTTCCCCTCTTTTTTTTTTTTTTTTTTGGCAGAGATTTTTTTCATCCACATTGATCGATGAAGAATGAAGCGAATGAAGAAATCTGTGCCGTTCATTTTTTTTTTTTTTTTTCAGCCCAGAGGCTGAACGAAATAGCTGGCCAAACATGTAATGATTGCGGAGACCCTCAAATGCCAGGGCAGTACAAACTAGGGATCGACTGATTATCGGATTTACCGATATTATCGGCCGATATTCAGGATTTTTAACGGTATCAGCATTTATTTTGCCGATATTCCGATAGCGTATGGGGAACACAGATCGCGCTGCTGACATCGCTCTCCGTGTTCCCCTTAGCAGCACAGGGGAGAAGGAAGCAGTGTCTCCTTCCCCTGTGCTGCTGCAGCTGCCGCCGATGAAAGGACAGGGGACAAGAGAAGGGGAGGGGCTGTGGCCACTGCGCCACCAATGAAGCTTAATCTTTCATTCATTCATATACAGGAGCTGCAGGATCACATAGCCGGCTCCCGACCTCTATGAGCTGTAGCTGCGATCTGCAGCGGATCGCAGCTACTGCTCATAGAGGTCGGGAGCCGGCTATGTGATACTGCAGCCAGCTCCCGCCTCCTGTATATGAATAAATGAGAGAATAAGCTTCATTGGTGGCGCAGTGCGCCCCCCCCAAGCCCAGTATTAGACATTGGTGGTGCAGTCTCCACCAGTGCGCCCCCCCTCCCCTCCACAGGATCCCCTCTCCCCTGCTCCTCCGATCGGAGCCCCAGCAGTGTAATGCTGGGGCTCCAATCGGTTACCATGGCAGCCAGGACGCTATTGAAGCCCTGGCTGCCATGGTAAACTCCATGCTGCTGTGTGCACAGAGCAGCAGGGACAGTGTGAGCTCCTATTCACCCTGATAGAGCTCTAACAGGGTGAATAGGACAAGGGTTCTAGTTCCTAAGGGGGCTAAAAGTTAGTAAAAAAAATTACAAAAATCCAAATAAAACACCAAAATATTAAGTAGAAATGAAAAAGAAAGATTTTTTTTTAAAAAAACCTACACATTAACAATAAACATTATTTTTCAGCAGATTTGTGGGAATTTTATTTTTTTTTAAAATAAAAATTCCCAGAATATCGGTATAAATTATCGGCTATCGGCCTGAAATTTCACAAATTTTCAGTATCGGTCCTAAAAAATCAATATCGGTCAATCCCTAGTGCAAACACCCCACAAATGACCCCATTTTGGAAAGAAGACACCCCAAGGTATTCACTGAGGGGCATATTGAGTCCATGAAAGATTGAAATTTTTGTCCCAAGTTAGTGGAATATGAGACTTTGTAATAAAAAAAATATATATCATTTTCCGCTAACTTGTGACAAAAAATAAAAAAAATCTAGGAACTCGCCATGCCCCTCACGGAATACCTTGGGGTGTCTTCTTTCCAAAATGGGGTCACATGTGGGGTATTTATACTGCCTTGGCTTTTTAGGGGCCCTAAAGCGTGAGAAGAAGTCTGGGATCCAAATGTCTAAAAATGCCCTCCTAAAAGGAATTTGGGCACCTCTGCGCATCTAGGCTGCAAAAAAGTGTCACACGTGGTATCGCCGTACTCAGGAGAAGTTGGGGAATGTGTTTTGGGGTGTCATTTTACATATACCCATGCTGGGTGAGAGAAATATCTTGGTCAAATGCCACCTTTGTATAAAAAAATGGGAAAGTTGTCTTTTGCCGAGATATTTATCTCACCCAGCATGGGTATATGTAAAATGACACCCCAAAACACATTCCCCAACTTTTCCTGAGTACGGCGATACCACATGTGTGACACTTTTTTTGCTGCCTAGGTGGGCAAAGGAGCCCACATTCCAAAGAGCACCTTTCGGATTTCACAGGCCATTTTTTACAGATTTTGATTTCAAACTACTTTGCACGCATTTGGGCCCCTAAAAAGCCAGGGCAGTATAACTACCCCACAAGTGACCCCATTTTGTAAAGAGGACACCCCAAGGTATTTCATGATGGGCATACTGAGTTCATGGAAGTTTTTATTTTTTGTCACAAGTTAGTGGAATATGAGACTATGTAAGGAAAAAAATAAATAAATCATTTTCCGCTAACTTGTGACAAAAAATAAAAAGTTCTATGAACTCACTATGTCCATCAGCGAATACCTTAGGGTGTCTACTTTCCAAAATGGGGTCATTTGTGGGGTTTTTCTACTGTCTGGGCATTGTAGAACCTCAGGAAACATGACAGGTGCTCAGAAAGTCAGAGCTGCTTCAAAAAGTGGAAATGCACATTTTTGTACCATAGTTTGTAAATGCTATAACTCTTACCCAAACATTATTTTTATCAAAGACATGTAGAACAATAAATTTAGCGAAAAATTTACATATGGATGTCGTTTTTTTTTTATTTTTTATTTTACAACTGAAAGTGAAAAATGTCATTTTTTTGCAAAAATTTCGTTAAATTTTGATTAATAACAAAAAAGTAAAAATGTCAGCAGCAATGAAAGCTCTATTATTGAGAAGAAAAGGAGGTAAAATTCATTTGGGTGCTAAGTTTGGGTGGTAAGTTGCATGACCGAGCAATAAACGGTTAAAGTAGTGTAGTGCAGAAGTGTAAAAAAGTGGCCTGGTCATTAAGGGTGTTTTAGCTAGGGGGACTGAAGTGGTTAACCAGATTGTTAGGGCTAAAGTTTTTTCCAAGTTGGATTTAAGAGGGGCATACAACCTGGTCAGGGTCAGAGAAGGAGACGAATGGAAGATGGCCTTTAAGACCCCTGAGGGCCATTTTGAGAATTTGGCTATGCCTTTTGGTTTGACGAATGCTCCTGCTGTCTTTCAGCATTTTGTGAACAGCATTTTCTATCATTTAATGGGGAAGTTTGTACTAGTGTATCTAGATGACATTTTGATTTTTTTCTCTTGATTTCAAAACTCATAAGGACCACCTACGTCAGGTCTTGCTCATTCTGCGGGAGAATAAATTGTACTCTAAACTGGAAAAATGTGTGTTTGCGGTTCCAGAAATTCAATTACTGGGGTTTCTTTTCTCCGCTTCTGGTTTCTCGCATGGACCCCGAGAAGGTCCGCGCTGTGCTTGAGTGGGAGCTTGGCGCTGATGCGCTTTTTGGGTTTTGCCAATTATTACAGGAAGTTCATTTTGAGTTATTCCTCTGTTGTTAAACCACTCACTGATATGACTAGAAAGGGGGTAGATTTTTCCTCCTGGTCGGTAGAGGCGCGTAGGGCCTTTTCTAGTATCAAGGAGAGTTTTGCTTCCACTCCCATCTTGGTACAACCTGGTATTTCTCTGCCTTTTATAGTTGAGGTGGACGCTTCTGAGGTGGGTGCGGTCTTGTCTCAGGGTCCCTCTCCTGCCAAATGGCGACCGTGTGCCTTTTTCTCGAAGAAACTCTCCTCCGCAGAGAGAAATTACAATGTGGGTGATAGGGAGTTGTTGGCCATCAAGTTAGCTTTTGAGGAATGGCGCCATTGGCTAGAGGGAGCCAGACACCCTATTATCTTGTTTACCAACCATAAGAATCTGGCCTACTTGGAGTCAGCCAAGCGTCTGAACCCGAGACAGGCCAAATGGTCTTTGTTCTTTTCAAGGTTTAATTTTGTTGTCACGTTCCGGCCTGGGGTTAAGAATGTTAAGGCGGATGCCCTGTCACGTTGTTTTCCGGGAGGGGGGAACTTTGAACACCCGGGTCCCATTTTGGCTGAAAGGGTCGGCTCTTTATCCTGAATTGGAGGCAGAGGTTCAGGCAGCCCAGGCAGAGGCTCCTGATCTTTGTCCTCCTGGGAGGTTGTTTGTGCCTCTCGCTTTATGACACAAGGTTTTTAAGGAGCACCACGATACTGTTCTTGCTGGGCACCCGGGGGGTAGAGCCACAGTGGATCTCTTTGCTCAGAGATTCTGGTGGCCGGCTCTTCGTAAGTCGGTCGAGGGTTTTGTGCGAGACCTGCGCTCGTGCCAAAGTCCCTCATTCACGGCCATCGGGTCCTCTCCTTCCGTTACCCATTCCTTCCCATCCTTGGACACATCTGTCCATGGATTTCATTACGGACCTGCCTCGTTCCTTGGGGAAGACTGTGATTCTGGTGGTGGTGGACCGTTTTAGCAAAATGGCGCATTTTATTCCTTTTCCTGGCTTGCCCAATGCTAAAACGCTGGCGCAGGCATTTATTGATCACATTGTCAAACTGCATGGTATCCCTTCAGACATAGTCTCTGATAGGGGCACACAGTTTGTTTCCAGATTCTGGAAGGCCTTCTGTTCTCGCTTGGGGGTTCGATTGTCATTCTCTTCTGCTTTCCACCCGCAGTCGAATGGCCAGACAGAGCGCGTCAATCAGAATCTGGAGACATATCTGCGTTGTTTTGTGGCGGAGAATCAGGAGGATTGGTGTTCTTTTCTCTCCCTTGCTGAGTTTGCTTTAAATAACCGTCGTCAGGAGTCCTCTGATATGTCACCATTTTTTGGTGCATATGGGTTTCATCCGCAGTTTTGGACATTCTCTGGAGAGGGGACTTCTGGTTTACCTGATGAGGAGAGATTCTCCTCGTCTTTGTCATCTATTTGGCAAAAGATTCAGGATAATCTAAAGAGCATGAGTGAGAGATATAAGCGTGTGGCGGATAAGAGACGTGTGCCTGGTCTGGACCTGAATGTTGGTGATCTGGTATGGTTGTCTACTAAGAATATCAAATTGAAGGTTCCCTCCTGGAAGTTGGGTCCTAGGTTTATTGGGCCTTACAAAATCTTGTCCGTCATCAATCCCATTGCCTACCGTCTTGATCTTCCTCAGACTTGGAAGAGCCATAATGTTTTTCACAAGTCCCTATTATGTCCAACCCACTGTACTCTCCTCTTTGCCTCCTCCTCCGATTGTGGTTGATGGTAATCTTGAATTTCAGGTCTCTAGGATTGTAGACTCACGTATTGTCCGCGGTTCTCTTCAGTACCTCGTTCATTGGGAGGGTTATAGTTCTGAGGAGAGGATGTGGGTTCCAGTGGCGGACATTAAGGCCACTCGTCTTCTCAGGGCATTCCATAGGTCCCATCCTAAGAAGGTGGGCTCTGAGTGTCCGGAATCCACTCGTAGAGGGAGGGGTACTGTCACCACCAGATCTTTGAGAAGTTCTGATAGACGCTCTTCAGTACCTCCTGCATGATCTTCTTTTGTTTTGCTTTCGTTTTGACATCTCTCCTCCCTCTCCCAGCTGTCATCTATTAGCAGTGATTCCCTCCCTATATATCTCTTCCCCATACTGCCTCACCTTGCGGTTTATACAACTTCCTGGAGTGTGCTGATGCTAGAAGCTGTTACTGCTGCATCCACAAGATAAGTCTGTTTCTTTATTTCTGTTTTCCTGTGGGCTTGATCCTAGGTGACCCTGACTCCTTCCGTATAGGGTGTTCAGGTGTCATACAGTCGAGGAACGAGGGTATGCAATTTTCTACCATTGAGATTTTTGCATAGGCTGAGCAGTAAGGGAGAGAGCTAGGGCTGTTACAGGGCTTACCCTTTTGTTCCTTAGGCTACTTTCACACTAGCGTTCGATCGGATCCGTTCTGAACGGATCCGATCATAATAATGCAGACTGAGGCTCCGTTCAGAACAGATCCGTCTGCATTATATTGGAAAAATAAAGCTAAGTGTGAAATTAGCCTGAGCGGATCCGTCCAGACTTTTACATTGAAAGTCAATGGGGGACGGATCCGCTTGAAGATTGAGCCATATTGTGGCATCTTCAAACGGATCCGTCCCCATTGACTTACATTGTAAGTCTGGACGGATCCGCACGGCCAGGCGGACACCCGAACGCTGCAAGCAGCGTTCAGGTGTCCGCCTGCTGAGCGGAGCGGAGGCTGAACGCCGCCAGACTGATGCAGTCTGAGCGGATCTGCATCCATTCAGACTGCATCAGGGCTGGACGGAAGCGTTCGGGTCCGCTCGTGAGCCCCTTCAAACGGAGCTCACGAGCGGACAGCCGAACGCTAGTGTGAAAGGAGCCTTAGTTCTGGATCAAGTCAGTCGGCTCTTCATTTGTGTCTCCTAGTTTTCTGTAACACCATCCGTGACATTTAGAAGCAAATCTTGAAATTTTTCAGAAAATTTCCAAAACCCGTTCAGGTCTGAAGTCACTTTGAGAGGCTTACATAATAGAAACCACCCAAAAATGACCCCATTTTTTAAACTACACCCCTTTAGGTATTCAAAACTAATTTTACAAACTTCGCTTACCCTTTAGGTGTTCCACAAGAATTAATAGAAAATGGAGATGAAATTTCAAAATTTCACTTTTTGGGAAGATTTTTCATTTTAGCCAATTTGTTTCCACTAACAAAGCAAGGGTTCTGTTAACAACAAAACTTAATATTTGGGGAATTCAGCCCGCACAACCCCTAGCAGGTGCAGATTGCTATGGCGAAATACAGATACAAACGCAAAAACACTAAATGCAATCGCACTCTGCAACCAGCACTCTGCCCTGCCTTTATGCTGGATGTTGAACAAGGCATTGGTGTACATTTTGGCAAAGCGTAATAAGCCACTCACCACGTCAATGTCGCCCCAATGAGTGGTCCCTAACACTAGGTCCCACCATCTATGGGCCATGACAGCATGCACGCCAAGCACACTTTGCTTTTAACCCCGTCCGGTGCCATTACAGCTTTCATCGGATCCAGGGATGCAAGTACCAACATGCATGCTGAGCCCACTATGTACTTCTCCTGGAGCCTAATGGCTACTGGTAGGTGCTATATAAGCAGACTCAGTTTTATACTGACTTTAAAACCAGCCTCCAGGGCATACCAACTGGTCAGGTGTGCATGACTGCTTGGAGATCGCCACGCCTCCAATATATACTACAAAGAAATAATATGGGGAATTCAGCCCGCACAACCCCTAGCAGGTGCAGTATGCCCTGGAGGCTGGTTTCAAAGTCAGTATAAGACCCCATGGACATGGCCGTGTGCGGGCCGTGAAACCGCGGCCTGGATCCCTCCTGAGAGCAGGAGCGCACGGCGTCACTGGTTGCTATGACGCCGTGCACTCCCTGCTGCCGGCACAGTACAGTAATACACTGGTATAGATCATACCAGTGTATTACTGTATTGCGGCGGCAGCAGGGAGCGCACGGCGTCATAGAAACCAATGACGCCGTGCGCTCCTGCTCTCAGGAGGGATCCAGGCCGCGGTTCCACGGCCGTGTGCATGGGGCCTAAAACTGAGTCTGCTTATATAGCACCTACCAGTAGCCATTAGGCTCCAGGAGAAATATATAGTGGGCTCAGCATGCATGTTGGTACTTGCATCCCTGGATCCAATGAAAGCTGTAATAGCACCGAACGGGGTTAAAAGCAGTGCTGGTTGCAGAGTGCGATTGCATTTTGTGTTTTTGCGTTTGTAGCTGTATTTCGCCATAGCAATCTGCACCTGCTAGGAGTTGTGCGGGCTGAATTCCCCATATTTTTTCTTTGTAGTATATATTGAAGGCGTGGCGATGTCCTAGCAGTCATGCACACCTGACCAGTTAGTATCATGTGTCCTGAAGAGGTTAAAGGGATAGGTACAAGTTCTGCCGGAGTTTCGTCACTGGCTGCAGAAGTGCCTCCACTACCCCACAACTTCCAAAAATAGGGGAAATCACGGCGCAGTGCTGCATCTCATTGACTCTCTGTATGAAGTTACGCTGGATGTGACGCCATTTGTCTGTGTATTGGGGTATGTGGAGGACTTGCCAATCACTGAGCCCAGGAAAATAGCAGTGGCCAGAATGTTGTATATGGCTCGTAAGCTGATTGCTCAACATTGGCTGGATGAGGGTAGTCCTAGTAAAACCGAATTTGTAGCTAAGATTAATTGGTTACTTAACTTGGAACGAGGGGTCTATAGAAAGAGGGGTGCCATGGCCAAATTCGAAAAGCTCTGGACTCCTTGGATCGATGCCCCCGGGTTGGCGTCCAGGGAACTTCAGAGATACCGTCTGGGATTAGTGTGAGGGCTTTATCGATCATTGTACGTATTTGGCTCGGTGATTGGCGATTTCTCACTGAAGACATGGGATGCTTTTGTGATGTGTAATGTGGGGAGGGTATGGCCGTTGACAGATGTATGGTCCAACTTCGATTATAAGATCATAAACTGTCTTTCAATATTTTGTGGGAATGTTGTTGGGATGGGGCTTGTGCCTGTGTACTTTGAATGCAATTGCACTGATGTAACCGGATGCTGCAGCTATGGAAGATGGAGGGCATCACACTGATGGTTTGTGGGGGGAGGGTATGTGGGGGTTGGGGCCTTACGTTTGTAATATTAAAAACTGCTAATAAAAAATTACTTAATTTAAAAAAAAAATAGGGGAAATCACGGCCCAAAACTACATCATGCACGAGCGTATTTGCAGCCCCAAGCTTATAAGTCCTTGTTCCCACTGGAGTCTCACACGCAGTGAGAGCCACCAGATAGTCCTTACTATCCGGATGATTGTCCCGCACATAGTCCCCAGCTACCAAGCTGGCATGTACCTGGCACATTGCGTCCAACAACGCCTGGACTGAACTGCCATTCACCACAATGTTGCACATTTTCGGCGCAGTCTCTAGTCCCAGTGTCTCAACACCTCCCGGCCCAGCAGGTAGCAACTGCTGCCGGCTCACTGTCACTTTATCTGCTATACAATCAATAACATTGACGTCACAGGTTCGTCAGTCCCAAGCGATGAGGGAGCTCTAGGAACACCTCCACCTAGGTCACCATCCTTCTCCTGGACACTAGGAACCTCCTGGTCACCTGACTCCTGGCCATAGGACAATCAGGTGCACACTTTTTGACTTGACGGCATCTCCAGAAGCACTCTCTCTGCCGCGGGACAGCTGCATGCAGTCGTGGTCGGTTGCTCCCAGCAACAGCCTTATGGCACCTCTGCACTTCCTCTCTAGGACTCTGTACACACTGGCCGTAAACGGTTGAGAGCCGCACCGCTCTCCATCTCACTCTCTTCCAGTCGGTTGCCCTTGGCAACGGCACACATCTTGGTCTCCAGAACTCCAACTGCAGAACTTGAAGCCCCCTCGCCGTTCCATATCTGCCAAAATAACAGAACGTCCTTGCCCAATTCCTCAGCACAGCTGTTACCATGGGAAACGCCTTGGGTTAGGATGACTTTGTCTGTACAACCCACGTATGAGCTTTTCCTGCTCCTGTTGCCACATCACTTGCCTTTGGCTAGCCTTCAGATTGGCCCGCATCAGCTGCTTGGTGAAATCCTCCATCCACCCCATAGCAACGGACAGTCGTCTAGCATCACAGCAAAAAAATAAATGTTTTTTTCCCCCACAGGTCAGTGCCTTTTACTTGGGCTTCCGGCCCTTTAAACTCCACACAGCAATTCAGCAGCACCTGCGCTTTCTGCCTGGTTGTTGCTCCTAGCAACACTTTGTGCCCTTTTAACATGGACACTGCCCAGCATTTCCGCAGCCTTCAGCATGGACAACACTTGCTGGTGCCCGCACCCTCCACCAATTGCAAGAGGATCGCTTTACTTTAGGGGGTCACGCTCACAGACATCTTCACCAGACACCAAATTTAAGATCAAAACTGATTTATTCAGGACACTTCAGCCAATACAGGTAATGAAGTCACAGCTTCACCAAAACATGTGTGACATCCACTCAAAACAATAAAAACTTGCCCGGCTAGGCTCTAAGTAATACATATAACGTGTCTCCCTGACTCACCTACTTAGCACAGTTCACACACTGTCTCAGGTGCAGCTTTACTCCTTAGTCCACTTAGGGAAGTGATCAGGTGTCGCATAGTCTGACTGAGACCATGCAGAGTCTCTGCCTCCAAGTCACTCTCTCTTTCCCCAGACTGACAGCCTGGGACAGGTTTTTATTTCCCCTTAACGATCCCAGATGACACCTGGAGATCCCTCAGGCTTAGGGGAAAACAGGCAAAAAACTCACTGAAAAAAGTAGCCTAAATGGGTGAAAATGGTCCAAACCTAGACACTGTAGTGTGTCTATAACCGGGTGGCAATTCCTCCGCATACGGTCCGCAGACAACGGCAATCCCCAGCAAAAAATGCGTACAATGGAGGATGCCGGGGCGGACTGCATGCACCACAAGAACATCTTACACCTAATGATACATTGTGCAGATGAAAAAATATACGTACAAAAATCACAAAATGCAAAAAATGCACCAAAATTATACGCAACTGACAATATTAGCTAATTCCTCAGGCCGATGTTAAAAGCTGAGAACTTTGCCAATATCTTCCAGTCAGGAACATATCGGAGCCCCTCATGCACCACGTCACGGTGTCTCAGCACGCATGGGGTCCTACCACTCAACTGCCTGTGGTGTGTGAACAGGATCTGATCAGTGCTAGAAACCAACTCACAGCCAGACTCTCACATGCTTCCATAACCCTAAGTTCACACCTGAGCGTTTTACAGCGCGTTCCTACGCGCTGTAAAACGCTCAACAAGGAGAAACCAATGCTTCCCTATGGGAATGGTTCTCACCTGGGCGTTTTACAGCGCATACGATCGCGCTGTAAAACGCCTGGCGCTCAAACAAGTTCTTGAGCTTTTTTGGGGCGTTTTGTCGCGCGTTCCCGTACATAGATATTCGGGAACGCGCGACAATGTGTGTTCGCCTGTCTCTGTATGCGCGATTGTAAACGCCCGTACAATCGCGCATACAGAGTGCTCCTTTCGGAACGCTCAGGTGTGAACCCAGGGTAATGGTATCACAAATGCCCTGTGAGGTAGGATAAAGCTGTGAGCCGCACCCATAACAGGCCATGTGACACAGAAGCTACCAGGTGCAAAAGAATGTTACCAACAAAATAAAGTGGCACATTCTATACACATAAAGACAAAAAAACTCACTGAAAAAAGTGGCCTAAACGGGTGAAAATGCTCCAAACCCAGACACTGTAGCGTGTCCATAACCGGGGTAGCAATTCCTCTGCATGCGGTCCGCAAACAACGGCAATCCCCAGCAAAAAATGCGTACAGTGGAGGATGCTGGGGTGGACCTGCACCACAAGAAAATCTCACACAAAATGATACATTGTGCAGATAAAAAAATATACATACAAAAATCAGGGGAAAACAGGCCCTGGAATGGGGTGGACTGGGGAGGTCCCACAACCAAGCCTACCTTCCCCAGTCCAATAAAATCCAGCCCATGAACTACTAAAGAAAAATAGCTTCAGCAACTATGCTGAAGCCAGTACCATCCTGGATCTTATTCACCTCACCCAGTTGAGGAACCTGGGTGAGATATACACCCCTTCTGGGACTTTCTCACACATTTCACTGTTAACATCACCACAGTTGCTACAATGTGTAGTTGTCTATAGGTTAATAGCAACATAATTTATTTTCTTTTGTGTTAGATAGGACCCCCTGTTTTATTTATATTTTTTAATGCTTACCTAATAAAGTTTAGTGTTTTAACTTCATATATTAACATTTCTTTAGGCAGTACTAATAATCAAGTCACCCAAAATTGTAAAATATAGACTAAACTAGACATGTTAGTCATTGCTTTGTTTGTAATGACTGGCTCTGTAAAAATATCACATGATCTACCGCCTCAGGCGAATGGCAAATGTCATTTAAAAAAAAACTATGCCAAAACAGCAATTTTTTTGTCACCTTGCCTCACAAAAAGTGTAATATGTACTATGTACCCCAAAATGGTACCAATGAACACATCACCTCATCCCACAAAAAATGAGCTACCACACAATACCATCATCAGAAAAAAATTATAATAATAATAATGCTCTTTCAAAAATGTATTAATTGTGTAAAACTGAATGAAAATTGAAAAGTGGACATATTAGGTATTGCTGTGTCCGTAATGACCTGCTCTATAAAAATATCACATAATCTATCCCCTCAGAAAAAAACGGTGCCAAAACAGGCATTTTTCTTTTCAACTTGCCACACAAAAAGTGTAATATAAAGCGATCAAAAACTACTACTGTATGTACCCCAAAAAGGTAACAATGAAAACGTCACCTCATCCTGCAAAAAATGAGCCCCCACACAAGACCTTTTCCCGAAAAAAAATATATATGCCTCATAAAATGGCATTGCAAAAACATGATTTTGTTTTAAAAAAATGTTTTGTGTAAAAGTGGTAAAACAAAAAAAAAAACTGTATAAAATTGTCATCTCAATAATCAGATTGACCAGTGGAATAAGGATAACGTATAATTTTTCCAGAACTGTGTACGCCGCATTAACAAAGCCCAAAAACTGTTTAGCCTGCTTCCCAAAAAGCTAAATAAAAAGTGACCAAAAAAAGTCTTACTTACCCCAAAATAGAACCAATGATGATGACAACTCATCCCGCAAAAAATAAGCCCTCACACAGCTCTGTTGAGAGAAGCATAAATGTAGGGTTGTCAAAAAATGGCTGTACTGGTCCCCAGAGGCTGTCATTTAAATGACTTTATCAAAATCTGCACTGCAAAAGCCAAATGGCGTTCTTTCTCTTCTGGACCCGGTAGCCGTTTACATCCACGTTTACCCTGGGTTCACACCTGAGCGTTTTACAGCGCGTTCAAACGCGCTGTAAAATGCTTAAGACATGAAAACCAATGCTTCCCTATGGGAAAGGTTCACACCTGGGCGTTTTACAGCGCGTACGAACGCGCTGTAAAACGCCCGACGCTCAAACAAGTACTTGAGCTTCTTTGGGGCGTTTTGACGCGCGTTTGTGGCCATAGGACACTGCAGTCAATGACACAAACGCGCGTCAAACGCGCGTTTACTATTACAAAAAACGCGCATAAAAACGCGCGACAAAAACGCGCGTAAAACGCGCGTTTGAGGAACGCTCAGGTGTGAACCCAGGGTAATTGAATTTCAGCACCCAGTGGAACCCGCCTAACAATTTAAAGGAAATATCTGTGGAAAACTTGCAATTTTATTTTCGCACAGTCCCCTGCTCATTACATTCTACAAAACACCTGTGTAGCAGGGGCGGACTGGGCCGGGGGGCAGGGGGGCAGTTGCCCCCCCGGGCCTCCCTGGCTTGCTGTCCCGGCCGGCCGGGCCGGAATAAACTGCCACTTTAAGCCAGGGAGACGGGGAGCAGGGGAGGCGTGTTGCCGGCAGCCTATCAGACAGGCCGCCGGACCGGCGCAGGCGGCGCGATGACGTAATCGGCGCGATGACGTCATCGTGCCACCTGCTCCGGTCCTGCGGCCTAACTGAGCCGCTGCGCTGCCGTAAAGTGATTACATCTGTGCTGGCTGGAGGCGGGACCGGAGTATTCCAGAGAAGCAGGGAGGTAAGTATAAGTCTGACTGACATTTTTTTTATATTTTTTTTTTATTTCTGTCCCTATCTGGCTACTACTGGGCTGGCACTTTATGAGGGGGGTGGGGGGCAGGGGGGGCATAATCTGGCTAGTGGCTACTCCTGGCACATTATAGGGGGGCCCCCCTAATCTGGCTACTGGGCTGGCACTGTATGAGGGGGTGGGGGGCAGGGGGGCACAATCTGGCTAGTGGCTACTCCTGGCACATCATAGGGGGGCCCCCCTAATCTGGCTACTGGGCTGGCACTTTATGAGGGGGGCAGGGGGGCACAATCTGGCACTTTATAGGGGGGCCCCTATCTGGCTACTCCTGGCACATTAGTGGGGGGGCCCTATCTGGCTACTGGCACATTAGGGGGGCCTATGGCTACTGGCACATTATGGGGGGGCTATGGGTACTGGCACATTATGGGGTACCTATGGCTACTGGCACATTATGGGGGACCTATGGCTACTGGCACATTATGGGGGGCCTATGGCTACTGGCAGATTATAGGGGGGGCCTATGGCTACTGGCACGTTATAGGGGGGCTATGGCTACTTGCACATTATATGGGGGGGCTATGGCTACTGGCACATTATGGGGGACCTATGGCTACTGGCACATTATGGGAGGCCTATGGCTACTGGCAGATTATAGGGGGGGCCTATGGCTACTGGCAGATTATAGGGGGGCCTATGGCTACTGGCAGATTATAGGGGGGCCTATGGCTACTGGCAGTTTGTAGGGGGGCCTATGGCTACTGGCAGATTATAGGGGGACTATGGGCTGATGGCAGATTATAGGGGGGCCTATGGCTACTGGCAGATTATAGGGGGACTATGGGCTGATGGCACATTATGGGGGGCCTATGGCTACTGGCACATTATAGGGGGGCCCTATGTGGCTACTGGCACATTATAGGGGGGCCCTATGTGGCTACTGGCACATTATAGAGGGGCCCTATGTGGCTACTGGCACATTATAGGGGGGCCTATGGCTACTGGCACGTTATAGGGGGGCTATGGCTACTTGCACATTATATGGGGGGGCTATGGCTACTGGCACATTATGGGGGACCTATGGCTACTGGCACATTATGGGAGGCCTATGGCTACTGGCAGATTATAGGGGGGGCCTATGGCTACTGGCAGATTATAGGGGGGCCTATGGCTACTGGCAGATTATAGGGGGGCCTATGGCTACTGGCAGATTGTAGGGGGGCCTATGGCTACTTGCACATTATATGGGGGGGCTATGGCTACTGGCACATTATGGGGGACCTATGGCTACTGGCACATTATGGGAGGCCTATGGCTACTGGCAGATTATAGGGGGGGCCTATGGCTACTGGCAGATTATAGGGGGGGCCTATGGCTACTGGCAGATTATAGGGGGGCCTATGGCTACTGGCAGATTGTAGGGGGGCCTATGGCTACTGGCAGATTATAGGGGGACTATGGGCTGATGGCAGATTATAGGGGGGCCTATGGCTACTGGCAGATTATAGGGGGACTATGGGCTGATGGCACATTATGGGGGGCCTATGGCTACTGGCACATTATAGGGGGGCCCTATGTGGCTACTGGCACATTATAGGGGGGCCCTATGTGGCTACTGGCACATTATAGAGGGGCCCTATGTGGCTACTGGCACATTATAGGGGGGCCCTATGTGGCTACTGGCACATTATAGGGGGGCCCTATCTGGCTACTGGCACATTATAGGGGGGCCCTATCTGGCTACTGGCACATTATATGGGGGCCTATGGCTACTGGCACATTATAGGGGGCTATGGCTACTGGCACATTATAGGGGGCACTATGGGGACATTAGCTCAACTGGGGACATTACAAGGGGGTATTTTTTGCACTGTCTATTATAAGGAGAATTATTACTACTGGGGAGGGGGCATTATGGTGGGCTTTATTACTCCCCCATGGTATGACCCACCTAGTAGCAGCACCGGCCTCTCCCTGCTCTGCTATCCCTCTGCCTCTTCTCCAAATCCTCATTATGAAATTTTTCTCATTAGGATAAAACACATCAGCTCCGCCGAGCCGCGGCCAAAGTGTGGAGGTGTCCAAGATCCCCAAGGGTCAAGCCAAGTAATTGTAAGTTTTCATATGAAATATGTTTGTTATACACATATAGCATATACCGTGCCACACAATATACCGTTTCTTCTGCAAAAGTCAAGTGTCATGTGGGGGCCCCCTTATTGTTTTTTACCCCAGGGCCCCAGTTAACCTAGAACCGGCCCTGGTGACAGTCACTTCTTTATACTATGCGATCTCCGAATCAGATCGGCATCGCGTAGTACTGTCCTGTGTGTGGCTCCTCCCCTGCCTTGCGGCGCGGCCAAGTAGCGTGACCGTGCACTTGTGAAAATAAGTGTCCCTGAATGGCAGTTAGGAAATGTGCTCACCCTACTGTTGCCTCTATAAATGGCCCCCGTCGGTGCAAACACTAGTGTCACCCAGCTCCTCTCGGCCGCTCTGCTACTTCAGCGGCTGGCGAGAACATGCTGCCTTCCCAAATGCGCGTGTCTCTGATCGGGCTCCTTTTCGGCCAAGGCAGCTCCCTCCGCCCACTTCTGCTACTATTGGCTGGGAGGCAGACTGCCCACCTACCATTGGCAGGCTCTGAAGTGATCCGGGGACCTGAAGGGAGGAGACAGTGACACCACAGGAAGCTGCAGGAGCATTTATCTCGGCGGCTAGAGGCTGCTGAAGCATTCATCTGACCCCCAGGCCACAACTATCAGGAAAGAAAGACAAGAGGGAACAACACCTGAATGAAGAAAGAAAAGGAGTAACAGTAACTCCATGTACATTTTGTATGACCTTTGGACTTTCTTACTGATCTCTACGTCACACCTCTGTTCGGTTTTGAAATTTTTATTTCGGTGCACCTCTAGTTAAAACTCTGACATGCCATTACCTAGGGGTGGGCGATTTGGCCTAAAATCTATATTGCGATATAATTTTAAGCATGTGCGATATATATCGCGATATATTGTTTTCTATATTTGGGGGGGGGCATGTTTAAATTTTTATTTATTTTTTTACTTTTTATTTAATAACTATTAGCCTCCTTAAGGACTAGAACCCTTGTCATATTCACCCTACTAGAGCTCTATTAGGGTGAATATGACTTTACACTCTCCCTGCTGCCCTGTGCTTTGTGTACGCAACAGCAGGGAGCTGAGTCCCCTCCCCTAAACAGTGCCATCCACAGATCCCCCTCCCCTAAAAGGTGCCATCCACAGATCCCCCCCCCTCCCCTAAACGGTGCCATCCACAGATCCCCCCCCCCTTCCCCCGACGCTCACAGGAATACATTTATAAACTAATCAGTAACTTTAACTTTATTAATTGGTGATGTCTTTACTGACGATGTATCGTCTATATCGCCCACCCCTACCATTACCCCTTCTTCCGGTCAACACTGACAGAGAGGTATTTTTAAAATGTAGAAAAACAAAATCAAATAAAGTAGATTACTATACAAATTAACCCTTTATGGTGATTATCTGCAACTGAGGTGTAGATTTGTTTTGCACCCTAAGGAGTTAATTTTTTGTTTTATCCCCACATGACTTACATCATACTCCTTCATCACTGAGGGTGTTATTTAATAAGCTGCAAAATAAATACCTGTCCCGAAATGAAGGAAGCTGAGGCTTCTTCGACTATTCACTTTAGACCTGTACGGCTAATTTTATCGCTTTGTCTCCCTTCACTTCCCCTTTAGTTAAGCTGAACAGCCTCAGGACTTTTGGCTGAACCAAAGGGAGTATTCTGGTTAGCTCAGCCGATCCAACATCTGGGTCTGCTGAGGCAAACATTCGTCAGTTTATTCACTTTTGTACGGGCTATTCTCTCAGGGGCCAAACAGCAGAAAGTGAACAGCCGAATGTTCAGCTTAATCCTTTGGCTCCTTAGTGAACCCCCTATGTTTTTTAGTGACATCGCACATTGTATGCCACATTAGTTTGCAAACTTTGTTGTTAGTAGATCTAAAGGAAATTGTACAATCAGATTGTAAGGTGTGTGTTGAGCTTTAGGGTTCCATTGCAATGGCCTGCTCTGGATTCCCAACGCTCCAGTAAGTGCCCTTACACCTGTGGGAGCACACTGGCATGGCATGCCCTCACCTTCGGGTCACCTTAGATGATTGGCATATATGAAGCTTTAATTTGTATTTTAGATATGTACTATAAAGCCCTTATTCCTGTCCTAATTGTTACTCCCTTTTATTTGTTTGATGTCCAGCAAACCGTTTAGTTAATTCCTTATTGATAAATATGGAGAGCATACCATCAAAAAGCAAGGAAAAAAGTGGAGCTCAAAAAATACGCGAGAAAAGGGCTAAAGAGCTTGACATAGCAGGAAAGGATCCTAAGCAAATGAAATTATCATTTGCAGTGGTGAGTTGAAAGTTTAGAAGTTGTAAAGCAGGGGTAGGCAGCCTTCTGCACTGCTCATAATGTTCATAATTTTGATATGACTTTTTGTAGGGTCATGGTGCAACAGTACCCAAAGAAAGACCAACAGAGGTTTGCACAGACCAAGATAGGCTTCCAGTGAGGCAAGATGTGCTAGTTGAAGAGGAGTTGAGAACACAAAGTCCAAGTAGCTTAATAGAGAAGGAGTTGGACTTTGAAAGCAGTTCTGAAATGACTATTATAGAAAAATCACCCATTCCTTGCTCTGAAGCTACAAGCTTTCATGATTTAGAAAGCAGTAGAACAGAAGAAGAGTCTGCATCTTCTGATGTTCAGTTTGACAGCACCAAAACTCTCTTTAGTCTTCCTTCTACATGTTCCATGGCAGAAAAAATTACATTTGTGCAAATGCATCCAGTGCAACCAAGCACTACCGATTGTGAAGGCCTTCCCTTTAAAGAAATCGATTTTTATTTCCGTAGAAATCCAAATGGAGATCTTATTAGGCGTTCATGGCTTACTTGCAGAGTAAACAATAGAAAGCTTGAAGCTTTTTTTTGCAGTATCTGCATAGCATTTTCAAATTCCACTTCATCGTTCACTAGTGGGTGTACAAATTTTAGGCATTGTTATCAGGTTACTAACAAACATGAGATATCAAAAACTCACGGTGAAACTGTGAACACATATTTTACTATAACAAAGAGCAAAGGCATTGATACATTGATAAACCAGGCACATGCTTCAAAAAGAAAGAAGGAGATACTTCAAAACATGGAAGTAATGAAACGAATCTTTGATATTGTTAAACTGCTAGCAAAACAAGGATTACCTTTTCGTGCCCATGGAACTAATGAATCATTATATAACTTGAACAATGCTGAAATTAACCATGGAAACTTTCTAGAAATGGTTTTATTTCTCTCGAATTATGACGTTCCACTTAAAAATCACATTCGGAAATGCATTTCTGAAAGTGAAAAGAGTAAAAAACAGAGAAGACTCCTGGGAAAACAGACAGCTGGCCGTGGATCACTTGTGACATTTTTGTCATATAACACAGTAAAAAAAGTTATTATGGCAATCGTTCAGACCATGAAGTCATCAATAGTGTCTGAAATTGGTGAAAAGAGATTTAGCATCCAAGTAGATTCTACACAAGATGTTGGAGTAGTTGACCAAGCTACTGTGGTTGTTAGATGTAAAAGAGGAATCTGTTAAGGAACGTCTCATCTCTGTTTTACCGGTAAAAGATACATCTGGAAGAGGACTCAATGAACTTTTAATGTCAAGTTTTAAAATTCTTGGACTGGATTACAAAAAAATAGCAGGAGAGTCTTTTGATGGAGCAGCAAACATGAAAAGTGCTTATGTGGGGTTGCGTGCTCAGATTGCAAAGGAAGTGCCTAATGCTGTCTACATTTGGTGCTATAGTCACATTTTAAACCTGTGCATATCTGACTGCTGTGATGTTTTAGAGGCAAAAACTTTTTTCTGTCTTCTACATCGCCTAGCAACATTTATTTGGGACTCTCACAAGAGAATGAATGTCTGGAGGGATCAGCTTGATAAGAGATGTGGGCATGAGAAACTTCTCAGGTTGCAAAAAATTGGAGAGACAAGATAGTGGGCCAAAGATAAAGCCCTCCACTGGCTATTTGGAGAAAAACACTCACTATTTTTGGACACTTTAGAAGTGTTATTGTTGATTTCACAGTTCAAACAGTCTGATTCAAAGACTACTTCAAAAGCTTCTTCTCTGTCAGAAAACCTATGTTTGTTTAAGACCATTTTAACTGCACATCTATTTTTGGCTATTTTTGATGTTATTGGCCCTGTTTCAAGATATCTTCAAACAAGTGGTCTTGACTATATGGTTGCATGGAGAATGGTGGAAAGTACAGTTGACCAACTAAAAAAAATTGAGTTTTCTTATATAAAAGAGAAAGCAAAGCAGTTTGCAAAAAAAATAAATGACCTAATCATAGAAAGAGAGGGCCTTGATTCCCTGGAAGTTGAGTCAGAGCTACAAGAGAGAAGAATTGGGCGAAAAAAGCTTATGCCTGGCGAATCCTCAATTGATGAACATCCTATTAGTGAAACCCAACATTTTCTAGTTTAAGTTTTTAGACCAATTCTGGATCAGATCATTGGAAGCCTGGATGAGCGATTTTCTGAAAACAAACAATTAGTTCAGGACTCCCAATACTTGGATCCTCGTTTCTTTGACAAAATCAGAAAAGATCCAAATGTGTTAGAGGCAGGAGCACTACAAAGAATTTCTCAATTGGCAAACGTGGATGAATCGGGTCTGAAAACTGAGCTACAGAGTTTTGCCAACTTGTTCCCACATCTTAGAGAACATGAGAGCGGGAAGGTAAACATAGTTCCTATTAGCTGTCAGCAAGAAGATGATGATTATCTGGATAATAATCTTGTTAATACTGATGATGAGGACTGGGGCTCCTGTAAAGTTGATACCATGGAACAAGAAACAAAATGCAAATCCTGTAACAAATGTTTTCTTTGCTGTCACCGATTTTCTTGTAAAATATAATCTTTTTTCAACTGCTTATGAAAATCTCTCTGTTGTTTATGAATACCTGCTAACACTATCATATACTCAAGTGGCATGTGAAAGAGCATTTAGTAAGTTAAAACTTATAAAGACTCGCCTAAGAGCCACCATGGGGCAAGAACTTCTTGATGCACTTATGATAATGTCAGTTGAAAGAGATCTTTTGGAACTTGTTCAATTTCCAGATGTTCTTGAAAAAATTCGGAAGACCTCTCCTTTGATGAGGTCTTTGCTAACGGTTTGAAATTTTAGAGAAAAACATACCTCTCCAAATGTTAGTATGGTGTATGCAATACATCATAATATGTTCTGCACTAAGCAGTTGTAATATGCACTTAACTATTTGAAAAAAAAAGAAATGCATGTCCTTTTAATTTATGTTTTGCTTCTGTATATCGGATTAAAGTTCTCTATTTATTTTAAAGTCTTACAGTGTGACTTGTTTAGAAGTGCACCAAAAAGCAAATTTCAAAATGAAACAAAAATATCCAAACCGAAACAGAACATTTTTTTTAAATTACATTTTTCATCATAAACTTTTAATTTCATTCATTTTTTATTAAATAATTAGATTTTTTACTTTACTTTTAGGGGCTTCGGGGAAATATTAGGGGTCTAAACAGACGCCTGATATTTCCCTTTTAAAATAGAAAAAGCAATTGAGGACACAAAGTCCTCAATCTCTATTTCTGTATCCCCTGTTACAAATGAACAGGAACCCTCTATATTGAGAGTTTCTGTTCATTCATAACATGAGGACAGAGTGTGTTTACTATAATTACAACTATGAATGAACACACCTGTATATCACTTTCTTTTTTTTCATAATTGGGAACACAGTAAACATGTTAGGTTCTCAATTATTTACAAACACTCAGTGATCACTGATCACTGCGTGTTTGTGCCTCACTCTGCTTCCTGACACGATGTCACAGGAGGCTGAGCAGGCGGTGCGGAGAGGAGAGCTCAACCTCCTGGGATAGCACTGCAAGCTGTCTCTGCCCACACACCACTCTGCCAATCTGAGACAGGAGGCTGAGCATTGTGGAGAGGAGACGTCGGCCACTCACTGCGCTCTCCTCCCGTAGCGCTCGGACGGCTGACACAGTCCCCCCCCGTCCCCCCCGCTCGGACACAGAGCAGCGCCCAGGGAGGAGGAGAGAATACACGGATGCAACACTGTATCAGCCAGAAAATGACACTTTCGGCATTATACCAAAAATGGCATTTTCGGCTGATATGTTTCGGCGGCTGATATATCGGAGCATCCCTAGTTTATTTAGTTTTCCTGTGTTGTAATTTACATGGCTGACGAAAGTGGCAGGGGGGGGGGGGGGTCAGGAGGAGGCAGGGGAAATGGGAAAGCAGGAGGGGGGCTCAGTGGGCCTCTGGGTGTTACTTGCCCCCTGGGCCAAAAGTTGCCAGTCAGTCCCTGCTGTGTAGTCAAATTGTAGTTGCCGATATAAGGTCACTTATTTATTATTTCACCCCAGAGCCTCTACAGTTGATGCGTAAATCACCACAATGCACCTCAAATGCGCATGGTGCTTTTTTTACTCCTAAGTCCTATGGTATGTCCGGGCAAAAGAGTAGGGCCACATGCAGGGGTTTCTAAAATCAAGAAACCTGGCATAATAACAAGAGAGCTCACTTTTCTCACTGGCACACAATGGGAACAACATATCAGGCACTGAAATTGCATATCTATGTAAAAATAGCAATTTTCACTTCACACAATCTGCTGTGAATTGATTTTTGCTAAACACCTGTAGGGTCAAAATGCTCATGTATCTTTTCGTAAATTCTGGGGTGCATTACATCCTGTTACCCCATGTGAAAATCTAAATTTTGGAGCTAAAGCAACATTTTCTTGTAAAATGTGTCATTTGTCATGGCCAAGTGTTACTAAATTCTATGGGCCAAGGTGCTTACTTGAAAAATTCCTGAGGGGAGGTGGGGGGTGTAGTTTCCAAAATGGTTACACTTCCACTGTAGGGGTACCTCAGGGTGCACTGCCGTAACTATAGGGGTCGTCGCGGTTGTGACCCTTGCCAGTGGTACTGTACTTTTCACTTTATAAGATGAACTGCATCTTGTAAAGGGAATACTAGCGAGCTCTTCCATAATGGAAGCGCTCACTAGTCTGCAGGAGGAGGGGGAGAGAAGCGATGTACAGTACTTACCTCTCCTCCTGTTCGCTCTTCTCAGGCCTGCGCTGTTGTGTCCTGGCTGCCTGCAGCGTCAGGATGTACAGAGTGCACTGGATCCGCTCATATAATGCAGACGATGGGATCCGTTCAGAACGGATCCGTCTGCATTATATTGTAGAAAAAGTGTGAAAGTAGCTGCAGACGGATCCGTCCAGACTTTACATTGAAAGTCAATAAAATACTTTAAGCAGATCTCTCTGACTTGAGTAGGTACAGTAGATCCGTAGTAGAAAAGTCCCCCAGAATTGCTTGAACTAAGTTCGGTTCCATTCTGATGTTATGGACTTTTCCCAATTCTATGTAGATCCGGCGCCAGAGGTCCTGGATCCCCAAACAATGCCACAATAAATGTGTAGATCCGACCCCCCTCTCTACCGCACTTCCAACATCTACCTTCTGTTTTTTTTTTCCCTATTTTCGCTAAGAGGGCTGGAGAATAGTAGAGACGGTGAACAATTTTAAATTGGATAAGTTTATATTTATATGAACTTGATGCTAATTTAATGTTCTTATATATCATTCCCCAATTTAGATTGTACTCTTCTCTCCATTTTGACCTAGTCCTAAACTCTGTGACCCCAACTAAAGCTTGTCGGATCTTGTCATATACCTGTGTAAGAGAAGTCCTGGACCCATAGGATTTAAAACAAAAATCAACAAAAGTGTTTTCCCTAATATCAAATACTTTCTTATCTACCGTGTGGATGAATTGTGCATATCTACACTTGCTTATGAAAGATACTTCGGTGCCGTGTGTTATATTTTCTAATGGTAGCATTTTCCCATCTGCTATAATGTGTGAAAGTCTAATTCATCCCACTTCGATCCCAATATTCATAATCAGAAAATATAAAAAATTATTTTAATCTCGTATTATGCTATAAAGGCGTATATTGAGTGGAATAGGTGATCTTCAAAATACTTTTGATTTTATTCCAAACCTTGTGAAGAGTATTACTTAAAAGACAATGCTTACCTCTGTTCCCTAAAAATCCCGTATCCAGAATGGTGAAAATATCCCTATATAGTCCCAGGAAATCCCTCACAATAAGCGAAAGATGGTGGTCACTCCCATCGTCCAAACACCAATGTATCTGTGATGCCAAGTAATATCCCTGAAAGAAGGGAAGGGATAGACATCCATCCTTCTCCGGTAGCCATAGAAATTTTTTCTTGATTCTCACCCTTTTCCTCCCCCAGATCAAGTCATTTATCGTTCTTTCCAGGAGATGGAACAGAGAATCATCTATCCATGCCGGACAGGCTATGATCGTGTACAGAACGATTGGGAGGACCACCATCTTCACTATCGCTATCATTTCTGCTTGTGAAATAGACAACTTCTGCCAAATGCGTGTTTTCTCTCTAATGCCGTTAATCATCGGGATAGTATTCAAGACGTTGTATTGTGTTAAGTCGGCACTAATTTAAATTCCGAGATACCTTATTGAGTCCACAGGAGTAAGGATTTTAACTTTGAAGATGCCACTGGGTACCGGCCGGGCCAAAGGTAATAACTCTGACTTACACCAGTTCACTTTATATCCTGACACCGAACCATATGTCTTTATGATGCTCATCACTGAGGGGAGCGCTCTCCATCCCTACCTCAAAAATAAACATCATCAGCATATAAACAAAGTTTGTCTCCCAGTCTCTTCCCTCCAAACCCCTTAAAGAGGACCTTTCAATACAATAAAAAACTAAGCATACAGACATGGAGAGCGGTGCCCAGGGATCTCCCTGCACTTACTATTATGCCTGGGCGCCGCTCCGCTCTCCCGGTATAGGCTCCGGTATCTTCATATGTTCGGCTCAACTGGGTGGAGCCTGCCGGCGTCTCCTTCTCCCAGGCTGGAGTGCTGGCCAATCGCAGTGCTCAGCTCATAGCCTGAGAGAAAAAAAAACCTCCCAGGCTATGAGCTGAGCGCTGCGATTGACCAGCGCTCCAGCCTAGGAGAAGGAGACGCCGGCAGGCTCCACCCAGTTGAGCCGAAAATATGAAGATACCGGAGCCTATACCGGGAGAACGGAGCGGCGCCCAGGGATAATAGTGCAGGGAGATCCCTGGGCGCCGCTCTCCATGTCTGTATGCTTAGTTTAGATTTTTTATTGTAGAGAAAGGTCCTCTTTAATATTGTCATTCTGTCTAAAATTGCATGCTAAAGGTTCCAATGCTAAAGCGAACAACAATGGGGATAGGAGGAAGCCTTGTCTAGTTCCCCGATAAAGGGAGAACTGCTCCTATACCATCTATAACCATTGACTCTAATACTTGCTCTCGGACTTTGATATAGAAGGCGGACCCACCAGATGAAATCATGGCCCAAATTCATTCTCTCCATAATTGTCGATAAGAAGGGCCACTCCACCCTGTCGAATGCCTTCTCAGCGTCCAGCGACAGGATGGAGTGGTCCCCTCCCCCCCACCAACATGGACATTCAAAAAAGCTCTCCGTAAATTAGTTTGTATATTCCGTTTAGGTATAAATCCAGTCTGGTTCGGATGTACCAGCCCATGTATAACTTTCCTCAATCTATTGGCTAATAACTTAGCCAAGATCTTATAGTCCATATTGAGCAACAAAATTGGGCGATAAGATCTGATTTCTGTTTAGTCTTTCCCCTTTTAGGTATTAAAGTAATGGATGCCTCCATTAATGAAAGGGGAAGTGAACCATCTTGGAAGGACTGGCTATATACCTCCAATAAAAGAGGATTTAGTATTTCGCTCTGTTGTCTATAGATCTCAAAGGGAAGGCCATCCCTGCCAGGGGCGGAATTCCCCTTAATACGCCTCAGCGTTTCCTGGATCGCATTTACTGTAATTGGGGCGTTCAAAGTAAACACATCCTGTTCAGTTAACTGGGGGAGATTTATCTTCTTCAGATAGGACATAACTGTGTCCTTATCCTCGACAAGTTCCGTCTGATATAACTTGGCGAAGTGTTTTCACAAAGCGATTTTAATAGTATCCAAATCGTAAGTCAGATTTGAATTCCCCATACCTAACTTGAGGCACCTTATTATTGTTTGCGACTTTTGATTGCCCACTATTGAAGCCAGCATCCTGCCTGGTTTCCCTTTCTCATAGAACGCCTTCTGGCCTGCAAAGTGGAGCCGATGTTGAGCTTTTTTTAGCTAACCAGTCCTGGAGTTCTCCCTTTGCCTTTTCCAATGCCCGTAAAATGGCCAAGTCACTATTTCCTCCTAAGTCCGTCTCCAGTCTTCTAACTTTTTCAGTTAAGTTCCTTTCAGTGCATGTGAAGTTTGCTCGCTTTTTAGCTATCTTTACTAAATAGGAGCCTCGCAGCATAGCCTTGAGAGCATCCCAGACGAAATGGGTATGCGTAGACCCTATGTTTTGGGACCATAAATCAAAATTTTTCCATGAATAGTATCCTGTTCCTGGTTAAGCTGGCTCCAATAAGGATTTAATCTGAAGGCCTTCCTTATAACCTGTTTGTTTGATAGCTCCACATTAAGAAGAACAGGGCAATGGTTAGAGATCCCATGTGGTTCGTACCTCATTCTTTTGATCTTATCTAGGAACTCGACATTAGCGAGGGCGAGGTCAATCCTGGACAGCACCCTACAGGATCTGCTATAACAAGAGAAGGCAGTCTTATCCCCATATAATGAACGCCAGACATCTAATAATGCCATCTCTTGATGGATCCCACTAAGGGCCGTCACAGGTCCCCCATGCCCCCACAGTGGATGACCTCCTATCTTTTGCGTTATCCATTACAGAGTTTAGGTCTCCCAAAACCAATATAGGGCACCTAGCAAGCTTTCTTAATACTTCAGAGGAGAAGGGTGGTGGGATATATACAAATGCCACTATGCATTTCAAGCCCTTCCATCGACCAAACAGAAAAACAAATCTACCTTCTCTGTCCACCCATTAATCATATGGTTCATAGTCTACCTTTCTGTGGATGTATACGCTGACCCCACGGGAATATGCCGAAAGACAAGAGTGGTATTCATATCTTGCCCAGATTCTTCTCATGTATTGCCTCTTCTCTGATGAAAAATGAGTCTCAGACAAGCTAACAATAGCTGGTAAATGTCTGGAGATGAAATCGAAAACTACTTATATCTTTACCGTGTCCACTAAACCGCGGACATTCCATGCCATAATCCGAGACATTTCTCCCATGGGGCAATGCAGTCCCGACCCTCATCATAGTCCAGCAGCAGTGACGTGACCCAACCCCCTCCACCCATCCGCCCAACTTGGTCCAAAAGGCTAGTCTGCCTCCCGATCCTCTTACACATTGCCTATACCCCCCGCTCCCACCAATCCTCCAATTAATACAATCAGTATTTAACTTCAGCCCTGTGGAGACATTTTGTGCATAAATTATAAGCCTTTGGAGTCCAGCCGAAAGACTCCGCAGGGTTCAGCAGGAATATGACAGTATCCTCATATATTATCCTTAATCTAGCGGGGTACATCATTGAATATTTAATATTAGTCTGCAGAAGACGTCTTTTTATATCACGATATTCCCGTCTTTTCATCTGGGTGTCTTTAGAATAGTCTGGGTATATTTCAATCCGGTTCCCATTATATTCCAGATCAGGTAGATCTCTCTTGCGCCTAAAGATCTTATCTCTATCACTAGAACAGAGAATCTTAGCAATTAAGGCGCATGGCGTTCCACATTTATTTATTTTTTATTCGGGATCCTGTGGGCCCGTTTCACTACAAACATGGAAGATAGAAAGTCTCTGCCCATTGTGTCAATTAACCATTTCTGGATAAAAACCCCTGGGTCATTCCCTTCTGAACCTTGAGGGAATCCTATCAACCGCATATTTCCTCTGCGGTATCTATCTTCTAAGTCTGTGATTTTATATCTCATACATTTATGTTCAAGCTCCATATCTGCCGCTCTTTTTTTTTTTTTTTTAAGGTTAGCCACCTCGTTCTTGGTTTCTCCAATGTATTTTTTTTTTTCAGTTTCCTGCACCCTTGAACGTATTCTGTGTATATCATCTCTGATCAAAGAGATTTCTGACTGCAAAGAGGCGACTGTCGTGGTTAGGGCGGCCAGCGCATTATTTGTAGCTTTTAACGTCTCTAAGATATCTTCCAGCTTTTGGTCAATAATGCCCATTCGATCTCTTGGGTCATCCCCTTTATTAAATTCCTCTGCCGCAGGGCTGACATTAACCCCCTCCTTACCCTCCACCCTGACATTGATTTTAGTCGCCCCTCTCGTTTTAGTAGGAGAAGGCTTGAGGAACTTTTCTATGTTTGTCTGAGGGCTTTTAAGAACAGTTCCTTTTGGTGATGTGGGGCCGACAGACTTTCTATTCTGGATTTTAGCAGGCATGATAAAGAGAAAAATGTAAATCCTATAGCAATAACAGTTGGGTGCATCCCATCAAATCTGCTCGTGCATGTGATGCATGAATATGTCATAAAAAAAAAAGTTTTCAGACTTGCCCCTCCTTTGCAGCGCACCAACCGCACTCAGCTGGTTCCAGGGGAAGGATCACTCATTACCTTCTTGCTTCTCATTCAATTCCTTCCAGGGAATGCGAAGGCAGGGGGAAAAATCCACCACGGCAGTCGAGCAAACAGGGCTTCTGGCTTCTCAGCCGCACAGAGGCTCACTGCATATCTTTTCTCCCCTGCTGGTGTGCAGAGTAAGGTTCCCATTCCACGAAGTCTGCCTCCATCGACGGCAGCCTCAAGCACTGAGAGGCGCAAGATGATCCGGCAAGACACCGAAGCTATGGGCTGCAAGTCCGGAGCAGGAGAGAGCGAAGGAGCGGTGGTGGTGGGGGGGGGGGGGCCCGCAGCACCTCAGCGTGCTACGTCATGCCGATAACACCACATTTTACAAACCTGCTCTCCATTCACACCTGAGACCTTATTACACTAACAATTCGCATGACACCAGGGAGGAGGGAAAATGGCTAATTGGGCACAATTTGGCCATTTTCACTTAGGGGTGTAGTCACTTTTGTTACCAGCAACCTTAATGGCTGTGTGTTGATTTATTTTGAGGGCACTCCAAATTGACACTGTTATACAAGCTGTATACTGACTACTTTACATTGTATAAAAGCTAGGTTCACCAGTGCTGAGTGAAGGGGGGAGGGGAGCAAGCTGAACTCTTTCACCAGGGCCCATGAGCTTTTAGCTACACCCCTGGCAGGGTGTCTTCAAATGTGAAATGGCACCTGAAAATTATTCCAGTGAAAACTACCCTTCAAAAGCCATATGGTGCACCTTCCCTTCTGACTTTTACTGTGTGTCAACACAGCAGTTTATGTCCACATATGGGGTGTGGCCATATTCAGGATAAAATGGGTAAGAAATTGTAGGGTGCATTTTCTCCTGTTACCCCTTGTGAAAAAGAAAAAATTGGGCCTAAAGCAACATTTTCTTGGAATATATGCAACTTTTCATTTTCACTGCTGAGTGTTTCTAAATTCTGTGAAATGCCCGTTGAGCCAAAATGCTCAATGCACCCCTTGAAAAATTCCTCTGGGTCACATTTTGGGGACTTCAACTGTAGGGGTACCTCAGGGTGTCTTCAAATGCAATATAGTACCCAAAAGCTGTTCTAGCAAAATCTGCCCTCCAAAAACCATTTGGTTCTCTTTGCTTTCAAGTGCTGCCATCTACCCATACAGCAGTTTATGATCACATATGGGATGTTTCTGAAAACTGCAGAATCGGGGTAATAAATATTGAGGTTTATTTTGCTGTTAAGCCTTGCTGTGTTACAGTAAAACATTTATTAAAATGGAAAATCTGCAAGAAATGTTGACATTTCACTTCCATTTTCTTTAATTCTTCTGGAGGACCCAAAGGGCTAGCAAAGTTTGTAAAATCAATTTTGAATAACTTGAGGGTTCATTTATAGGTGATTTCGATTATGTAAGCCCCTTAAAGTCATTTCATAACTGAAGTGGATTTTAGAAATGTAAAAATGTTCTAAAATTCTAAGCTTTCTAACGTCTTAAAGAGAGTCTGTCACCTCTTTTTCGCCAATATATCTAAAAGCACTGTACCACAGAAGAATGCAGACACATTCCAAGCATACCTGTGTGCACTATGTGTCTGTATTCCATGTCCAGGAAAAGCACTTTCTCTTGAATGCATTGGGGGACAAAGCACCATGGGTATATGCCCAGCTACCACTAGGAGGCTGACACTAGAAGTAAAAAGTGTTGGCTCCTCCTATCTGAGCTATATCCACTGCAGATGCAGGAGCAAACCAGTTTTTTTCTAGTGTCTATAGGAGGCAGACACGACCTGCTTTTTTCCTGCAGGTCTTGCTTTTTTGTTTTATTTTTTATTTCTTTTTCCCTTTATGCAGGTTTTTCTCCTGCTGCAGGGGGTGCTCCATCGTTGCCACTTTAGTTGCACCCTCTGCGGGCGCGTACTTTGGTACCCCTAGTCACCCAATCCCCATTACTGCCGCCGCAGTGGATTGCCAGCATTCCCACGAGCCGTGTTGAGTCTACTGATGGGGTGACCCTGCTATGCCTGAAGACATCAGAGGATAAGTTCAGCTCTGGAGTCGTAGCGTGCCCTATCCCCCCTCTGGACCACTGATACTTCACCTTGGCCAGGGTGTCTGCTCATGGGGCTCAGGGACTCATGTGCTGGATATTGGGGGGGCCTTGGGCCTGCAATATGCCTCCCGGTCGGTCTCCCCCCCCTTCCCCCCCGCTCATTGGTGATCTCCTGCTGGGTCCTCATCTCTGGGTCGCCTAAGTCTCCCCCCACCCTTCCGCTTATATGTGCGCCCGCCGGGGCTCCGGTCCGGCCGCTTCTTCTACTTTAGCCCCCGGCTTTTCGGCACGCTAGGCTGCAACCTAGCTCCGCCCCCTCTTTTCTTCCCGGGCTTTGGCCCGACTCCTCCTCGCGCTGGAAGGGACCTCCTTGCCTCCTCCTATCACGGCTAGGCGTGGTCTTTTCCTCTTAAGGGGCGGTTTCTTCTGCTGCTGAAAAGATTGAGAAGAAGCTCCATTTTGCAGCTAAGGGCCTGATCGCTATTCAGACTGTTCCTGCTCTCTCTTCGCTGCTTCTTCGCATCGTGGGGCACAGTACCTGGGGCCTGGTAGGATAGCCTCTCTGGCTATACATTTCTTTTCATCATGTCCTCTGCTAGTACGGACCCTAAAGCCCAAGTGCCTATTGGGGTTGCTATTTTCTATGCTTGCTCTAAGTGCAGTAAAGCTTTTCCTTCCCCACAACCTAACTCGCTCTGCGCTCACTGCGTTGCTCCCATACCCCTTACTGACTTCCTTGTCGGATCCTACTGACAAGAAGATTGATTCCTGGCTAAGGCCGTTTTTGTAGCCGTAGGCTCCACTGTTGAGCCTGCTTTTGCCACCTCCTGGGTCGCCAAAGCCTGCTTGGTCTGGGCCAAGCAGCTCATCCGTTGGCTGCCAGATTTTGCTCCAGTTGAGGTTTCCAGTCTTGCCTCTCAGCTTCTCCAGGCTTCCCATTACCTATGTGATGTCTCCCAGGAATCGGCTCGCCTGTCTAGCAGGGCGGCTGCTAACTCTGTGGCCATCCGCCATACGGTCTGGCTCCGTTCATGGGCGGCAGATCTGGCTTCGAAAAAGGCGCTGATCTCTCTCCCCTTTCAGGGTGAAAAGCTGTTTTGGAAATGCCTGGTGGAGCTTATTTCAGAGGCCACGAGCGGAAAAAGCTCCCTCCTTCCCCAGAACCGCCGTCGCCCTCCCTTGGCGACTTCAAGCTCCAAAAATGTTCGCTCCTTTGGGGACTCTTTCTCCCGCTCGGACAAGAAGTCGGGGGGGGGGGCATTCCTTCAAGGCCAAACCTGCCTGGCATTCTCGCCCCAAGCCTTCAAAGCCCCAGTCTACAAAAACCTCTTCTGCGTGACTGCGCTTTACCACTTGTGGGGGGGGGGGGGCGCTTGCTCGACTTCCAGGAGTCGTGATGTGCAAGCATGGAAGACGCATGGGTCCTGGAGATCATTTCCTCCGGTTACAGGATAGAGTTTTCCACTCTTCCCGCGAATCGGTTTTTCATGTCGCGTCCCCCCAAGTCTCCCGTAAAGGCGGCAGATTTTTTACGGGGCATTCATTCCCTTCAATACCTCGGAGTGATCATTCCTGTCCCCGAGTCGGAACGCTTCCAGGGATTTTATTCAAATCTTTTTACGGTCTCCAAGAAGGATGGCTCCCTCCGCCCTATCCTGGATCTGAAGGCGCTCAACCGCCTTGTTAGGCCCCGACACTTCCGCATGGAGTCCCTCAGGTCGGTGATTGCCTCCCAAGAGGAGGACGCATACCTCCATATTCCCATTGCCGTGGCCCATCAGTGGTTCCTTCGCTTCACGGTGGATTCTCTGCATTTCCAATTTGTGGCTCTGCCCGTCGGCTTAGCGTCCGCCCCAAGGGTCTTCACGAAGGTCCTGGCCCCTTTTAAGGCTCTCCTCCGCACTCGGGGGGTGGCAGTGATTCCCTACCTGGACGATCTGTTGGTGAAGGCTCCGTCTTAGGAGGACAACCTGGCCAGCCTCCGTATCACCCTGTCTGTCCTGTCTCAGTTCGGTTGGTTGGTCAACTATCCCAAGTCCCCCCTGGTTCCCCGCCAGAGAATGAATTTCCTGGGCATGACCTTAGACACTCGCCTCTGTCGAGTGTTCCTTCCCCAGGACAAAGTTGTGGCTCTCGCCTTCGCAAGTCGCCCCCTCTACCTTTTCGGACGTGCATGTGGGTTTTAGGCCGGAGGGTTGCCTCCTTCGAGGCAATCCCTTTTGCTCAATTCCATTCCAGGCCTCTTCAGCTGGCGATTCTATCCAGCTGAGTGTCCCAGATGGACCTCAACCGTCTGGTTCGTCTTCCCCATCTTGTCCGCAAGGAGTTGTGCTGGTGGCTTCTACCTCACACCCTATCTCTGGGAAAGTCCTTTCTTCCCCCTCGTTGACAGGTGATCTCCATGGACGCCAGGGTTGGGGAGGTGTTTTCGGGTCCCTCTCTGCTCAGGGCATGTGGTCAGCAGCGGAATCTTCCCTGCACATCAATATTCTGGAGCTCAGGGCGATCTTTCTGGCTATCTCTCATTGGACACACCTCTCTGGTCTTCCAGTTCGTATCCAGATGGACAACTCCACTGCCGTGGCGTACCTGAATCATCAGGGGGGCACCAGAAGTGTAAGGGTCATGGAAGAGGCATCTCGCATACTTCAGTGGGCGGAGTCCTTTGTTCCAGTCCTCTCCGCAGTCCACATTCCCTGGGTAGACAATTGGGTGGCGGACTCACTCAGTGGTCTCTTCACCCAGAGGTGTTTCTTTGTCTGTGTCAACGTTGGGGCACGCCGGACATAGACCATTTCGCCTCCCGTCTCAACCACAAGGTCCCGCGTAACTTTGCGAGGTCCCAGGACCCTCAGGCGCTTGCCTCAGATGCTCTGGTCCTTCCTTGGTCCCAGTTCGGTCTCGTGTACCACTTTCCTCCCATTCCGCTCCTTCCCAGGGTTCTCAAACACCTGAAGTCGGCCCGGGTTCCGGCGATTCTGGTGGACCCGGACTGGCCTCGCTGTGCATGGTACGCGGATCTTCTGTTCCTACTCGCAGACGCGCCGTAGCGCCTCCCTCTACATCCCGACCGCCTTTCCCAAGGTCCGCTACTCCACCAGAATTTACATTAGCTGCGATTAACGGCGTGGCTGTTGAGGCTGAGGTTCCGCGGTCTCTCGGAGTCTGTTATCCAAACTATGCTCCACGCATGCAAGCCCCAGTCTTCCAGAATATATCATTGTACCTGGAAGACTTATTTTTCCTGGTGTGAGGCTGCTCAGTTTCACCCTCTCTACCTATTCCCAGAGTCTTATCTTTCCTCCAGGCGGGCTTTGACAAGAGCCTTCGGCTGGCCTCTCTCAAGGGTGAGATTTCGACCCTATCTGTTCTTTTCCAGGGGGTCGCTCACCACGTTCCGCCTTTTCGTCCTCCTGTGGAACCGTGGGACTTAAAACATTGTACTGGACACTCTTCAGGCCTCTCCTTTTGAGCCTTTACAGGATATTTCTCTTCCCTTTGTCTCGTTTAAGGTCGCCTTTCTTGTGGCGATTACTTCTATTCGCAGAGTTTCTGAACTTGCTGTGCTCTCTTGCAGATCCCCTTTCTTGGTGTTTCATCAGGATAAGATGCGGTCCCTTCCTTCCTCCCTAAGGTGGTGTCCTCATTCCACATTAATGAGGAGATTGTTCTGTCGTACTTCTGTTCTAACCCCTCTCATCCTAGGGCGCTTCGTATTTCCTTCGGTTGACTGAGCCTTTCCGCCGGTCAGACTCCCTCTTTGTGATCCCTGAGGGTCCTCGCAAGGGCCTGCAAGCTTCCAAGGCCACCATGTCCCATTGGATTAGGTCGGCAGTTAAGGAGGCCTATGTTGCCAAGGGTCATGTTCCTCTCTTTCGGTTGACCGCTCATTCCACTAGGTCAGTCGGGGCTTCTTGGGCGGTTAGACATCAGGCCTCAGCTTCCCAGGTCTGCAAGGCCGCCACCTGGGCATCTGTCCATACGTTTTCCAAATTTTATCACATCCACTCCTTGGCTTCTGCAGATGCCAGTTTGGGTGGCAGGGTTCTGCAAGCAGCCGTGAGTTAGTTGCGTGGCATGGCTATTTTTCTGCCCTCCCTTGTGGACTGCTTTAGGACGTCTCATGGTGCTGTGGCCCCCAATGCATTCAAGAGAAAATTTGATTTTTGTACTCATTGTAAATTCCTTTCCTCGTAGGATGCATTGGGGGACACAGATCCCACCCTTTGTGGCTAAGTTTTTTCTGTTGGTCATCTCTGGTTTAGGACTTGTTGGCTTACAGTTTTTTCTTGTGCTCCTATTACTTTTCTACCTACTGGTTTGCTCCTGCATCTGCAGTAGGTATAGCCCAGATAGGAGGAGCCAACACTTTTTACTCCCTAGTGTCAGCCTCCTAGTGTCAGCTGGGCATATACCCATGGTGCTTTGTCCCCCAATGCATCCTACGAAAAAAGGATTTTACAGTGAGTACAAAAATCCAGTTTTTAGGCCTCATGCACAAGACCGTTGTTGTGGTCTGCATCCGAGCCGCATTTTTCTGGACCCATTCACTTCAATGGGGCTGCAAACGATGCGGACAGCCCTTCGTTTGCTGTCTGCATCCGTTGCTCCGTTCCATGGCCCTGCAAAAAAAAATATAGCATGTCCTATTCTTGTCCGTTTTGCGGACAAGAATAGGCATTTGTACAATGGGCCGCCCATTCCGTTCCGCAAGTTGCAGAAGGCACACTTTCAGCTGGGTACTTGGGAGCTGTTTTTCAGCAGAATAAGGGCTCATTCACACGACCGTATGCCTTTTTCAATGTTTTGCGGGCCGTTTTTAACGGCTCCGTTTTCCTTTTTTTGTTTCAGTAGTGCTTCTTGTTCCGTTACGTTTTTCCGTATGGCATATACAGTAATTACTTAGAAAAAATTGAGCTGGGCATAAAATTTTCAATAGATGGTTTTGCAAAAACGGAACGGATACGGAAGACATACGGAGTACATTCCGTATGTGTTCCGTATTTTTTGCGGACCCATTGACTTGAATGGAGCCATGGAACGTGATTTGCGATTTTCACGCAACGCACAAGTGATGCGTGAAAATCCCTGCTCATGTGCACAGCCCTATTGAAGTGAATGGGTCCAGATTCAGTGTGGGTGCAATGTGTTCACCTCACGCATTGCACCCGCGCAGAAAACCTTTAGGCCTGTGTGAAATGGGCCTAAAGGTTAGTACGCATTAGGGCTGCACGATATGGGAATTTTGTGCGATTGCGATTAGGGCCCTAAAAATTGCGATAACGATATGCGATGCGATATTTTGAAGGAATTGTGCTAGAGGTCTATTTGCTTGAATTTTCCCATATGAGCCGCTGACGCGGCTGGGTATGACATAGTTATGGGGGATCTGTGGAGGACGCTGTGTTGTGGGGGATCTGTGGAGGACGCTGTGTTGTGGGGGATCTGTGGAGGACGCTGTGTTGTGGGGGATCTGTGGAGGACGCTGTGTTGTGGGGGATCTGTGGAGGACGCTGTGTTGTGGGGGATCTGTGGAGGACGCTGTGTTGTGGGGGATCTGTGGAGGACGCTGTGTTGTGGGGGATCTGTGGAGGACGCTGTGTTGTGGGGGATCTGTGGAGGACGCCGTTATATGGGGGATCTGTGGAGGACGCCGTTATATGGGGGATCTGTGGAGGACGCCGTTATATGGGGGATCTGTGGAGGACGCCGTTATATGGGGGATCTGTGGAGGACGCCGTTATATGGGGGATCTGTGGAGGGCGCCGTTATATGGGGGATCTGTGGAGGGCGCCGTTATATGGGGGATCTGTGGAGGGCGCCGTTATATGGGGGATCTGTGGAGGGCGCCGTTATATGGGGGATCTGTGGAGGGCGCCGTTATATGGGGGATCTGTGGAGGGCGCTGTTATGGGGGACCTGTGGAGGACACTTATGGGGGACCTGTGGATGGCACTGTTATAGGGGATGTGTGGAGGACACATAGGGCCATGAGGGGGGCCAGCTTAAGACATATAGGTCCGGCCTCTGTACTCACTATGAATGCAATGCACTGCAGCGAGCGGCAGCGAGGTGGTCGGTCGGCGCGTGACTGACGTCACTTAGTAACGCTCCTGCTTCCTGAAGTGGGAGGAGCGTTACTAAGTGACGTCAGTCACGTGCCGGCCGGCCACCTCGCTGCAGTGCATTGCATTCATAGTGAGTACAGAGGCCGGATCTGTTAGGAGAGAGATTGTTTCACCCACACACACACTAGTAAAACACTTTACACGCAAAAGGCAGTTATGTGCGCGGGGCCCCTTTTATATATAATCGCAGAATTTTTGGGTCGGCCAAATCGCCATATCGCATTTGGCGATTATCGCGATTCGATTATTTTTTCAATTTATCGTGCAGCCCTAGTACGCATGTACAGTTACTTCATACTGCAAGAATGCGACCAGGTATCAGACATCACTGACCAACTACATTACAGGGAGTTAAAGGGGAAAGACGACTATACCTTGTTATATAGGTGCACAAAAGTTTCCAAGACCACAGTAAAAGGAATTTGGAACAACCAAGAACCCAATGCTCACTCTGGCTGACCTCCTAAGACCCTGTGTGCAGATAGGGGAAACTTTCAGAAGTTCAACCATCACTGCAGTACTCCACCAATCTGGGCTATATAACAGAGTGGCCAGAAATAAGCCTTTCTTCAGTTAAAGGGTTTGTCTCATCTCGCCATCACTAAGGCGAGATAAGACACAGTCCCAACCACCAGCTGGCCGGTAAACAGCAGAGTGCTTCATCACTCGATGTTTTAGTGGCTCACATTGCCGTGCATGAGAGCTGTGGAAACAGCATAGCACAGCAATCTATGCTGTTTTCAAGTTAGGGAAACAGCATAGCTTGCTGTGCTACTCTTTTTCCATAGCTCTCATGCACTGCAATGGGAGATACTGAAACAGCGAGCACCGGAGCGCCTCTGCTGTTTCCCAGCCTGCTGGTTGTTGGGACTGTGTCTCATCACGCCTTAGTAACGGCAAGATGAGAGAACTCCTTTAAAGACACATGAAAGCCCGCCTGGAATTTGCAAAAAAGCACCTAAATGACTCTCATACAAAAAACAAGATTCTCTGGTCTGATGAAACCAAGATTAAACATTTTGGCCTCAATTGTTAATATCATGTCTGGAGGAAACCAGCAAATGGTCATCACCTTCCCAGTTCTATCCCTAGAGCAAAGCATGGTAGTGTCCTCTTTATGCTGTTGGAGTGTTTCAGTGGCTCACAGGGTTTGAAGAAAGATGAATGGAGCAAAGTACAGAGATATTCTTAATGAAAGCCTGATCCAAAGTGCTATGGACCTCAGAATTAGCCAAAATTTCACCTTCCATAAAGACAATTAGGGGAATGTATCACTTCTTACCACATTTATCAAATGTCACATGCTTGATAAATTTTTCTTATCTTTTCAGCTAACGCTTTTGTCTATAAAAGCTGCTCCAGTTTTCCTACTTCACCCCCTACTGGAGAGAAATTGCTATTTTCTTTGTTGGTGACTTTAAAAAAAGTTTCAGTTATAAATCTGGAGTGAAACTCATTAATATAGCAACCACACCCACTTTCCCGATATTTCAAAACTGGAGTGAGTAGTGTAAAAATGCAAAATTTGGTGCTTGACTCCCAAAAAATCACAAAAGCCCCGATTAGCGACTTTTTGAATCCAGAATTCTGGAGTGAAGGCAAAATAAATCAGTACCAATAACCCTAGGCGTGGCTTAGGGACAACTCTGTGAAACTCCTTGAGTGGCCGAGCCAGAGCCCTGACTTGAACCCAATCAAACATCCCTGGAGAGACTGTAAAGGGGTTGTCTGGGAATAAAGAAAATGAAAATACTTAAATATTACTTTATTATAAATATATTCTCAAATACCTTTAATTATTTATAATGGCTCATTTTGTCTGTGGAGCATCATCAGGGGAAACAAAATGGCCGCTGTTCCATAGGTTCACACAATACCTGTCCTGATCACACATGAGGACAAGTTACTTCACAACACTGAGATAAAGAGCTGACATCCTCCTTGTCAGGGATTATAATCGTGAATACAGATGATAAGATCTTCAGCTGAATCTCTGGGGAATTTAGTTCATGAGGAGACATGAAGTACAGAGAGGATGGATAGGACAGACTGTGGTAATGTGTTTCTGTGGTAATGTGTTGCTGTGGTAATGTGTTGCTGTGGTAATGGAGACTGCATACAAGAGCTGCTGCTCATTAGCCACACCACACCCTCCTCTCATGTCTCATAATCTTCTCCATTCCCACAGAGAGTCACCTGTATTCAGGTTCATGATTCCTTCCAAGCAGAGCAGAGAGGAGGATGAGGCAGCTCATTGTGGTAGAGTAACTTGTCTTCCTGTGTGATTAGGACAGGTTTTGTGTGTATTGATAGAACGGTGGCCATTTTATTTATTTTCGCGATTGCATCCTAGACAAAACAAGCCAATCTAAGTAATGAAAGGTATTTGTGAATATATATATATATTATAAAATAATATTTAAGCATTTAATTTAATTCCTGGAGAACTCCTTTCAAATGGTGGTCCACCAACGGTCTGCATCCAACTTGACAAATTTTCAGAGGATCTGCAGAAAGGAATGGCAGAAAATCCCCAAATCCCGTTGTGCAAACCTTGTGGCACCATACCCTGTAGTCGCTGCCAAAGGTGTTTCAACTAAGTACTGAGTAAGGCCTCATGCACACGGCCGTTGTTGTGGTCCACATCCGAGCCGTGTGCTGTCAGCATCCGTTGCTCCGTTCCGTGGCCCCGCAAAAAGCGGAAAAAATATACCATGTCCTATTCTTGTCTGTTTTGCGGACAAGAATAGGCATTTCTACAATGCGGATCGCCAAAAACGGAACGGTCATGTGCATGAGGCCTTAAAGGTATAAATACTTTAGTCGGTGCAAGATTTTAGTTTTTTCTTTTTAATAAATTAGCAAACATTTTATTTTCACTGTGATTTGGTATTGAGTGCAGATTGCTGGGAAAACACTGGATGGATGGATGTAAAAAAAAAAAAAAAGTGAAATTGTCTGAAGACTTTCTGAATGACTGTAGATCAATAGAGTTCTTGATAGAGGATTCAGTCAGTAAAATGTGCTGCCCATGCCTTCCTTCACTCACTTTTTTTTTATTTTTTACCAATGGTTAATGAGCTGTGTGTATGTGGATACACAGCAACCTGTCCTGAAAAAGGGGAGGTGTGCTTCCCTCATGAATACAGGGACTCATCATATTAGTATACAAGAATTACTAGTATAGTAATAATTTGTTTTGCAGTTTTGGCTGATAGGAGAGCAAACCTGTCTCCATGCTATGTGCTTGGTGATAAATCTGCTTTAAACAATATGTATCACAACCACAAGATGGCAATACATTCTAATATTCCAACATGTTATGTGCCTAGTTAAAGTTCACAGTTTCAAGAAAGTCTACTCATCTAATAGAACAATAATCTAACAGTCTAAAATATCCTGTAATTAGGTATGGGGTATACAAGTAAATGTACCAGAAGACATGCAAGGCAAAAAATAAAAAACTGTATTTCACTAGAAGAATCTGATATGAAGCATGGTTGTAAAAAAATATTATGGTGATGCTGCTTTGCTACATCAGCCCTTGTTAGGCTCACCATAGGATTCACTATGGATTATGACTTGTTTAACACTTTGATGTAACTGTACATCAAGTTGAGGGCTAACTTCCTACTTGACTTACTGTTAGGGCACAATGATGGTACAAGCCCAACTGCTGCAATATAGAGCTGGGCTCCTGCTATAATAGCTAGCTCTGATCCTGACCACTTAACCCCTCAAATGCCATGGTCAATAGTAAATGTACCAAGCCATTAGACAGAGCGAGGTGGCTCACTTTGTCTCTCCATCTGTCATTTGATCGTGAGATGCAAAATTCTATTTTTTTTTTACATAAGTTTATTTGTTATAGAAAAAAGCAAGCAAAGCTAAACTATACAAGATAGTATTGCTGCATCTCTAACAACCCTTTCTATGAAGTTATCATGTTAGATAATCTGCAGGGTGCTGTAAAATATACAGTATCTCACAAAAGTGAGTACTCCCCTTACATTTTTGTAAATATTTTTTTTTTTTATCTTTTCATGGGACAACACTGAAAATATGACACTTTTATACAATGTAGTCAGTGTACAGCTTGTATAACAGTGTAAATTTGGAGTGCCCTCAAAATAACTCAACACACAGCCATTAATGTCTAAACAGCTGGTAACAAAAGTGACTACACCCCTAAGTGAAAATGGCCAAATTGTGCCCAATTAGCCATTTTCCCTCCCTGGTGTCATTTGACTTGTTAGTGTAATAAGGTCTCAGGTGTGAATGGGGAGCAGATTTTTTAAATGTGGTGTTCTCGGTCTCGCACTCTCTCATACTGGTCACTGGAAGTTCAACATGGCACCTCATCAGGGGGGTAGCTAAAGGCTCATGGGCCCAGTGCAAGAGTTCAGCTTGGGCCCCGCCATCCTTCACTCAGCGCTGGTGCACCTAGCTTTTCTGCTGCCCGAGGCACACCAAATTCTGCAGCCCCCCCCATACCAAATTCTCAACCTAACCCCTTCCCTCCAGTCCTACTTTTAAAGGTGTTGTCCTCTTTTTACTACTGATGACCTATCCTCAGGATAGGTCATCAATATCAGATCAGCCAGATCAGATCCTCCAGCACCCCTGACGATCAGCTGTTTGAAGAGAGGGCAGCACTCATATGAGAGCTGCTTTCTCTGTTCTGTTCACCTGCTCGCTGTAGTATTTGCAGTGATGAGCAGGTAAACAGAGCAGAGAAGGCAGCGCTCATACTCATACTTGTAAAACATTACATACAGCGCTACAGAACATACGGGGTAATACGGCGCCACATACAGTATGTACCTCTTACATCCAGTGACTTCTCCTCTCTGATGTAGATATTCTCTTTCCTCTTCTTCTCCTGTCAGACCAGACCGCCATGGTGACTTCTTTCAGCCGCACCTTGTCTCTGCAGGATTTAACAAACAGACATCTTACTTTCCTACTTTTCCATTATCCTCCCACCTTCTCAGCACCCCATCCTGCCACCCCCAATACTGTGTCCACTGTGCTCCCCAATGCTTTCCTGCAGAAACAGTCCCCCTAAAAATACTGGTACCGCACACATTAGACCGTCAGACCTCTCCAGACCGCCCCCAGTCAGACCTCTCCAGACCGCCCCCAGTCAGACCTCTCCAGACCCCCCCCCCCCCCAGTCAGACCTCTCCAGACCCCCCCCCCCCCAGTCAGACCTCTCCAGACCCCCCCCCCCCCCAGTCAGACCTCTCCAGACCCCCCCCCCCCCCCCCCCCCCCAGTCCAAAGTCCCAGAAAACCCCTTTATAAACTGTGGAGCAGAGTTTCTAAGACTAGTGTGGTGCACACCTCTTAATATGTATCTTGAATCTTGGACTATCTTTGCACCATAATCATGAAATGTACACCAGCTATGTTAATACTGATAAAACTAACCACACTTTTATAGTATGGCAGATCAAGCACCTGTTCCTCATTTGCATAATAAATTAAATATATATGTTATTTTTTTTATAGTCTTCAATTCTTTATTTTATATCAAAATAATACATTACATTACATGGATGCGTTTCGGCCAGTCCAGCCTTTGTCAGCATGAATACATAAAATAAGTCTACATTCTTATATAGCGGTTCAAATCACACATTCAATGACATCAGACGCCCATCTAGGGGCGGTAAACCACATGATATCAATTAAGCAATAACCACACGTCCATATCCTAGTTACAAATCAACAACTAACTCCATAAATGATAATAAACAAATAGCTTAACTTGATTAAAAATGTATTCTGCTCTTGTGACGGTATGCGAGGTGAGGTGGTGGATGATAGGTATGTTTCACCTCGCATGCGCTCTGTTGTCAGGGACTGAACCGGAATCCGGCCCGGGTTTTTCCAGCCTCTATGGCAGGCTTGGTTCCGGTCCAGAGATTATGGTCCACTGGAGTTCACCTCCAGGTGGACTTTAAATAAACAGGAAGAGAGCACAACAGGTCTCTCATGTGCTGAGTCTCAGGACTGTAACCTGTGTTGCTGAAGAGAGAGCTATGTTTGGATGCGGGAAAAACAAAAAGGTTTGCTTTACCATTTGTGTTGTGGATGTTGGGGAGCAGCCCCACACCGTATAGTCAGGACACGACTGTATAGCTTAGTGCCGGACGGCAAGGATTTACTTTATGTTTTGTTTGTTTTCTGCTGTGCAAACCTTTGTGCCTAAATAAACCTGGCAACAAGCCAGATTTTCAAGGAAACTGCCTGCTTACGGACTGTCTGTTCAGAAAAAGGTGATCCCCACGAGCTAATCTCCCACACTCTCTTTATCAGGAATCAGCGATAGCCAGTGGGAATTAAACTTAAACAATGGCAAAACATTCTTTTTACTCAGATCCAGTTCCATTACTACTGCACTGTGGTCTGATAAGGCCATGGGCAAATATTTTATCTTAATCCTTTTTTGGGCCATTAGATTTTTATTTCCCAGGACCATATCTATTCTTGACCAAGTTTGATATGTTTTGGAATAACAGGAATACATGGTTTCATCCAGGTTCTGGAGGCGCCATACATCGATACATCGACCCAATTAAATTCCTGGGCTAGTTTAGCAAAATCTACTTTTTGTGTTCTTCCCCCTCTGCTAGACATTCTATTCCTGAGTGGATCCATTACCGCATTATAGTCTCCTATCGCAATCATTATACATTCCTGTCTATTCAACATAAATCTATGCAATTGATATAAGACATCTGGCTTATATGGTGGTGGAATATATATATTTGCAATTACCATTTTACCCCTGCTATATTACAGTACAGAAAGAGGTACCTGCCATAGTCATCGGCCTCATATGCAAGACACTCAAATCTAATCTTATTGTGTATCAAAATTGAGACCCCTCTAGAATAGGAAGTATATACGGAGTGGTACCCCTCCACTAACCACTTTAATCACCTTCGACAGCCTGTCGGCCAAAACCTTTGCCAAAATTTTAACATCCGTATTTAAAAGGGATATTGGCCTATACGACCCGGGATCTAGTTGTTCTGCTAGACATTCTATTCCTGAGTGGATCCATTACCGCATTATAGTCTCCTATCGCAATCATTATACATTCCTGTCTATTCAACATAAATCTATGCAATTGATATAAGACATCTGGCTTATATGGTGGTGGAATATATATATTTGCAATTACCATTTTAACCCCTTCTATATTACAGTATAGAAAGAGGTACCTGCCATAGTCATCGGCCTCATATGCAAGACACTCAAATCTAATCTTATTGTGTATCAAAATTGAGACCCCTCTAGAATAGGAAGTATATACGGAGTGGTACCCCTCCACTACCCATCTCTTCTCCAACCACCTTAGAGATTCCTTATCCAGATGTGTCTCTTGGAGGCAGATAATGGCTGGCAGGAACCTCTTCATGCACTCAAGGATAGTGTATCTCTTTACTCTCTCTCGTAAACCTCTCACATTCAACAACAGAAACCTAATCATCTAGCCGAGAGGGAAGAGCAAAACAAAAAATAAAATAAAAATTTAAAAGGAAAAAAGAAACGCGTCCCCTCTCCCTCATCCCTTAACTACACCCCCCCCCCCCAGATAGCCCCCCTCTCTGCAGACCTGCAGTCGGGCGACTCCATATCTTAGCATACTGGCTCGTTTCCCCTCCGCCACCCCCCACCTCATAGGCCCTCCCCGTCCACCCACTCGCTAACCTCCTCCGGGGTCTGAAAAAAAACAGTCCTTCCTTTATACTCCACCCTTAATTTTTCCGGAGTAAGCCATTTAGTTGCCATCTCCTCCCTCCTCTAGGGTGAAAACCGCCTCTATTTCGTCCCCTACCAGATACTTTTGCCCTTGTGAGCTCCTCTGTGTCAGAGGAATCAATATCTGTACTCGAGTCCTCAATACCTCTAGCTTCTGATTTTTCTTTTAGAAATGCTCTCTTTCCCCTAAAAATAGTTGGGTCAGTAATAAACTGTCTGTGTTTTAATCTGTGTTTGAAACCGTTCAACTGATGTTTGTCAAGTGGCTTCCCTCCTATTGAAATCAGGATCACTTTTCAATGTGAGTGCTAGTTCTATTTGCTTATTGAGTTTACTGCGTGTATTACTGAGGATTTCTTTCTCCTCTCGACGGGAAGGAACTATGAGATCAGGGACTTTGCGAACTGTAGAACGTATGGAGTGGTATGTCTGATCACCTGCCAGTGCCCCCTTAATTATGTGGGGAAGACGAAAAGAGAGCTGAGGAGGAGGATTGGTGAACATCTAGGGGACATTAAACATAGAAGGGATAAACCAGTGGCTAACCATGTCCATGAATTCCATGAGTGGAATCCAAATTCCCTTAGTTCTCAAATCATTGAGGTTATCCCCCCCCCCCCCCCCCCACCACGTAAGGGTGATTGGGACAGGAGGATACTACAAAAAGAATGCCAATGGATTTATAGACTCAAAACATCTAGCCCTGATGGCCTAAATGAACAACTATCGTTTGGATGTTTTCTATAATTATGCATAATAAGTATACTATGCTGCGTCCTCCTGACCACTGTATACATGATCTCTTTCATAAATACCTCCCCCCCCCCCACCCCCCTCACCTGTTCTGCTAGATCTCCAGTTTTCTCTTTCCCCTCTTGGACAGCTGTCAAATATGGTCCTAATATATTGAATGAGTGTTGTACTTATGTGGATCTGAATAGATCCAGGATGATATATCAAACCCATGATGGTGTCACTCATTAAAAAGAGAATCCCCCATCAGGGATAATACTGTGGGCAATTTTTAAAAATACAGGCGTTTATAGCCTTGGATGAATTCTCTGTATACTCCTTTCATCTTCCCTCCCCCTCACCTTTTCCTCCCCTATATGCATTTACCCAGTTGGGCGTAACATAGATTTGATCAAGTTTAATAGGGAGATAATTAACTTGTGGACTGCATGTGCGTCCCAATGATACATCCAGTATCTTAGTCCACCTTTGATATGTATTTATTTTCCATCTATGGAACGCACTGATGCTTCCGGCCTATGGAACACAGCTTCCGGTCTCTGGAGTACTTAGTGGTGATGTAACTTACGGTCTGTGGAAAGCATGTGCGGCCTAACTTCTGGTTTGTGGAACGCATATGCATTCCACAGCAGCGTTTCTCCTCCATGGACAGCATACTATGATGAATCAAGACCTATATCTGTAGGGAAATAACGAACATGATCCACTTCAACATATAATGCTGAGGAGACTTATGTAAACAAGCTTGGCAATATGTGGGTGATGCGATGGGGGGAGGAGGATCCTTGTTGGATTGGGGACGGGAGGGGGTTGATTCAGATGGGAGGAGAGAGTAGTTAAGGTGCCAACTTGAAATCAAAAGTGAGACACCTGACATCCCAAAAGCCTGCATCTTGGCTCAAGTCTCCCAGAGGGTCCTGATTGAGGGACATTGAGTGATAGTCTCTATCGTGAGACTTAAAGCTAAGTATATATGGTCCCCTGACGAACCGGTCTTAATACTTATTGACTGGGGAAACGCTGCTTCGGGATTTTTTGTTTTGATTTCTATACTTACCAATATTTGTTGGTTTTTGTCATCTAGTGGTATACCTATTATGTATTCAGCATTTATTCAGCAGGTTGATGTAACCATTTGTGCCCTAGTTTTCAATTAAAATAGGTCTCTACAGGGACATATAGACAAGGTACGAGGGGTGTCCCTGGGCTGAGATCTAGGGAGGGACACATAGGGAAAAATAGACATTTATCATTGATGTTTTATGTGATTCCCATGCTTCGCCTCCTTGAAGTGTTCATCAGTAAACATCCTCACTACGTCCTTCTCTGCAGAGGGTCCCCTGCAACTTTGAATAACTTACATGGGCTTTTTTATCAAACCATGAGTAACCCTGAAATAACTATTCTACTGTTCTGAGAAAATAAGTATTCCATGTGTATCTGTATTATCTTGACCCATGGGGTCTGAGCTTGATTTGAGCATATGTTTTTAAGATAAATGGGAAGGTGTTCTAGCTTTATGTATAATTTTTACTTCCTCATGTGTCTATATACTGCCGAGGTGGTTTTGTTCTAAAACATGCAAAATGGGACGGCTTTTTAATTCTGCATATTTTTTTTTTATATCATGGGCATTTAGGTTTTACACATTCAGAAGATACATATACAATTTTACATGGAAGCCAGTGTTCACACTGCAGCCCACATGCAAAACTGGGAAGCTTTTTTAAAGAGGACCTTTCACTACTCCTGACACGCCTATTTTAATAGCTTCATGCATTTTCCATGTCATAACAATTGTGGAGCATCTATTCTGATGGCTCTATGTTGTGCCATTCCTTTATTATTTGCACTAGAAGTTATGAATGAATTGCTATTAGCCTTCAGTAAGGATACAGAGGGGAGGTAACCATTCGATGGAGCAAGTGCCCAGAAATTGCTCTGCAGTTGGTTTTTAAGCGTAATCGACCTTTTAGTCTTACGAACTTTCATCCGTCTAAACTCCCACACCGGCGACTTGTTTGCGCGTGGACCTCGATAGTAGTACACGGTCTTTAGTTCAGCAAGATTTTAGTCACCTACTGCATGGCAGACGGTATAAGGTGGGCACTTTTGTATAGATTTTCTTCATCACACTTGACAAGTGATCCTTTGGGGGATTAAAACTAGTTTCGGGAATTGAATAACCCCTTCCTCAGTGGTTGCAAGTCCCTCCCCAGAATGCCCCTCTTTTATAGGGGTTGTGATGACATACAAAATCTGGTCTGGATCTTTTTGTTGTCAGAACCAGATAGTAATTTTAGTATCGATCCTTTACTCTAATATAGTAAATGCTGCTATGTGTGAATAATAACTTAAAATAATACTATATTAGAGTAAAGGATCGATACTAAAATTACTGTCTGGTTCTGACAAAATCTTGCTTAACTAAAGACCGTGTACAACTATCGAGGTCCACGTGCAAACAAGTCGCCGGTGTGGGAGTTTAGACGGATGAAAGTTCGTAAGACTAAGGTCGATTACACTTAAAGACCAATGTCCAGAGCAATTTTTGGGCACTTGCTCCATCGAATGGTAAGATTGTTAGATTTTTTTTATGCCGGTTTACGTGTGCTGGGAACACACAGGCGGGACTGTTTGTTGGGGAAGAGCTAAACACATGTTTTCCTATGCAATTAAGTTCTCATTAACCAACCTCATTTGATCCAACAGCGATTCTTATGGGATTCAGACTTTTATCTTCATGCTTAGATTCACATTCGAACAAGCATCGATCCTCAAGAATTTGAGGTTTTTCATTCCACACCATTGATTGCTGCTATTGTGTATGCGGTTTTACCATTTGTTCGAGTTGTCAGTAGATGCATTTTGTTTTATGCAGTGTTTTTTTTTTTATCGATTTTATGTTATAGATTTTATTGTGATATTATTTTTATTGTAGATGTTCTCGATTTTTATGTTCTAGACTAATTTTATTGTTTTTAGTCTACTCCTCATTTGGGTAGTACTAGGTCTATCTGATAAATTTAGTATTAGTCAAGGTATCAAAGAGTGCTCAGTTCATTTTGTTTCTATTTTTATTCTCATCTGACCAGAGCACCTTCTTCCACAGGATTGCTGTGTCCTCTACATTGCTTGTGGCAAACGTGGCTTCTTATGGCTTGCTTTAAAAAAAATGTCTTTCTTCTTGCCACTCCTCCAAAAAGGCCAGATTTGTGGAGTACATGACTAAGTTGTTCTGTGGACAGATTCTCCCAACTGAGCTATGGATCTCTACAGCTCCTCTAGAGTGACCTTGGGCCTCTTGGCTGCTTGTCTAATTAGTGCTGTCCTTGCCTGGTTTGTCAGTTTAGGTGGATGGACATGTCTTGGTAGGTTTGGAGTTGTACCGGACGCCTTCCAAAACTAGGGGGAGGGGGGGAAATTAAGGGTGAGGGGAGTTTTTTTTTTTTTTGTTAAGGGGGGGATGGACATTGAATTGAACCAAGGTTAACTGGATAGAGACAAAGATCGTTTCTATGTAAACAGTGTAGTGACTATATCACAACATACTACTACATGGACATGGAGTAGCTTGCTATGTATCTAAAAAAGTAAGCTAAAAAAAGAAGGTTGAACCTCTGAGTCACTAAACAAAAGGACGTATCTTCAAAGAGAGCAGATACTGGAATCCTGAGAATAGAGAGACACTTGCGTAAAGCTCCTACGCAGGATTAGATCAACTTGCAGAGTCCTCTGAATTGACTTTTTTGCGCGCTGAAGCCGCCTTCTTTCCCCTGCTGTGGACCAGACATCTGGAGCTGTGGGGAGATCCGAAAGGCCATCCTCCATAGGCACCGGCATCTAGGAAGGTACCTGCACAGGTAGTAAGACAGCTTGTAAGTCCTCAGGGGACTGAATAATCAGCTGCTTGTTATTTTTCAGAATCGCCAACCCAAAGGAGTAAAGCCATCTATATACTAAGCCATTTGCTTTGATATGCTATAACAAAGGCTCCAGTGTCCTCCTCTTTGCCAGGGTTGTGGGAGAAAGATCCTGGTAAATGTGTACCAGGAAAGAGTCCAGGCGGATCTCTCCCTTTTCCCGCGCTTGACGCAGGACTGCAGAGGTGTCCGCAAAGTTAAGCAGTTTGCAAATTACATCCCTCGCGGGGTCAGACGCACCTGGTTTGGGGCGTAGAGCTCTGTGGATGGTCTCAATCGTAATAGATGCGGCCCTGTCTTGGCCCAATACGTCTGCGAAAATGAATGCGGCTACTTGAGAGAGGTCATCTACACCATGCTTTTCAGGTATGCCCTTAAATCGCACGGTTATTCCTACGGTTGCGGTTTTCTAAATCCTCTAACTGATTAAAGGCTTCATTTAGTTGGCACTGTTATTCCAAGAATTTGAATCTCCCCGAGCCGCTAAAGGTAAGTAGTGCCCCAGACTGTTCCTCTAAGGTGTCCACACGGCCCCCAAGATGGCGAAGATCCGCCCCAATATCTTTTAGCTCCTTCATAAGGGGTCTCAGGGCTAGCGTAATGGTTTGTTTTAAGAAACCTCGAGTGATGGGTTCAGTGTCACTCACCCCTCCAGCTGCGCTGTCTGCATCAGAGTCCTCTGCAGCGTCTGAATCTAATGTGTCGCCATCCAGCGCCATCATGGACTCTAGTGTGCCAGCGCCAAAGTCCTTTTTTTTAAGGTATTTTTCCATTTCTGCTTGTTGTTTCAAGGGTCTGTGGGATCCAGGGGTCTCTTTACTCTTATCCCTGCCGACTTTCCCCATGGTGGAGTTATGAGAAGCTGTTTAAAAGCTGGTTAAAGCGCAGAGTGAGAGAGGAGCTCTGGAATAAGCTTCCTTCTCCATGCGCGCTCAGGCTCCCCCCATGTGTGGTGTTTTTGTAAACCGCAGAATCAGGGTAATAAATATTGAGTTTTGTTTGGCTGTTAACCCTCAATGTGTTAAAGAAAAAAATGTATTAAAATTGAAAATCTGCCAAAAAAGTGAAATTATAAATGTAATATCCATTTTCTCTTAATTCTTGTGGAACACTTAAAGGGTTAACAAAGTTTTTATCACGATCGGCGTAACTGTCACATACGTGACACGGAGGGAGGAACAGAGGGAGGCCCTGCCCTAGTGAGAGGGAAGGTGGTGACCCCTGACTCACCTTGCGTCTGGCACCTGGCTGCCCTGTCGTCCCTAGACGGGTTCCTCACCCGTACGCCGATCACGTGCCTAAAACCCTGGCTTTCCCTAGGATGAGCCCTAGATAGTGAACAGGGCGGTGGGAACACTAGTCCGCACCACTAGCTCTAGAGGAAAACACCAAGGGGAGGACAGACAATACAAACTAAACATATAATCCCAGGTGGGCAACAACAGGAGACAACAAAAGCCCAACAGGGATCCGGAGGATAGCACTCTGGAACAACAACCAGATTCTCAGCTCCAGTGGGTCAGTATAGATGTCCAGGCAGGAAGCTCTATAACTGGCAACAAGAGAAGTGTGAGAGGCGAATATAAGGAGTTTGGGAGTGGCAGACAAGAAACAGCTGAGGAGGAGAAGCTACGGATCCCTGAGTGAGACAAAAAGGATAGCAAGGCAAACACAGAAAACAAACACTAAGAAACACCGTGATCTTTAGGCATAGAGCGCGCAGCCACCCGCTGCGACTTCCTGACCCCGGGTATAACGGAGTCAGACGTGGCTCTTGACACCCTCGTGACAGTACCCCCCCTTTCACGAGGGGCCTCCGGACACTCAGGACCAGGTCTCTCCGGATGAGAGACATGGAAAGCCTGAATCAACCTGTTGGCGTTTACCTCTGACGCTGGAACCCACATTCTTTCCTCGGGACCGTAACCCCTCCAATGCACCAGATACTGAAGAGAGCGGCGGACCCGACGAGAATCAACAATTCTGGATATTTGAAACTCCAGATTACCATCCACAACAACAGGAGGAGGTGGCAGCGGTGATGGTTCTAGAGGTGGAACATACTTCTTGAGCAACGACTTATGGAAGACGTTATGGATCTTAAAAGTCTGAGGTAGCTCCAGGCGAAAAGCCACAGGGTTAATGACGGCTACAATTTTATAAGGACCAATGAACCTAGGACCCAGTTTCCAAGAGGGAACCTTCAACTTAATATTCCTAGTAGACAACCACACATAGTCATTCACTCCTAGGTCCGGACCTGGCGACCGTTTCTTATCGGCCATGCATTTGTATTTACCACTCATATTTTTCAAGTTAGCTTGCACCTTCTGCCATACCGATGAAAGAGATGAAGAAAACCGTTCCTCTTCGGGAACCCCAGAAGACCCCCCCTCTTTGAAAGTACAAAATTGGGGATGAAAACCGTATGCACCAAGAAATGGTGACTTGCCAGTGGATTCCTGACGGCGATTATTTATGGCAAACTCGGCTAACGGTAAATATGATGACCACACCTCTTGGTTTTCAGACGCAAAACACCTTAAATATGTTTCTAGGTTTTGGTTGGTACGCTCAGTCTGTCCATTCGACTGAGGATGGAAAGCTGAGGAAAAGGATAAGTGTACCCCTAAACGGGTACAAAAAGCTTTCCAAAACTTAGAAATAAACTGGGTTCCCCGATCCGAAACCACATCGGAAGGGACCCCGTGAAGCTTCACGATTTCACTGATAAACACCTGAGCAAGAGTCTTAGCATTAGGAAGTGCGGGTAGCGCAATAAAGTGTACCATTTTGCTAAACCTATCTACTACTACCAAGATAACTGTTTTACCCGCAGACAAAGGTAAGTCAGTGATGAAATCCATTGATAGATGTGTCCATGGTCTATTGGGGATGAAAAGTGGCAATAAAGACCCTGCTGGACGTGTATGAGAGACTTTCGCGCGTGCACAAGTAGAACAAGTAGACACGAAATCTATTACATCCTGACGCAACCTTGGCCACCAAAAACGACGAGACAATAGCTCCAAGGTTGCTTTACTACCTGGGTGCCCAGCAAGTGCCGAATTATGATGTTCCTTCAATAACTCAAGACGCAGGTTTAACGGTACAAACAATTTCTCTGAGGGGCAAGAGGCCGGGGCGTCCCCCTGGGCCTCTAACACCTTTCCCTCTAGAACAGAGTGTACAGCCGAGACAACCACTCCTCTTTGTAAAATAGGTACCGGATCACTAACATTACCCCCTCCAGGGAAACTACGAGACAATGCGTCTGCCTTGGTATTTTTTGCCCCAGGACGATAGGTGATTACAAAGTTAAATCTGGTAAAGAATAGCGACCACCTAGCTTGTCTAGGGGTGAGACGCTTAGCCGATTCTAGGTACAGAAGGTTTTTGTGATCCGTAATTACCGTGACGGGGTGGATTGCTCCCTCTAAGAAGTGACGCCACTCTTCAAACGCCAGTTTAATCGCCAACAGTTCCCTATTTCCAATATCATAGTTCTTTTCTGCTGCAGATAATTTTTTGGAAAAGAAAGCGCAAGGACGCCATTTGCCAGGAGACGGACCCTGAGACAATACAGCCCCCACTCCCACCTCCGACGCATCAACTTCAACAATAAAAGGCTGGGAGACATCAGGTTGAATTAGAACAGGTGCCGAGGTAAATCTCTCTTTTAGAGAGGAAAATGCAATTTTAGCGGCGTCAGACCATTTAGAAAAATCAGTCCCCTTCCTAGTCATGTCAGTAAGGGGTTTAACGATCACTGAATAATTTTTAATAAACTTTCTGTAGAAATTTGCGAATCCCAAAAACCGTTGTAGAGCTTTAAGGTTCTCAGGAAGATCCCAATCTAAAATTGCCTGGACCTTCCCAGGATCCATACGGAAACCTGAAGCAGATAATAGATATCCCAGGAATTGTATTTCCTGAACGGCGAAGACACATTTTTCAATTTTCGCATATAATTTATTCGTCCGTAGGACCTGCAGTACTTGCCTGACATGTACTTCATGTGTTTTCAGATCAGCCGAATAAATTAAGATATCATCTAGGTATATGACTACAAACCTGCCGATGAGATGACTAAAAATATCATTAACGAAATGTTGGAAGACAGCAGGGGCATTGGTCAGACCGAAAGGCATGACTAAATTTTCGTAATGCCCCTCAGGGGTGTTAAAAGCTGTCTTCCACTCATCCCCTTCCTTGATACGAATCAGATTGTAGGCCCCCCTAAGATCAAGTTTGGAGAACCACCTAGCACCCGCAATCTGATTAAACAGGTCAGGAATGAGAGGAAGAGGGTATGGGTCTCGGACGGTTATCCGGTTTAGCTCACGGAAATCTAGGCAAGGACGCAGGCCCCCATCTTTCTTTTTAACAAAGAAAAACCCTGCAGCCACGGGTGAAGAAGAGGGTCTGATGTGTCCCTTGGCCAGACTCTCGGAGATATAATCTTTCATGGCTTGTCTCTCGGGACCCGAAAGATTATACAACCTGGACTTGGGTAATTTTGCACCGGGAATCAGGTTAACCGGGCAATCATAAGGACGATGAGGTGGTAGCTTCTGACAACCCTTTTCAGAAAAAACGTCCTCAAAGTCCGAAATAAATGTAGGTAGGGAAGCTATGGAGGCGATTAAGCAATTGTTACTTAAGCAATTCTCTCTGCAATGCTCACTCCACTCCAATATCTCCCTGGCCTGCCAATCCACCACTGGATTGTGCGCTACCAACCAGGGAAGACCCAATACCACAGGAGAGGGAAGGCCCTCCAGAACGTAACATGAAAGACGCTCCTTATGGTGGTCCCCTACCCGAAGATGTAAGTTATGGACAACGTGAGTGAGGTTTCTCTGAGACAGAGGAGCAGAGTCAATAGCGAATATGGGAATGGGTCTCTGCAGCGTACAGAGAGACAAACCCATAGTGCGGGCAAAATGGGCATCTATCAAATTTACCCCTGCACCACTGTCTAGAAAAAAAGAAATAGACTCCGTCTTAACACCAAAAACAATAACCGCTGGCAACACAAATTGAGATGTTCGTATGGAGGAAACGTATACCCCCCGGCTGACATCCTCCGCACAGCCTGGGGTTAGTAGTTCCGACGGTCTTTTGTTTTTGGGAAAGGAGGGACAGACATTAATGAAATGACCCTTCCCCCCACAGAAAAAACAAGCCCCCCACCTACGGCGAACCTCAGGAGGACGGACCTGACGAGAAGTTCCTCCTAGCTGCATAGGCTCATCCAAGTCCGTACAGACTAACTGCTGCTTGGGAGAGGTTACCGATTGCTCAGGAATTTTCGATCTCTCCCTAAGACGTCTATCTATCCTGATAGAGAGGGACATAACAGCATCAAGGGAAAGGGGAGTCTCATACAGCGCCAGCGCATCCTTAACCCTTTCAGATAACCCAGAGCAGAACTGACTCCTGAGAGCCGGGTCGTTCCACTGAGTATCCGTAGCCCACCTGCGGAACTCTGAGCAATATTCCTCTGCTGGCCGATCTCCTTGTAGGAGTCTCCGTAACTTCGACTCAGCCAGGGCGACACGGTCAGGGTCATCATATATGAGACCCAAAGCCCCAAAAAATCCCTCCACTGACCGGAGAGCCTGGGAACCAGGGGGTAACGAGAACGCCCAGGATTGCGGGTCCCCCTGAAGCAGGGAAATAACAATCCCCACCCGCTGTTCTTCATTACCTGAGGAGTAAGGGCGCAGCTTAAAATATAATTTGCAGGCCTCACGGAACAACACAAATTTGTCCCTTCCCCCAGAGAATCTGTCAGGAAGAACAACCTTGGGTTCTGTAACAACCTGGTTACCCATAGCAACCGCTGGGCTTACGGTCTGCTGCATTTGCTGCTGCTGTTGGAGGACAGACGCCTTCAATCCTGCCACCTCCAAAGACAGGCCTTGAAGCTGTTTTGCCAAAGCAGCAATAGGATCCATATTGGATTCTAAGTAGAGAAAAAAAAATTAAATTTTTTTTTTTTTTTTTTTTTTTTTTTTTTTCTCAAAAAATAAGGGCCAGTTATAATATCACGATCGGCGTAACTGTCACATACGTGACACGGAGGGAGGAACAGAGGGAGGCCCTGCCCTAGTGAGAGGGAAGGTGGTGACCCCTGACTCACCTTGCGTCTGGCACCTGGCTGCCCTGTCGTCCCTAGACGGGTTCCTCACCCGTACGCCGATCACGTGCCTAAAACCCTGGCTTTCCCTAGGATGAGCCCTAGATAGTGAACAGGGCGGTGGGAACACTAGTCCGCACCACTAGCTCTAGAGGAAAACACCAAGGGGAGGACAGACAATACAAACTAAACATATAATCCCAGGTGGGCAACAACAGGAGACAACAAAAGCCCAACAGGGATCCGGAGGATAGCACTCTGGAACAACAACCAGATTCTCAGCTCCAGTGGGTCAGTATAGATGTCCAGGCAGGAAGCTCTATAACTGGCAACAAGAGAAGTGTGAGAGGCGAATATAAGGAGTTTGGGAGTGGCAGACAAGAAACAGCTGAGGAGGAGAAGCTACGGATCCCTGAGTGAGACAAAAAGGATAGCAAGGCAAACACAGAAAACAAACACTAAGAAACACCGTGATCTTTAGGCATAGAGCGCGCAGCCACCCGCTGCGACTTCCTGACCCCGGGTATAACGGAGTCAGACGTGGCTCTTGACACCCTCGTGACAGTTTTTAAAATCAGTTTTGAGTAACTTAAGGGGTGTAGTTTCTACAGTGGGGTCATTTATGGGGGGTTTCCACTATGTAAGCCCTGCAAAGTGACTTCAGACCTGAACTGGTCCATAAAAAGTGGGTTTTGGAAATTTTCTTAAAAATTTTAAGAATTGCTTCTAAACTTCTAAGCCTTCTTACATCCTAAAAATATAAAATTAAATTTACAATATGATGCGAACATGAAATAGACATATGGGAAATGTTAAGTAATAAATATTTTATGAGGTATCACTTTCTGTTTTAAAAGCAGAGAAATAAAAATTTGAAAATTGTGACTTTTTCAAAAATTTTGGTACATTTGGGATTTTTTCATAAATAAAGGTGAAATATGTTGACTCAAATTTATGACTATCATGAAGTACAATGTGTCATGAGAAAACAATCTCAGAATGGATTGGATAAATAAAAGTGTTCCAAAGCTTTTATCACATAAAGTGACGCATGTCAGATTTGTAAATTTTGACCTGGACACTGGGGCAGCAATGACCCTTGGTCATGAAAGGGTTAAATAATGTACAAAAATCACTGAAAAAAATGCACCAAAATGATACGCAACTGTCAATACTAGCTAATTCCTCAGGTCGATGTTAAAAGCTGAGAACTTTGCCAATATCTTCCAGTCAGGAACATATCGGAGCCGGTTATAGACACGCTACAGTGTCTGGGTTTGGAGCATTTTCACCCACTTAGGCCTGTCTGTTGTGGGTGCGGCTCACAGCTTGATTCCTACCTCACAGTGCATTGGTGATACCACTATAAGGGAACGTGAGAGTCTGGCTGTGAGTTGGTTTCTAGCACTGATTCAGACCCGGTTCACACACCACAGGGAGTTGAGTGGTAGGACCCCATGCGTGCTGAAACACCGTGACGTGGTGCATGAGGGTCTCCGATATGTTCCTGACTGGAAGATATTGGCAAAGTTCTCAGCTTTTAACATCGACCTGAGGAATTAGCTAGTATTGTCAGTTGCGTATAATTTTGTTGCATTTTTTGCAGTGATTTTTGTATGTATATTTTTTCATCTGCATGAATCATTTTGTGTAAGATGTACTTGTGGTGCATGCGGTCTGCCCAGGCATCCTCCATTGTACGCATTTTTTGCTGGGGATTGCCGTTGTCTGCGGACGGCATGCAGAGGAATTGCTCCCCCAGATATAGACACGCTACAGTGTCTGGGTTTGGAGCATTTTCACCCATTTAGGCTACTTTTTTCAGTGAGTTTTTTAAATAATGTACCGTTTAAAACTAAACACATACATAGGAGATGTGGGATTATTTTTTTTAAATAATAAACTTATGTTTCGCTGATTTATAAGCCATTTAAAGAAAACTCACAAATCAAATAAATCCCTTGAAAAGGGTCCAGACACCTGCGTCAACTGCCCTACAACATCCTTGTGTGCCCATATGAAGAGGATGGGCCACTATATGCTTGCTGACCATAGTATTCCTTATCCTGGGAATATAGGGGCTGAGACATGGTGCTCATTTGAGGGGGTATAGAGGCGCCAGGTTGTTGTCCATACTTGGCCCTAAATTTCACCAACTCTATTGTTCTGATCAGCTCAAGGGAATCCTTGGGATATTGAAGGATCTTCATTACAGACCACATTAAATTAATAAAGGTGGTCTGTCGGTCTTAGGGGAGTGGGCGCAGATATGGGGCAAATGCTTTTAGCACCCCCTTCTCCTTTTCATCAGTTCTATTTCTGTTAAGATACTGGAAAACCACTGCATATATAATGGCTCGAATTATCTTGTGCAGAAGAAGCTGGTCTTTGTTGATCTCCCTTTCTGTGACGCATTGGTTGTCTGCCCATTTCTAGACTCAAGGGTACAGGAGGCAAAGCTTCAGCCTGGGACTTCTCCTGTCTACTATCTTCACCCTCCACTGGGTCAGAAATAATGGGGTCCCCTTTGGCCATGACAGGTACAGAAGAGAGCGGTACTCCAGATTCTGCCTCTTCATCTGTAGAGCAACAGTAATTTGGACCCTCCTCTGTAAGGTTATCTACAGTGCCGAAAATATGAATTAGACATACATTATGTTTTATATGTGCATATTGTTCACAAAAACAACTTTATCAAGGTTTATGGCAAAACAAAATATGACAACATATGTGTGTGGGCATTAACTACAAATTAATACCATTTACCATGGATGGCCTTAATATACAGTTGAACATTAACTCTGTACATTATAGCAATGTGCATACACATTTTTTAATACTGATATCATGTTCACATAAGCGGCTCAGAAACATCGGTCGATGCAGGGGCGTAGCTACAGGGGAAGCAGCTGCTTTGGGGCCCAAACTCAGAAGAGGCCCACCCAGGAATAGGACTAAAAGATTTTATTGTCAGGGCCCCTCAATAGTATTTTAAAATGACATTATATACAGAAACACTGTAGGAAACTGACAGAGCAGCTGTCAGGTCTCATCTAAGAGAGCTACAGTATCTTGACTAGCCACAGGAAGATGGCGTTGCAAAGAAGTTGCTGGGGAGGGGGGGAGCCCCCATTCAAAAATTTGCTGTGGGGCCCAGTCATTTCTAGCTACAACACTGGGTCAATTAATTGATGGATGCTGATAGAGTGTAGGAGTAGTGTGAGCTTTCAAAGCAGAAAGCGATAATGATGGACTGGGAGAAGAAGGGAACTCCTGCTGCGGTGGTTGACTGGCACCTCCTTTTGCCCACAGGATGGGGTGATGCCACTTCATGTGGTTAAGTAGAGCTGTGGTGCCTACGTTTGTGTTTGCCCGCCCACGTTTTAAAATTTGCTCTTGCACAAGGCAATGCTTTTGTCTTTCTGCAACGTGGGGAAAAAAATTGCAGAATGGAGAATACTAGCAAAACAGAAGTAGAGTCAGTTGAGTTCTGCTTAGTTCTGGCACGTTTTTACAAACAGAAACAAATCTGGCAAAATAAAATCGGCCTACATTTAGTGTCCTGGTTATTGAGTTATCATATGTATCACACAGTGCTATAGGATCTGTGAATCCTAAGTATTTCTTCATCTTTTATATTCATAACCTCTTTCTCCAAAGGTTTGGGTTATGTTTTAATATGTAATTTTTTGTATTTTCTCAATTATATTTTTACAGTTAACAAAGGTAAATGCACTTTGTAGATGTGGAGACAATTACTTAAAAAATATAGGATATAATGCAATACATGCACACAAATTATTTATACACATTATATGTCACTGGGGGGCGGAGCCAGCAAGCCATGGTGTAGGTCGTATCCACCAGAGCTCCTCACCGCTAGCCCAGCTTTATCAGCCTTATTCAGTAGACAAAGAACCCACGATTGGGAAAACCCTCAGAGACAGAGATGGGGCGACAGGGAACACCCTGAAGATGAAAAAGACTCAGAGGGACCTGAATAAATTCCTAAACAGAAGATCCTCCTCGCACGCGGCAAGATGGCGCGCGAAGTGCGAACCAACTCTGAGCAGGAAGGAGACGATTCAGATGCCGACAGTTCAGACGCTGAAGCATACAATAGAGGTGAGACAGATTCTCTCCCTCTCACCCGAAGCTTTCTGCAGCAATCGCTAGCCCAGGCCCTTACCCCAGTTATGAGAAAACTTTCGGACATTAAGGCCTCATTCACACGACCGTATGTGTTTAACGGATCCGCAAATATGCGGATCCGTTGTTCCGTGAAAAAACGGAACGGATGGTGTTCCGTTTTTTGCGGATCCGCTAAAAAACGGAAGGTGTCTTTGTAATTTTTATATAAAGTTCTTTGTGCTGAAAAAAAAAAAAGGGATATAAATAATTCCTGTCAGATAGCTAGAGTGACATTTTGTCTGGCTTTGATTGCACCAAGAGCTTAGTGTGAGACTTGTGCTTGGTCGGCATCTGTTTCGTGCTATATTTCTGGTCTATCATGGCTAATCATCGAGAGGTTCTTCTTTACTGGCTAATTTCTCGCAGATTTGGACAGCAGCCAGCAATGCTGTCTGAAGAACCGAGGAGGAGGCGGTGGGTTCATCCCATTGTCTCGCAGCGTCTCCAGAAGGGCCACTTTCACAAATTATACTTTGACTTACGGCAGCACCCTGATAAATTCCAGGGTTACTGCTGTATGTCTGTACAGACATTTGATATGTTGCTCGCGTCTCTCCGTTCTGGGCTCACTTTCCAGGACACCAACATGAGGCGCAGCATCTCACCTGAAGAAAGACTTCTGGTCACGTTGAGGTAAGTTTATTAGTCTATCCTTTATTATTTATTAATTATTTTTTTTTTTTTTTTAACCAGAAACTTAATAATGTCATTTTTCTCTTCACAGGTTCCTTGCGACTGGGAACTCTTTTGCATCTTTGCATTATGAGTATCTGCTGGGAATCTCAACGATATCTGGGATCGTCTGTCATACATGTCAACTTATCTGGCAGCGACTCAGAGATGCGGTGATGCCCCAACCCAAGGCAGAAGATTGGCTTAGAATTGCTGATGGGTTTTATCAATCTGCGCAGTTTCCAAACTGCATTGGGGCATTGGATGGAAAACACATACGTGTTAAGAAACCGCCTCACTCAGGGTCCCAGTATTTTAATTTTAAACAATATTTTTCTATAGTGCTGTTGGCATTAGTTGACAGTAATTATAGATTTATTTTTGTTGATATTGGGGCCTATGGAAGCACAGCAGACGCCCGCATCTTCTGTTCTTCCAGAATGGGTGAACGGCTTCGCTCCAACCAACTTGCCTTGCCAGAGCCCAAACGACTACCCGGATCTTCTGCTTCAGCCGCTCCATTTGTAATCGTGGCAGACGAAGGGTTTGCATTATCTCCACATGTAATGCGAGCTTTTCCTAGACGCGATTTGGATGACCGAAAGCGCATATTTAATTATCGTCTGTCTCGTGCACGTCGATATGTAGAATGTGCTTTTGGGATACTGTCCAATAAATGGAGAGTGTTCTTGTCATGCTTGCAAATGAGTCCGCAAAATGCCACCCTGGTGATACAGGCATGTGTGATTTTACACAATTTCACCAGGATTCATGATGCACCCTCCGAACCTGAAGTGGCCCCTTATCCACCATCCACATCTGTTGGATTAGACCATAATCCGCAAGGATGGCCTGGATCTGCTGGACTAGCAGTTCGAGAACTCTTTGCCGATTACTTCATTAGTAGAGAGGGTGCATTATCATGGCAGCTGAACAGCATCCGTGGTACTCGTCGTTAATTTTTGGGTTATGGTTATCTAAATTAATTTAAAATAATTTTCTAGTTAGTTAGTTCCCATATTGTTAGATTAGATTAGGGACTCGCAATATAATGAGGAGCCTTGACGCTGGCTTGCGAGCTAAGGTATTTTGGAAAATCATTCAAACATTTTTAATTTTTAAAGGAATGATTTTGCAAAAAACTGACTAATACCTCATTGGGATATAGAATGAAAGTGTTAATTATGTAGTCAGAATTCCATGGGGAATAGAGTGTGGAAAATAGTTTTAAGGTTTTTTCAAGGGTCAGCCCACTCCTAGCCAGAGCTCCCTAATGCTCCACTAAATTTAAATTGGATTGCACAGCGCCTGCCCAGCAACATTAGTAATTCTTTACTATGAGGTGCACAGACATAGAGTATGCTATGACCCATAGTAAAGATTTGAGAGCTGACCCCTGCTCTGCGGCCATTGGTGGTCCACAATACAGCCATGACCGCCCAATGGCCGTGTGTAATTATAGGCCTCAAATTACCAAATGGCTAGACCATGGATGGCTAAACTCAACCCTCCAGCTGTTTCAAAACTACAACTCCCAGACAGCCTACAGCTAACAGACTACTACATGACATGGTGGGAGTTGTAGTTTGCCAACAGATGAAGGACCGCTGTTTGATGAACACTTAAATTAATATTAAAAACCTGCTGAGATATATTTTATCAAATAATGTAGTGTAAGAGCTTACATTACCTTGCTCTAGCTCATTGGACACAGTCTAGATTTACCTGAATTCATAAAAGAATATGAAAAAGGCCTAAATGTTTTTGAAACAAAAGCTTTTTATAAAGAAAAAAACAAATTATAACTCATATAGGTCTTGGGTAAATGAGTAACCCTCACATGTTGAGGAGGTAGAGGCGGGGGGGATAAACACGTGTGACCCTTTGAGGCTGGCTCAATACTGGCTCAAACGTTGGCTGGTCAGCCGTTACATGCAACTTTTTTCTTGCATCATTTAAGTAATTATAAATGTTCATGGGCATTATTGGCCCAGCAAATAATTCGAGGACCGCAGTCAAGGACGACACGCACATATGCTGCCTTGACCGTGGAACTCGTTGCAGAAAAGGTCCCAGTCCTAACATTATCGAGTCCTCCTGGCACTCCGGCCTGTTTCTGGATAAATACTCGAGAACGTGAGTATCCACCAGGTCTCGAGTATTTGATCCCGAAATAGGCTGGGGAGGGGGACTGTCGTCTCCTCTTCCTGGATGCTCTGCTGGTCTGGGGTTCATCTGGAAAGTCAGCTGGTGGAGTAGAAGGCTGCGGTGGTGTATGCGCAGGAGAGCAGGGGTCCGGAGGTGACATTACCGGATTACTTTCCACAGACCGCGTTTCTGATGGGCCTTCATCCAGACTGTCGACAGTTCTTAATAAGGAATAAAACAAGATTTTGTAATTAATATCTTCAAATTTTTTTTTATTTTTTTTCCAAAAAAAAAAAACGTGAATATACTTACGGCCGCAACTCAAAAATGGGCTTCAGGAACTGAAGCTGCTTGGTGTAGAGATATGGCTTTTTTTTTTTTCCACCACTATCGCCACTGCGTCCTTTGTTTGTGGTCTCCTCCCGCCGAAATTGATCCCGGCAAGAGTGCCATCTGGTTTTCAAGTTTTGGACTGTATTTCAATAAAATAAATATAAAAATAAAAAAAAATTAGTGTCAATTCTTTAAGGTCACAATACAATTTCAAATTGTTTAAAAAAAAGCACTTGCAAGTACACTAAAAGCAAATGACATGATGCAGGTGCACTTAGATAACATGCTTTGGATGCTCAGGGAAGTTTGCAAAGTTCTCTGAGCATGCAGATCATGCTAGACAGTACCTGCAAGTACACTAAAAGCAAATGACATGATGCAGGTGCACTTAGATAACATGCTTTGGATGCTCAGGGAAGTTTGCAAAGTTCTCTGAGCATGCAGATCATGCTAGACAGTACCTGCAAGTACACTAAAAGCAAATGACATGATGCAGGTGCACTTAGATAACATGCTTTGGATGCTCAGGGAAGTTTGCAAAGTTCTCTGAGCATGCAGATCATGCTAGACAGTACCTGCAAGTACACTAAAAGCAAATGACATGATGCAGGTGCACTTAGATAACATGCTTTGGATGCTCAGGGAAGTTTGCAAAGTTCTCTGAGCATGCAGATCATGCTAGACAGTACCTGCAAGTACACTAAAAGCAAATGACATGATGCAGGTGCACTTAGATAACATGCTTTGGATGCTCAGGGAAGTTTGCAAAGTTCTCTGAGCATGCAGATCATGCTAGACAGTACCTGCAAGTACACTAAAAACAAATGACATGATGCAGGTGCACTTAGATAACATGCTTTGGATGCTCAGGGAAGTTTGCAAAGTTCTCTGAGCATGCAGATCATGCTAGACAGTATGGATGCATATACATTTTTTGGTAACTTACCAAGTTTCTTGTGCACCTTGCCATCACCCTTCGCCCATTCCTCAGGCAGAAGCTCCTCCGCAATTTGGTACCATGACCTATCCTTACGGACACGGTCGTGGTACAAATCAGAGCGTGTATCCCACAGCTCTGGCCTTTCTTGAATCAAAACTATTAAACGCTCCACAGAGAAAGACATCTTTGCTTGCTGTCTGACAAATATGCCTCTTCTATCTGATGTTTGTGAGGGGCACATAGACATGTCTGGAAAAAGTATCATTTTTTAATAGGGGCAGGGATATGTAAATAGCGGACATTCATCCGTTTTTTCACGGATAACATACGGAAACACTCCGGACAACTATAGGACATGTGAGTTTATTTTAGCGGATCCGCGGAACGGAACAACGGAATCGGACAGCACACGGTGTGCTGTCCGTATGTTTTCAGAGCCCATAGAAGTGAATGGAGCTCTATACCATACGCAAAAAAACGGAACGGATGTGGATCCGTTCATACGGTCGTGTGAATGAGGCCTAAAGCCGAGTTTCAGCAGCTTGGCCACCAGTTAGAACACCTGGAGGAAAGCCATGACCTCCTAGTCCAGCATGAAGCCGGAGTACAAAATCACCTGGCGGCTATGTCCAAAATGATTAACGCTGCCTATACGCACCTGGAAGACCAGGAAAACGGGACAGAGAAAAAATGTTCGCCTGAGAAGAATACCTGAGACGGTGCCAGCTGAAGACCTGACAGACACAGTGCGCCGCCTGTTTGCCTTCCTGGTGGGAGAAGACCAGGCCGCCGCCATTGTCCTTGAAAGGGCTCATAGAGCCCTTAGGCCCAAACCTGCTGCGGGAGACCCACCCAGAGACGTCGTGTGTGCCCTGATGAACTTTCTAGACACTGCCGCCATCCTGAGAGCGGCTAGAGAGAAGGGCGATGTCACCCTGGATGGGCAAAAGGTGCTCCTGTTTCAAGACTTGGCGGCGAGTACGCTGGCCAAACGCAGAAACTTATGTCCGTTAACCACGATGCTGAGGGACAAGAAACTGCCGGTCCGATGGCTGTTCCCTTTCGGTTTAAGCACCGCAATCGGGGGGAAGCCGTTTACTGTGAGACTCCCGGAGGACTTACCGCCTGTTTGGGAGGCCTTGGGAACAGATGCCATGGTCATTCAGTCTTGGCTCCCCTGCAGCCTGACACCGGATCTCCCAAGCCTGCCACAACTGGAAAGTTGGCGCTTGGCAAAGAAAAAGAGATCCCCGAAGAAGAGGGTCCCCTGACTTGCTTTCCACAGAAGATTTGAAGGCACACTCTGAAGTGGGAATCTTCATCTTGCAGGACTCAGGTTCTTCATAGCCTCTGCCTGTTCCTTTCATCAAGGAGCTATCCCCTTTACACTATCCCCTACTGTTGCCTTGCCACTGCTCCTACCCACCCCTCCTTCACCCACTCTTCCCCCCCCCTTAACCCACTCTCCTCTCTGTACCCCCTCTTCCTCACCCGCATGTTATTTGTCGCCCGACGGTTTTTTGACGGTCGCCCATGAGGACCGGACAATCTGGGTTAAGTCAGGCCTAGGGCAGCAGCCCTGTGATGGTGTTATAGAGCGCCTATTTCATCTTCTGTGCTTCCACTCTGTATTGTTTCTCATATGTCTGCTACCTGATTCCTTTGTATTGGGCTTGGTGTGTGAGACCTGGTATTTGGGCACTTCCACACTAATACCCCCCCTTCCCCACCCCCCCACCGAGGTCTGGGACGTCCTAGGTAGATATTACCATTTTAGTATTTACCTTAAGAACCTTACAAATTGCAATGTTTATATTCTGTTTTATATTGGATGGCCTGTGTCACCCTCTAACTGATCTTCCAGCTCATCCGCTCAGATCCACATACTGTCATCATGTCTGGCTTAAAGATTGTGTCTTTTAATGTGAATGGCATGAATACCCCGCAAAAAAGAAGCCAAATTTGCCACCTGCCAAGGAGAGTGCCGATTTAGTACTACTACAGGAGACCCATTTTAGACACTTGCACATACCTAGAGTAGTGAGTAAACATTTCCCTGTGTGGCACCATGCCTTACACTCCTCAGCAGCCAGAGGGGTTTCCATAGGTCTGGGGCAGGATTTGCCCTTCACTATGATGTCTAAATTGGCTGATCCTGATGGACATTACCTATTTCTGAAAGGCAGAGTAGCAAACTATGTTCACACTGGTGAATCTGTATGCACCGAATAGTGGGCAGATCCCCTGGTTACTCCGTACGCTGGAGACTCTTAAAACCTTTAAAGAAGGGCACCTCATCATGGGGGGAGACCTTAATCTCACGCTTCATTCCTCCAAAGACTCTACATCTATAGGCCGACCTCCCTCTAAGAGACAGATGAGAAGACTTCTTCTCACCTTCAGAGATTTGGGGGTTTCAGATGTCTGGCGCCTCCTTCATCCTGAGGAAAAGGACTACACCTTCCACTCACGGACGCACAATACATATCAGCGTCTGGACTATTTACTCTTAACAAACCAATTGCTGCCTTCAGTTACGGAGGCCAGTATTGGGAACATAGTTGTATCTGACCATGCGCCGGTGAGTGTGAAGGTGCGGTTCCACGCAATCCCACCGAAGTCCTGGGTTTGGAGATTAAATGAGACACTTCTAGAGGATGAACCACACAGGCGGGCTGTAGAGCAGTGTCTTAGGAACTATTTGAGAGAAAATCCCTCTGGGAAGCACATAAGGTAGTTGTCAGAGGGGAGCTTATTAGCTTGGGCCCCAGCCAGAGTCAAGAGAAACAGACAGAAACAGTTAGCCTCCCTCCTTCATCAGATCTCCACACTTGAGACTCTGCACAAGAGAGCGAGGTCAGATAAGGTCTTAGAGTCGCTTTAACGACTGAGACAAAAGGTTACTGGCCTACTAAACGTACGGGTAGCTAGAGCCCTAAAGACCCTGCGCGTTTTAAACAATACCTACATGGGAATAGGGGTTCCAAACTAGTCTCTAACCTTCTTAAGTGCCAAAGGTACAAGTCCTTTATTCAAGCCATCAAAACGACTTCAGGCTCCCGACTTGTCAACACCCCAGCAATAGCTCAAGAGTTTTGCTCCTTCTATTCGACTTTGTATAACCTTCCAGCACCCTCCACTAGACAGCAGCTAGACTAGCGCATATCGGAGTTCCTAGGCTCCATTAATATTCCGAGGCTAACCGCGGAAGATGTGCGTGGGCTGCTTCTGCCATTTACGGTAGAAGAAGTAGATCAAGCCTTCTTCTCTTTCCCTTCTGGTAAGAGCCCAGGGCCTGATGGGTTTCCCATCTCCTATTACAAGAAGTTCAGGGACATCCTACTCCCCCACTTTGTTCATGTGTGCAACCTTCTCCTCAAAGGTGACTCTCTGACCCAGTAAGCACACATAACAATTATCCACAAAGACAGGAAGGATAAAGAGGCCTGTGGAAGTTACAGACCGATATCGCTGCTAAATGCTGATCTAAAATGGTGGGCTAAACTGCTTAATAACAGAATTTCGAAGGCTTTGTTGCAGGCAGGGAGGGCAGACATAACATTAGTAGAGTGATCCTTGCGACCACGCACACTATCAAAACTAAGTCCCCCCTTGTGCTCCTAGGCACAGATGCTGAGAAGGCGTTTGATAGGGTCAGTTGGACCTATATGAGAAGGGCTTTGAATGCCTTTGGCATCCCAGAGGATTATATAAGAGCCATCTTTACATTATACTCAGCACCATCTGCGAGAGTGATGGTCAACGGGACCCTATCGGACGCCTTCCAAATCAAAAATGGTACCCGCCAAGGATGCCTGTTGTTCACCACCCTGTTTATCCTCACCCTGGAGACGCTACAGTTAAAGTTTTGCCAATCCCTCATGATCAAAGGAGTGACATTAGGAAATTATACTCATAAGATGGCCGCCTTCGCGGATGATTTACTGCTTTTGATGACAAACCCTGAGGAGGCCCTGCCGGATGTTATGTGGATATTCAAATCTTTTGGGCTAATATCAAATTTCAAGATAAACTTTGATAAGTCGGAAGCCTTAGGTATAGTCAAGTATCTCTGGGATAGTGGTCGCCCTAGAATGTCCCTCCGCCTGCTTTCTCGTAGGAAAAAACAGGGTGGCATTTCTCTCCTGGACATCCCGACCTATATTCACGCCATTAATCTAGAAAGGTGGCTTAGGTTTACCAGACGGGAGGTTCACTGTATGCATGTAGACTTAGAATTGGCCCTGCTAGGCAAAGATTCATTTCATAGGTTGTGGATTTTTGGAAGGGGAGGAGAGGGGACCAAGATAGACAGTGAGCTTACCAGGGGGACGCTATAGGTATGCCACAAATCAAAGGAACTTAACTCTGGTCAGGCTAAGATCTCTCCATCAGTTCTACCCATTCTTATGTGCCCACAAATTAAGTTTCCATCTGACATTTGGCTCTCAATGTCCCTCCTGTCACAGATCAGGAGACTTGATTAGGCTTCAGGCCCCAACTGATTTCTATACTGCCCTCTCAGGAGAACCAGACCCTGGGAAAAACTTCATCCAAAGGAACGACTGAGAACATCTGCAGGCAGTTTAAGTCCTCTAAGTTTATTCCATTATCAGACCCGACGTGGTTAGAGAACTTCATTTTACTGCCAAATCTACCCCACAAGTGCACCACCCACATTTATAGGCAAATCCTTAGTGCAAGGGACTCAAATTTGCCACCATGGGTCGCTGATTGGGAGAGAGAACTACACCTCACACTAGATGATGCTAGCAGAAAGTGGATCCAAAAGTGTTCACACGGTTTTTCCAAATGTATAAAAATACAAGAAAACTCTGTAGAGGTGGCGTTTAGATGGTATAGAACCCCCATTACCTTTACAAAATAAAGCTGCTCCCCACGGATCTCTGTTGGAGATGTAATGCCGTCACTGGGTCCATCTCTCACATCTGGTGGTCCTGTCCGGCCATTCGTCAATTCTGGGAAGGTGTAGAGCACGCTATAAACAAGATCTATGCCACGACCCCGAGACTCACAGCCCAGTTTGTTCTACTTTGGCTGCCCACTCCAAACTTTCGTCCGGGGAAAAACAATCTAATCACACACTTATGGCTGCAAAACTCCTGATTCCCTTGAAATGGAGATCAGTTGACCCACCGACCATAGACATGTGGCGCGACAGGGTTCACCAGATGTGCCAAATTGAGGAATTGATAGGATGGACATACCACAGTAGAGACCGAATTTCTGCTGCTCTGGCAACCCTGGTTGAATTGCAGAGCAAGTATCCTTGACCCTCTGTATTCAGGAACTAACTAGAATCATGAGCTGGAAAATGTTCTTTCTGGGGACCTCCTAGGCCCCCCGCCCCTGACCACTTCTAGGGGTTTATGGGTATAGGCTCGTCCATTCAACGATCTAGGAGACGTGAATAGTCATAGCCTCTCGGCTAATTCTGAACAGATTGTAGATTTCAATTTAGGATGACACAACGTTAGGGCTGATAGTTCTGGTTGTTCGTTTACCTTTTTCTGTATCTGTATGTCATTTATGTTCTTCACCTACTGGGCCCTTTGGTCCTTGATGAGTGATTTTCTCATCTTAGCCTGTATTGTTAGGCTGTGCCTTCGAAGATGTATGCTTTGATTTAACTACGATGTGATGCACTCAACATTGTAATTATGCATTTAACTATGATCTCTGTTTGTCTAATAAAAAGAGATTTCAAACATTATATGTCACTGAAAGCAGATTAAACTGTATGTTGCATAAATTAGGGGTTAAATACATTGATCTGCATGGTTTGGTACCTACCAAGTTCCGCACAGCGGATCCCCTTGCTAGTCTCCCATATTGTGCCCATAGTATCTCAGGTCACCTCCTCCCAGGACCACTCATTCCTGACACAGTCATGGTACTGCTCTGACCTTGTGTCCCAGAGCTTGGGATGCTCTTGCACAAGACAGATGATCTTTTCCACATCAGTCGGTACTGTTTTTATCTCCCAAGGCCTACTGCACTGAGAAATGAACACATCTAGCAAAGTTTAGAAACTGAAAGCACATGGGAAAGTGGGCATGGCCTAAATTTATAGGCCACGAATCTGCAAAATACATGATGCACATGGTAGTTTTCAGTGTGCATTCCAAAATTTTTCAGACCCATTGACTTGAATAGAGTCACAGACCGTGATTTGCGTACAGTAATAGGACAGGATCCATTTTTTTATGGCATGGCCATGTGGATATACGGAGATGGAATGCACACAGAGTCCTCACCAAAAATCATGTTTTTGCATTGCCATTTTCTGAAAGCCATCTTTTTCTATCAGTGGTCTTGTGTGAGGAAAACTAGTTTTTTTTTGCAGGATGAGATGATGGTTTGATTGTTACCATTTTGGTGTACATGTCTTTTTGATCGCTCGCTATTACCCATTTTGTGTGGTGAGGTGACAAAAAAATGACTGTTCTGGCCCTGTTTTTATTTACTTCTTTTTACAGCTTTCACCTAGCGGAGTAGATCATGTGATATTTTTAGAGAGCAGGTTGTTATGGATGTTGCGATCCCTAATATGTATATTTGGGCATGTGGCATGAGGCATCTTTGTGTGTATATTATGAGGTAACCATCTGTCACACCAGTAAGTGAATACATCTAAGGTACTTTTTAGTAGTTAATGATTGTATATAATTAGTTAGATTCTAATCAAATATCCACATGACAGGTTCCCTTTAATTTTTACACAGTAAAATCATTTTTGAAAGAAAAAAATCTTGTTTTTGTGTTGCCATTTTCTGAAAGCCATATTCTTTTTATTTTTCTGGTGATTTTCTTATGTGAGGCGGGATGCGGGATGAGGTGACGTTTTAATTGGTACCATTTTGGGGTGCATATGACTTTTTGATTGCTCGATATTACGCATTTTTATTCTTTTACAGCATTCACCTCAGAGAGTAGATCATGTGATATTTTTAAAGAGAAGTTTGTTACAGACATGACGATAACAAAAAATAAAAAAAATAAACATATTGGGTAAGTATTACACAGTAAACGCATTTTGAAAAGAAAAATAATCTCGTTTTTGTGTTGCCATTTTCTGAAAGCCACATTCCTTTTATTTTTCGGGTGATTATCTTATGTTAGGGCTTTTTTTTGCTGGATGAGATGGCGTTTTCATTTGTATCATTTTGGGGTACGTATGACTTTTTTATCGCTCAGTATTTCACTTTTTGTTAGGCAAGGTGACCAAAAATAGTTTCTATTTAGCGTTTTCACAGCATGTGTACTCGAAGGGGTGAGAGAGGGAGACCCCTCCCTCAGCAAACCCTATGCATACAAGGGGTTAATGCACCGGCATTGGTGTATTCTCCAATGTTGTTGGATACAGCAGGGGCTCCTTATGATCAAGCAGGCACAGCTCCTGCACATGCCTGAACAGAACTCAAGTATGACACTGGGCGGCAAGTCATGTCACCCTTTCTTTATCCCTGCTCAGTTGTATCCATACATTTCCAAACTTTTCAATATGGAACCTGGGTCAAATGTCTCTCAGTCTGACCACCAGTCTAGACAGAAGGTTAGTCCCTCCTGTGTTGCGGACTTCCTATGAGGTACAGGATTACATGAGAGTCTATCACATCCATCCTGGCAGCTCTCAGACACCTCCCACCCCACCCTCCATGTTCCTTTGTATGTACCCTTGCATAGAGTGCTATTAAAGATCTTACTTTTGCCCTATCTAGAAGACATGGGGTGCATTAATGTAGTAGGAAAGGCCCTATAAGGCTGAGGTATAAAACATCCCTGACACTAAGGCGTGTTCACACTAAGGGTTTCGGCATGTTTTCTTTGTTGAAATAAGCATCAAAAGCAGTTAAGCCTCCAATTTAATGGGAAAATGAGTCCTAGTTTATATTACGTGGATTTAAAATTGCTAAACAAAAAAAATAGCATGTCTATTCTTTAGATTCTTGGTGTGTTTAAAACTGCAGCAGGTAGCCATATGCTGGAATCCACGGCCAGATTCCATGGCTACTGAGCGTTTATTTTTTTGTATTAAGTCATACCCAATAAGTAGGATATGTCGATCTTGTCAACATATCCGATTTTTTTTTTTTGTGGGGTGGGGAATATATACAGGCCGTCATGGTGGATTCAAGGAAACTGAATTACCGGTAAGTCTAATTACGGCTTTCCATTCCATCCACCATGACGGCCACAAGTGAGAACTAACGGATATTTACATAAGGTGGGTTACCTCCTGCAGTACTTTTTGGCCAAATGCTAAATCTGCAGACACGGATAGACAATAATGTTTAACAAAAGTGTTAATACTAGACCAAGTGGCCATCTTGCAAATCTGGTCTAGGGAAACCCCGGCTTTTCCCCCCTAAGAAGAGGCCATTGCCCTGGTAGAATGAGCTTTGATACCCGGGGGACAGGACATATTCTGCAAAGAGTAGCAACAACTGATAGTAGAGCTAATCCAGCGGTCTACAGAAGCCTTAGAAAGCTTCTTCCCTTAATTTCGCCCTGCAAACTGTACCAAAAGAATATCATCATTCGGTATTTGGAAACATCTGAAAGCCCTAGATGTTTCCAAATACCGAATGATGATATTCCTAACATCAAGAAGGTACCATCTCTCTTCAGCGGCATCCTTTGGAGAGCTGAAAAAAGATGGCAAAACAATCTTGTAGCTGGCCAGCTAAGACCCGTTCTAGGTTGCTAATATGGCTTATATGTTTACACAGATAGATCTGACAATAACCTTAATACAGTTCCTATGTTTATATGTTAAAGACAAACGTAGAGTTAGTTACTATGACTTAATGTTTTGGATGTCATATAACAGTTATATATTGTTTTCACCAGGGGTCAAGTCCTGGGAAAAAAAGTGTGGGAACTCACCCAAGATCCAGTGCCTCCGCGTGAAGTCACGGCACGCCGCGTACGCAAAGGGCAGGGAAGGTCACTCTCTTTCTCCCCCCTCCCTCCCTCCCCCCCTCCCTTGTCACTATCTTTCTCCCCCCCTCCCTTGTCACTCTCTTTCTCCCCCCTCCCTCCCTCCCTTGTCACTCTCTTTCTCCCCCCTCCCTCCCTCCCTTGTCACTCTCTTTCTCCCCCTCCTTCCCTCCCTTGTCACTCTCTTTCTCCCCCCTCCCTCCCTTGTCACTCTCTTTCTCCCCCCTCCCTCCCTTGTCACTCTCTTTCTCCCCCCTCCCTCCCTTGTCACTCTCTTTCTCCCCCCTCCCCCCCTCCCTTGTCACTCTCTTTCTCCCCCCTCCCCCCCTCCCTTGTCACTCTCTTTCTCCCCCCCCCCTCCCTTGTCACTCTCTTTCTCCCCCTCCTTCCCTCCCTTGTCACTCTCGTTCTCCCCCCTCCTTCCCTCCCTTGTCACTCTCTTTCTCCCCCCTCCTTCCCTCCCTTGTCACTCTCTTCTCCCCCCTCCTTCCCTCCCTTGTCACTCTCTTTCTCCCCCCTCCTTCCCTCCCTTGTCACTCTCTTTCTCCCCCCTCCTTCCCTCCTTGTCACTCTCTTTCTCCCCCCTCCTTCCCTCCCTTGTCACTCTCTTTCTCCCCCCTCCTTCCCTCCCTTGTCACTCTCTTTCTCCCCCCTCCTTCCCTCCCTTGTCACTCTCTTTCTCCCCCCTCCTTCCCTCCCTTGTCACTCTCTTTCTCCCCCCTCCTTCCCTCCCTTGTCACTCTCTTTCTCCCCCCTCCTTCCCTCCCTTGTCACTCTCTTTCTCCCCCCTCCTTCCCTCCCTTGTCACTCTCTTTCTCCCCCCTCCTTCCCTCCCTTGTCACTCTCTTTCTCCCCCCTCCTTCCCTCCCTTGTCACTCTCTTTCTCCCCCCTCCTTCCCTCCCTTGTCACTCTCTTTCTCCCCCCTCCTTCCCTCCCTTGTCACTCTCTCTTTCATTCCCTCCCTCCCTTGTCACTCTCTCTTTCTCCCCACCCACCTCGGGTGTAGCGTGGCCGAGCTCTGTCCGGTCCATGATACAGGAGCATTTGCTGTACCCGGCCGGACTGACAGGAAACAAAAGCTCCTGTACCACGGACCGGACAGAGCTCGGCCACGATACACTTGAGGCGCTTCCCTCCTGTCAGTCCCTCTATTCATGCTGCGCCAGAGCGGGGCGCCGACAGTGTTGAGGGGCACAATGCGCTGCCCTGCTGAAAGGGAACGGCGTTCCTGCTAAGAAAAAAGTGCAGGAACGCCGTTCCCACGCGTTCCTGCAGGACTCGAGCCCTGGTTTTCACAGAAGCAGAAAAGATAATATGCCTTTTAAGATTCATTATATGAATGAAAGGTAAGCCCAATGGCACAGCAGACACAACAGAAAACATAGAGTTAAACTGTTGTTACTAAGCAGAAGTCTTGACCAATCACAGACAGCCTCACACTGAGCAGGAGTCTTGACCAATCACAGTTTGTGTGGGAAATCCCCTAGCTTGAAATTTGAATCCTTATTCACCAGAGAGAGAAGCTGAACAGACACACAGTTCCAGTTAGAGTTCAGTTTTATGGAAGCAAAGAGGCCAAAATAGGTATTTAGAACAGTTTTATAATGTTCCTATTGTTAGTATTGTGATTAGAACTGTATACTGAACAGTTATATGTATGTTTACTTACAGTTCCACCAAACTGCAAACTACTTAACTCATAAAAGCAATCTGCGAATAGTTCAAACAAGCTGCTCAAAGCAATTGTATAGAGCAAACTGCAAACCAAGTAGAGCAAGCTAAGCAGAGCTCCCGCACAGTCTTGACAGTTTATCCTATATAGAACCCCCTAAATCCGCATTCATCTCGCCTAAGTTGAAGCCTCAGGGCTGCTGAAGTCTGCCCGCTCCAGTTTGAGACTTTTCCGGCTGTTTTGCGAGCCGAGATGGGCCGGAAGAGGGACTCTAAAGACCCGTGCAGGGAGCTGCAAGATGGCGCCGGGCCTGACACGCCGCGACTCAGTGACCTCACGAAAGATATTCAGCGGGAAGCGGCTGCCAAGTTGGGGAGATTCGCGCATATAACAGACCCCCTGGACCCACCTGAAACAAGCGGGAAGCGAGACAGACTATCGTCTCAGCCCGACCCTGATCGTGGGGGAGAGGAGGATAGGGAGCGTGATATGTCTCCCCGCAGCTCTAACAGGTATGATGCGCTGCGATTGTACGCAGATACAGATGGCATGGACACTATGGAGTCGGATATAGAGGAGCCTACTCTAAAAGATGTGCTGAAAACTATTGCGCAATGTGGGAAGTCGTTGACGGCCCTGAGGATGCAAGTGGGCTCCATAAAGGAAGATGTGTCTATAGTGCAGCATGATCTAAAACGATTGGCAGACCGTACAACGGCCCTGGACGGCCGAGTGGGGGAAATGGAAGATGCTGTACCCCCCCCCCCCCCCTCAAGAGAGCCTCTGCTGACCATACACAGAAAATTGCGCTTTTAATGGCTAAACAAGACGACCTTGAAAATCGGTCACGGAGGAATAATGTTCGCATAGTGGGAGTGCCAGAAAAGGTTGAGGGGTCTAACCCAACTGATTATTTTGAAGCATGGGCAAGAGACACTTTTGGGAAAGAGACTCTGACCCCTGTCTTTGCTGTTGAAAGGGCTCACAGGGTTCCTACTACGCCGCTACTGCCAGGTGCTCCACCAAGGCCGGTTCTTATGAAGATTCTGCACTACAAAGATAGCGATATACTTCTGCGAAAAGCCTGCGAACAACCTGATCTTTCCATTGGCGGTCAAAGGGTGTCGCTGTTTCTGGACTACTCCATGGAGGTCCAGAAGCGAAGATCGCGGTTCCTGGACATAAAGAGGCGGCTGCGTGGATTGAATATCCCCTACTCAATGCTGTTTCCAGCGCGGCTGCGGGTAGTCGCTTTAGGCTGAACCAACTTCTTCGAAGATCCCAAGGAGGCTCTCCGATGGGTGGACAGTCATGAAAATCGCTTGAGGAATGCTGACCCGCAGGCAGAGGATGGTTGAAGGGCGATTGAAGTGGTTCAGTGTGCATGACTGAATGTATGGTGTGTTTGAGATACGGTGTTTATGAGAAGTGACAGTCATGTGCGCAGGGTTAGCGTTTCTATTATCTGTTGTTCACTATGCGATTATGTTTTATGCTAACGTGCTTTATGAATATCACTTATATAACGGGTTCGTTACATAGCAGGAAGTTTTATTGAAGAGATGATGCGAGGGGAAGGAAGCATGTGTATTGAAACATAGAAACATAGAATGTGTCGGCAGATAAGAACCATTTGGCCCATCTAGTCTGCCCATCTATTGTGTACCTCTGTCGGCAGTGCATAGCTTTGATAGCCAGAATCAGTCACGCCTCGTCACTAGAGGTTTCACCTGTACCGAGGAGCTGGTGGTTCCGACATGGTTGACTCTTTGAATCTGCAGTCCCTTTGGGAGAGTGAGCAGGGACCTGTTGGACACACCGGTGACCTTGTTCTAGACTACTTGAGTGCAGGTCTGTTTTTTTTTTTTTTGTTTTTCTTTCCTTTTTGTTGTCTGTCTGTTTTGTCTTTTGTCTCTTTTGTCTCTGTTCTAATGTTGGGGGATGATGTTAGTTTTGGAGCCAGGATGTGCAGGAATACTCAATTACCCATTATACTAGTGGGACAGGAGATGCAGCTGAGGCATGTTGATGTGATAGGTCAAACGCGGATCCGCCTCACTCACAGACGGTCGCTTAAGTCTAATGGCTAGTAAGGTGACTTTTTTCAGTTGGAATGTTAGGGGAATTAAGGAGGCCAACAAGAGACGGGCAGTGCTAGATGGTATGGGGAAGTATCCGCCTCTGATTTGCTGTCTCCAGGAGACCCATTTGTTACCAGAACAAACTAGCATTCTCACACCGAGATGGGCCGGTCACTGTTTCCATGCCACCTATTCTGCCTATGTGAGGGGGGTGAGCATTTTACTGCACAGATCTGTTGCATTTTCATGTATCTCCCAGATTATTGACAGAGAGGGTAGGTACGTGTATATACATGGCTCCCTATACTCAGTGGAGTGTGTAATCATTGGAGTCTACATTCCCCCACCGTACTGCTCCCAGGTGATGAAAAAGATCATAGCTTTGATGGCGGAAAGCCCTAATGTGTTAGGCGATTTTAACAATGTACCCTGCTTGTCGCTAGATAAATTTCATGCTTCTCCACAGGTTGTCAGCAGCGACTACTTCAGGAAGCATCCATTCTGGACTTCTGGAGGTTGAGGTACCCCGACACTAAGCGGTTCTCCTGTCGTTCCAGCACGTATGGTTCCTTGTCCAGAATTAACTTCATTCTGGGCAATGAAGTAATGGGTAATTTGCTAGAGGATATCAGGTACTTGCCAAGACGGGTTTCTGATCATTCGCCAATTGTGGCGACCTTTCAGATGTTGCCATCCGTGTCGCGCAGATCTAATCTATGGAAGTTTAACCCTTATTGGCTGAATGTCCTGGTTGATATGTCAGATATCAGGGACGTTTTAAATGAGTTTTTTGAACCAGTCAGCTGGTAGAATAGTAGTATGGCATACAATGAAGGCGTTCCTGCGGCGGGTGCTAGCTGCCAAAATTAATGGTCGAAAAAGGAGAATAGTGTCCTAACTAGACAGTTGCTTTCGGCAGTAGAGGTGGCAGAGAATAGTTATGTAGATAACTACACCAGAACATGAGTTTCAGTGGAAAGAGGCGCAGCAACAGTTGGATGTCCGCTTACTCCGTAATGCCCGTAACAGACTGTTTTTCCTGAAGCAAACGTACTATGAGGAAGGGGTAAAGGCGGGCAGGATCCTGGCTCTGATTACTAGAGCGCAACAGACTTCTAATTATTTGGCAGCGCTGCACGACACGGATGGTACGGTGCAGGTGACCACAGACAGGATATCCCAGGTATTGTCAGGGTTTTATCCGAACCTTTACTCTTCTAAAATTGTGGCCACGGAAGCTGACATCAAAAATTTCCTCCATCCCCTACGGATGCCCACTTTAGATCAGGATGAGAGAGCACTTCTGGATAGCCCTTTCACTTTGAAAGAGTTGGAAATAGCGCTGGGTGATATGGCTAATAATAAGGCCCAGGGAGTGATGGCCTGCCTGCAGAAGTTTATAAACAATTTGCCCCAGTCCTGTTGTCCCAGTTACTGGAAGTGTTTAATGAAGCCCGGCTGCTGGGGAAACTGCCTGACACAATGAATGAGGCAATTATAGTTGTAATACCAAAACCGGGGAAGGATCCGATGGAGGCGGAATCATATAGGCCCATTTCATTGCTGCTGGCTAAGATATTGGCTAACAGGCTTAACTCAGTCATTGCCTCGCTTATTAATAAGGATCAGGCAGGATTTATGCCAAACATGTCGACAGCGGTGAATATCCGGAGACTACACTTAAATGTCCAGGTGGACCAGGTTCACGCCTTGAATGCGGCGGTCGCTTCTCTTGACACGGCCAAAGCATTTGACAGCGTGGAATGGCGATACTTGTTCCTGGTATTGGAAAAGATGGGGGTGGGATCGGTCTTTATCGATTTGGTGAAAATGTTGTGTGCGTGCCCTTCGGCCAGAGTGCAGGTGAACGGATACATATCTGACTCGTTCAAACTGCAGAGGGGTACCAGACAGGGTTGCCCGTTGTCGCCGCTATTGTTTGCGGTGGCAATAGAACCCTTGGCGGAGGCTTTACGTTCATCCACGGGAGTTAAGGGATTTAGATATGGGTCAGTAACAGAAAAAGTTGCGTTATACGCAGATGATCTGCTTATGTTTTTAGATGACTGGGAGACGTCCCTGCCGGCTGCAATGGAGATCATTGATGACTTTGGACAAATCTCGGGCCTGCGAATAAATTGGACTAAGTCAATCCTGTTGCCACTGGCTGGAGATGTTTCTTCGGATCCTGTCATGACCGGAGGGTTACAGATCGTGTCTAGCTTCAGATATTTGGGGATACAGATCTCCAGAAAAAGTGGGGACTTTATAGATCTAAACGTAATGCCGTTACTAGATAAGTTCAGGAAGAAAGTGCAGGAATGGTCTAAGCTGCCTTTATCTATTGTTGGCCGAACAAACCTGATTAAAATGATTCTTATTCCCCAGCTTCTCTATGTACTGCATAATGCTCCCATATGGATCCCACTGAAGGTGTTTTACACTGTCAACGCCATTTTTAGAGACCTAATCTGGAAGAAGGGGATCCCTCGTATAAAACTGAGCACCCTGTGCAGACCTAAGACCCAGGGAGGATTGAGTGTCCCTGATCCCTTAGTTTATTATTTGGCAGCCCAAATGCAGCACATAAGGGGTTGGGGCGAGGAGGAACAGGTTAATAAGGTAGGTAGGATAGTTAAATACTTGCTCAAAAGGGGATGCCTTCTGTCGGCGCTAGAGGACGGCACTTTCAGGGAAATGGGGAGAAGGTACGAGATGTTGGGCATGATTCATATGGTGTGGTGGAAGACAAGGAAAATGGCAGGTATCACAGGATATACGAAATTTACTTCCATATGGCCGAATATCATGTATGATGAACTCAACAAGGTCTCCAGCGCTAGGGCATGGAGGAAATTTGGTTTGGACAGACTATGTCAGCTATTCGAGGGTACTTCCCTTAAATAATTGACTGCTTTGCAACGGGAGTTTAGCTTGCCTAAAGCTCTTTTCTATGTCTATTTGCAAGTAAGACATGCCATACAAGTGCAGGAGCGGCGGGAGAAGCTGTTGCCTGCCCAGAAACATCTGATCGTGGACCTCACAGCTACTGGGGGCGGTTCTGGGGGAGTGATATCGCTGCATTATCTAAGCTTAATGGAAGCTTTACATAAAAAGAATCCATTGCATCTGTTTGAAAAATGGGAAAAAGATATACCGGAATTGAAGGATGACCAATTGGAAAAAGTGCTTACTGACTTCCCTGATATAGCGGTAAGTGAGGCTCATAGGGTCTCACAATTGCTGCTGCTTCATAGAACCCCGAAAATGTTACATAAAATAGGGTTTCGTGCCGACGATAAATGTCCTAGATGCAGGGTTACATCCGCTGACCTCATACACTTACAGGGAGTGCAGAATTATTAGGCAAGTTGTATTTTTGAGGATTAATTTTATTATTGAACAACCATGTTCTCAATGAACCCAAAAAACTCATTAATATCAAAGCTGAATATTTTTGGAAGTAGTTTTTAGTTTGTTTTTAGTTTTAGCTATTTTAGGGGGATATCTGTGTGTGCAGGTGACTATTACTGTGCATAATTATTAGGCAACTTAACAAAAAACAAATATATACCCATTTCAATTATTTATTGTTAGCAGTGAAACCAATATAACATCTCAACATTCACAAATATACATTTCTGACATTCAAAAACAAAACAAAAACAAATCAGTGACCAATATAGCCACCTTTCTTTGCAAGGACACTCAAAAGCCTGCCATCCATGGATTCTGTCAGTGTCTTGATCTGTTCACCATCAACATTGCGTGCAGCAGCAACCACAGCCTCCCAGACACTGTTCAGAGAGGTGTACTGTTTTCCCTCCTTGTAAATCTCACATTTGATGATGGACCACAGGTTCTCAATGGGGTTCAGATCAGGTGAACAAGGAGGCCATGTCATTAGATTTTCTTCTTTTATACCCTTTCTTGCCAGCCACGCTGTGGAGTACTTGGACGCGTGTGATGGAGCATTGTCCTGCATGAAAATCATGTTTTTCTTGAAGGATGCAGATTTCTTCTTGTACCACTGCTTGAAGAAGGTGTCTTCCAGAAACTGGCAGTAGGACTGGGAGTTGAGCTTGACTCCATCCTCAACCCGAAAAGGCCCCACAAGCTCATCTTTGATGATACCAGCCCAAACCAGTACTCCACCTCCACCTTGCTGGCGTCTGAGTCGGACTGGAGCTCTCTGCCCTTTACCAATCCAGCCACGGGCCCATCCATCTGGCCCATCAAGACTCACTCTCATTTCATCAGTCCATAAAACCTTAGAAAAATCAGTCTTGAGATATTTCTTGGCCCAGTCTTGACGTTTCAGCTTGTGTGTCTTGTTCAGTGGTGGTCGTCTTTCAGCCTTTCTTACCTTGGCCATGTCTCTGAGTATTGCACACCTTGTGCTTTTGGGCACTCCAGTAATGTTGCAGCTCTGAAATATGGCCAAACTGGTGGCAAGTGGCATCTTGGCAGCTGCACGCTTGACTTTTCTCAGTTCATGGGCAGTTATTTTGCGCCTTGGTTTTTCCACACGCTTCTTGCGACCCTGTTGACTATTTTGAATGAAACGCTTGATTGTTCGATGATCACGCTTCAGAAGCTTTGCAATTTTAAGAGTGCTGCATCCCTCTGCAAGATATCTCACTATTTTTGACTTTTCTGAGCCTGTCAAGTCCTTCTTTTGACCCATTTTGCCAAAGGAAAGGAAGTTGCCTAATAATTATGCATACCTGATATAGGGTGTTGATGTCATTAGACCACACCCCTTCTCATTACAGAGATGCACATCACCTAATATGCTTAATTGGTAGTAGGCTTTCGAGCCTATACAGCTTGGAGTAAGACAACATGCATAAAGAGGATGATGTGGTCAAAATACTCATTTGCCTAATAATTCTGCACTCCCTGTAATGTGGAACTGTCCGCGATTGCGCAGATACTGGAAGGATGTGGCTGACCTCATTGGGAAGGTTTATGGGGTCACAGTTGAATGTTCACCTCTATTATGCGTATTGGGATATGCTGGTGGAATATCGGGGCTAATGGAGGTTAAGTTGGCAATTCAGCGTATCCTATATCAGGCCAGGAAACGGATAGCGTCCCGATGGATTGCTTCAGATCCACCGGAGGTGCAGGAGGTAGTGGAGGCGATTCACACTTTGGTCCAACTTGAGAGTTATGTGTATCAAAAGAGAGGGAATAACAAAAAGTTCAACAAAATTTGGTATGCATGGATTGACCATTTCCATTTGGTTGTTTAGGGTAGGGATTTGAAGGTAGAGTAGGAGGAGACCGTTATAGGTAGCACATACTCTGGATCTAGACTGGTAAATGAGTGGAGCGTGTATGAGCAGGAATGCCTGTAGTATGAGAGTGGGTTAGATCGTATCCTGGACTTTGCTGCACGATATTTCCAAGATGGACTGCACCTGGACTTCGGGGCTGGGGGGGGGGGGGGGTTCTTTGTGATGTTCTTGATGTTTGAGATGGAAAAACTATAAAAAACATGAAGATTTTGTCTTCAAATAAAAAGATTTGACCCAAAAAAAAAAAATGAACTATTGGTTAAACCGCAGATATACCTCTCAGAGATCATAAAGTGCTTAAATAACTTAAAAGTGAGAGTACAGATACTGAAGAGAGAAATATATCCACCATTTTATGTTGAATGACAAGACTGAACAGTTGAACCACCATCTTATGCATACCGCCATTTTGTGATAGTCTATGTACAAAACACGTGTTGAATAAAGTATCTGCTGTGGAGACGGCAGCGTTATATATGAAGAAAAGTTGAAGTTGGCGCTAGAAGAATTACAGAGTAACAGACAGTCTGGTTGGACTAAAAAGTTTGAGATATAAAAATTCTTCTAATGCCACAGCGCAAAAGGCACTTCATAGTGCTGCACCTACCACAAATCTCTTGGTCTCAATGGAAATTTGACACGACTTTAAACCTCAAATCTAATCTCAACACTATACTGCCCTTCTGTATCCTAAGATATGGTTCTCTGCAGGAGAGGGTCTGAATTTCACCTAGACGTTTAGCAGACGTGATGGCAATCGGGAAAGCAGTTTTGAAGCACAGATGTTTATCTCAGATAAAGGAAAGAAAGGGGCTCTAGTCAAACCATTTATCACTGTGTTAAGTTCCCATTGAGGAATCCTAGAACTCAGGGCCAGTATTAGTCTTGTGGCTGCTCTAATAAATCTCTTTATCCATCTGTGCTCAGTGAGACCTTTATCATAAAAAGCACTTAAGGCTAATATCTGAACCTTAAAGGCTGGTTTCACACCGGAGTTGCGGGAAAAGATGCGGGTGCATTGCGGACACATGCACGATTTTTGCCCAAGAGTGCAAAGCGTTTTAATGCGTTTTGCACATGCGTGAGAAAAATTGGCATGTTTGGTATCCAGACCCGAACCCAGACTTCTTCACAGAAGTTCGGGTTTGGGTTCAGTATTCTGTAAATTTTGTTATTTTCCCTTATAACACGATTATAAGGGAAAATAATAGCATTCTTTAACCTTCTCCCAACCGCAATTGTGTCCTGCGGGTGGCCGGGTTATTCCTCGTTGATGCACCGGCACGTCATCTCGCGAGACAGCCTGCCAGCGGCGATCATTTTTTTTAACCCTTGAAAGGTATATCAGACGCCGTTTTGTTAACAGCGTCTGATATACCTGCTACCTGGTCCTCTGGTGGTCCCTTTTGCTTGGATCGACCTCCAGAGGACACAGGCAGCTCTGTAATAAGTAGCACCACAATACACTACACTCCCCTGTCACTTATTAACCCCTAATCACCCCCCTGTCATTGATCACCCCCCCTGTAAGGCTCCATTCAGACGTCCGTATGTGTTTTGCGCAAAACACGGACACCGCGGATCTGCAAAAGAGAAATTTCTCTATTTTTTATTACAAGTTAGTGGAATATGAGACTGTAAGAAAAGAAAAAAAAATTATAATCATATTCCGCTAACTTGTGACAAAAAATAAAAAGTTCTATGAACTCACTATGCCCATCAGCGAATACCTTAGGGTGTCTACTTTCCGAAATGGGGTCATTTGTGGGGTGTTTCTACTGTCTGGGCATTGTAGAACCTCAGGAAACAGGTGCTCAGAAAGTCAGAGCTGCTTCAAAATGCGGAAATTCACATTTTTGTACCATAGTTTGTAAACGCTGTAACTTTTGCGCAAACCAATATACACTTATTGCATTTTTTTTATCAAAGACATGTAGAACAATACATTTAGAGAAAATGTATATAGAAATGTAGTTTTATTTGAAAAATGTTATAACAGAAAGTGAAAAATGTATTTTTTTTTGCAAACATTTCGGTCAATTTCGATTAACAAAAAAAAAGTAAAAATGTCAGCATCAATGAAATACCACCAAATGAAGGCTCTATTACTGAGAAGAAAAGGAGGTAAAATTCATTTGGGTGGTAAGTTGTATGACCGAGCAATAAACCGTGAAAGTAGGGCAGTGCAGAATTGTAAAAAGAGTTCTAGTCATTAACCCCATAGGGACACAGCCTTATTTCACCTTAAAGGGAACCTGTCACTGGAATTTAGGGTATAGAGCTGAGGACATTGGTTGCTAGATGGCCGCTAGCACATCCACAATAACCAGTCCCCATAGCTGTGTGCCTTTATTGTGGCAAAAACCCGATTTGATACATATGCAAATTAACCTGAGAGGAGTTCTGTCCCTGACTCATCTCACATACAGGACTCATCTCAGGTTAATTTGCATATGTATCAAATTGCGTTTTTGGCACCGTTTTCTTTTTTTTTTTAACCGTGTTAATCTGGGGGGTTAGGTCATGGGATATTTTTATAGAGGAGATTCTTACGGACGCGGTAATACCTAATAAGTCAACTTTTTTTTTTTACAATTATTTAGGTTTTTGACTATATTATCCTTTTTGATACAAAAATACATTTTTTGTATCTCTAAAGTCTAGGTGTCATTTTTTTTTTTTTTTTTTATCCAATTATCTTATGTGGAGGCTCATTTTTTGCGGGACTAGCGGACGTTTTTGTGGCACTATTTTGGGGGCTATATGACTTTTTTATCGCTTGCTATAAAATTTTTTGTTATGTTTGGTGACAAAAAAAAATATTTTTTTGCCCCTTTTTTTTTTAAGACCGTGTTAATCTGGGGGGTTGGATCATGGGGTATTTTTATAGAGGAGATTCTTACGGACGCGGCGATAACTAATAAGTCTACTTTTTTTACATTTATTTAGGTTTTAGACTATATTATCTTTTTTGATACAAAAAATAATTTTGTATCTCTAAAGTCTAAGTGTCATTTTTATTTTTTTCTTATCCGATTATCTTATGTGGGGGCTCATGTTTTGCGGGACGAGCGGACGGTTTTTTGGGCACTATTTTGGGGGCTATATGACTTTTTATCGCTTGCTATTAAACTTTTTGTTATGTAAGGTGACAAAGAAAAACTTTTTTTGCACCTTTTTATTTTTTTTCCTTGACAGTGTTAATCTGGGGGGTTAGGTCATAGGGTATTTTTATAGAGGAGATTATTACCGACGCGGCAATACCTAATATGTCTACTTTTAATAAATTATTTTAGTTTTTTTGGGTGTCTCAAGTCTGAGAACCAGTTTTTTTTAATCCGATGTCAGTCCTAAATTGGGATATAAATTTAGTACTCCATGGAAATGCGCATGGCGGGTTTTGCGCATGGCGTTATATGGCTTGAGGACTTGATCAGAGAGATCAACTCCTCCCATATACCGATTGTAGGCGACGATACAATCGGCTTGAGGACCGTTGCCGCGGTACCTCACACAGGGACAGGGGTGATGCCGTTTCCATGAATTGTGGACAGCATAAGGACATCCCTCTTGTCCTTATACCTGACCAGCAACAGGTTTCCAGTGGTAAGGGCACGGGTCTCACCCCTGGGGATAGGTACCTGGAGGGGGAGGGCAGGGAGGCCGCGTTGATTTTTCCGCACGGTCCCGCAAGCGAACGTGGATCTGGCGGCAAGGGACTGGAACAAGGGGATACTGGTATAAAAGTTATCCATGTACAGGTGGTAACCCTTATCCAGCAGTGGGTGCATAAGGTCCCACACAAGTTTCCCGGTAACACCCAGAGTGGGGGGACATTCTGGGGGTTGAATCCGGGAATCTCGCCCCTCGTATATACGAAATTTGTAAGTGTACCCTGAGGTACTCTCACAAATTTTGTATAGCTTCACGCCATACCTCGCTCGCTTGGAGGGCACATACTGGCGGAAAATGAGTCTCCCCTTGAACGCAATGAGAGACTCATCACCCGCGACCTCTATTCCAGGTGCATAGACCTCCATGAATTTGGCCCCAAAGTGATCGATGACCGGCCGTATCTTATACAGACTGTCATGGGCAGGATCACCTCGGGGGGGACATGCTGCATTATCGGAATAATGCAGACATTTCCGGATGGCCTCAAACCGGGAGTGTGTCATGGCTGTACTGTAAAGTGGGGTCTGGTATAGGTCGTCCCCGCTCCAGTACAGCCTGACACTGGGTTTCTTGACCAGGCCCATATGCAGCACGAGGCCCCAAAATGTCCTCATTTCGGCTACACTGACCGGCGTCCAGCCACCTGTTGGGCGTACAGATTCGTCTGCTCCACCATCAGATTTACCAGTGGGTCACTGAAAAAATTAAAAAATTCTTGATTGGCCTACAAAATCAGGAATCACGGGCTCGTATCGCTCTGGGCTACACCAGACAAATTCACCGGCTGGGTGCTCCGGTGGATTTAACTGGTGGGCCGGGAAACCAGTACGAGCCCCAGAGCTGCTCGTACTAGGCTGGGCCACAGGGTCCCTAACATGGCGGTCCCCTTGCTCCGCCTGGCGGCGTCTCCGCCGCCTTGGGGGCTCATCATCATCGCTAGATTATGAGGAGGATCCAGATGACAACAGGAATGTGGGGTCATCCTCATCCTCACTGGGACTCTCGGAGTCGGAGGCAAGCTGGGCGTATGCCTCCTCGGCCGAGAACGTCCGGCGGGCCATAGGGGAGTGTGTGTATGTGTGTGGAAATCTTTATTTTGTGTGCGTGTGTGTGTGGGAGCATGGGTGTTCACGAACTCACACTAAAACTAACAGGAAAAAAAAACTGACTAAAAAAAGGCCAAAAAATTTGAAAAAATAAATTCTAAACCGCTGATCAACCGTCCGAAGTTGATCAGCGGTGGGGTGTGCAATGCGCTAACAGTGGCCGGACGCTAAGAGTGCCGGCCACAGTCAGCGTACACAAAAAAATTAATAAAAATCCTGCACCCCAAAAATGTGTGGGGGGGCAAGTGGCAGCACCCCTGGGGGGGTCTAGGGTCACACAGCTGTTCTGTGGACCGCAGACACCCTAACTAGGGTGATGCAATGAAAAGTTCAAAAATCTAACTTTCCCTTTTTTTCCCCTGCCTAACCCAAACTTTCCCTATGCTGTCCCTATGTACCTGGTGGGGTGCTGGGGGCAGAGATCGGGTCCTGGGGGCACAGATCGGGTGATGCTGGCAGCGACGGCAGACACGTGCAGGCAGCTCCTCTCTCCTCCGGCTCCGGAACACAAAAGGACCGCCCACTGACCAATCAGAAAGCGATCCTGAGTGGTGATATCAGGATCGCTGGATGGTGATTGGTGGAGTAAAATCACACCACCATCACCATCCTGTTCCGGGTTATCGGGTCTTCAGAGACCCGAATAACCCGGAAACGCAGAAAACCGCAGGTCTGAATTGACCTACGGTTTTCTGCGATCGCTGACATGGGGGGGGGTCACAGGACCCCCCGGTGCATTTGCTCCAGGTGCCTGCTCAATGATTGAGTTAAAGGGTGTTTAAGCTGGGGGGCGGAAGTAGTAAAAAGGTCAATTGAGGGTTAAAATAAAAATAAACTCACCTCCTCCAATTGATCGCGTAGCTGCCGGTCTCCTGTTCTTTCTCCAGGACCTTTCAAAGGACCTTGAGCTCATCACATGGTCCATCACCACAGTGATGGATCATGTGATGTCACCACAGGTCGTTTGACAGGTCCTGAAGAAAGAACAAGAGACCAGCAGCTATGCGATCAATTGGAGGAGGTGAGTTAATTTAAATTTTATTTTTTTAACCCTCAATTGACCTGCTACTAAGCATTCTGTATTAAAGAATGCTATTATTTTCCCTTATAACCATGTTATAAGGGAAAATAATACAGTGATCAGACTTTCATCCTAGCAACCATGCATGAAAATCGCACCGCATCCACACTTGCTTGCCGATTTTCATGCAGCCCCATTCACTTCTATGGGGCCTGCGTTGCGTTAAAAATGCACAATATAGAGCTTGCTGCGATTTTTCACACAACGCTTAAGTCATCGCTCATCCGGTCCGGATTCAGTGTGGGTGCAATGAGTTCACCTCACACATTGCACCCGCGCGGAAAACTCGCCCTTGTGAAAGGGGCCTAAGGGTACTAGGCCTCAGCCCCAGCTCCAGTCCATTTTGCAGAAAATCTAGTATCTTATTTATAGCTGGAAAAGAGATGTCTGGGTGATCCTCTCCTAGCCAGCTACAGAACTTTTTCCAGGTTTTAAATTAAATTCCCGATATAACCTTCCTCCTACTTGCTTCGAGTGTGAGAATTACTTTGTTCGAAAGACTCTGTCTTTTGAGGAACTCTCTTTCAGGATCCAGACAGATAGCTTGAAGATTTGTGGGTTCGGATGGATTATTGGTCCCTGAGAGAGGATTTCCCTTTGAAAGGGTATTATCCATGGTTCTTCTAACGCCATCAGCTTCAGAGCCAAGAGCCAGCTTCTCTTTGGCCAATCAGGGGCTATTAAGATTACAGTTGCTGGCTCCCTTTGAATTTTCTGTATTACCTGAGGAATAAATGGAAAGGTGTGGGTGTACGAAGCGTAGACAAGGTCCTAGGCCCATCTGATGGAAAAAGCGTCCACTTCCCAAGGCTCCTCCCTGGGATTTAGGGAACAAAATCGACGGACCTGAGCGTTTCCCCTGGAGGCAAAGAGGTCTATCTGTGGTAGACCAGACCTTGAAGTAATCTCTTGAAAATTTACCGGATTTAATGTCCATTCTCCTGGTTCTAATATTCGTCGACTTAAGAAGTCCACTTCTCAATTTTCTGATCCCTTTAAATGAAAAGACCTTAAGGAAGAAACATTTCTCTCTGCCCAAGAAAATTTTTTTTTTTTGATATGTCCCCAGAGGGTTGGATCTTGTGCGGCCTGGGTGGTTAAAGCCACCGTTATGATGTTGTCCGGAAAAATAAATAAATCAGATGTTTGTTTTTTAAAAGACACTGAGCTTTTGTAAGGGCCATTATAACTGCATACAGTTTTCTGTAGTTTGAGGATTTATTCTCCATGACCTCTGACCAATCCCCTTGGAAGTAATGAGTTCCTATTTTTGTCCCCCAACCTGAAGCGCTGGCATCAGTCATTATCTAATTTCTGGAATTTTGATCCTGCTTGTGCCCTGAAGAAGATTCTCTTCTTCCCTCCACCTTCCCTTCGGTCTATTTTGACTGAAAGTGGAATACTAATTAGTCTGTCTAGGGATGATTGTCTCCTGTCCCAATTCTGTAACATCCACGCTTGCATAATTCTGGTGTGGGATTGACTGCACGGGACTGAAATTATGCAAGAGGTCAGGAGACCCAAAATACTCATTGCATTCCGAACCCTTTCCTTTTTTCGGGGTCTGGAACTTTTATGATGACACCTAATTGACTAGATCAAGTACTTCCTGCCAGATTTTTTAATGTCCTCCTGGGTTGTGGGCAGTGATCAGAAATTCCTTTTGGAAGGGTTAAAGAGAATTCTATTTTGTATCCCTGGGCTATGACGTTTAAAGCATATGGATTTGATGTAATGAGTTCCCACTGATAAAGAAATCTCTTCAACCTTCCTCCCACTCTGGCGTCATTGTGTGTTACTCTGCTTATTTTGGGTATTGAGGAGTAAACCTCTCATTTTGACTTCTTTTGCATAGCCCCTTTTTACCCATCCCCCTATAAGATCTAGACTGGGAGGAATCGGGTCAAAGGGATCTCTTTATAGCCTCTCTCTTCAGGGAACACTTTTTTTTTTTTATCGGCGGCCTTCTCCAATATAATAATTTAGCTTTAGAGGCTTTATCCCCAGACCAGGCTTTCATCCACAAAGCCCTTCTGGCAGCATTTGAGAGAGCCACATCTTTGGCAGCAAACCATACCGATTCAGCTGAGCAGTGAGCCTAAAAAGTTGTGACGAATTTTAATAAGGGAATGGAATTAATGATATTCTCTCTAGGGGTTGTTGTTGTTTAAATGTTCGTCCAATTCAGACAACCAGAAATACATTGCCCTAGCAATGGATGTGGCTGCAGTATTGGTTTTTGCACCAAACATGGAAGCTTTCCAAGCTTTCTTTAAGAGGGAGTCCGCCTGATGCTCCATCGGATCGTATAATTGTGAGGAGTCCTCAAATGGTAAGGCCGTTTTTTTAACTACTTTTGCCACCTGAATGTTGATTTTGGGGATCTTGTCAAAGTTCTTACATTCTGCAGGATCAAATTGTAGCCTTTTTCTGAACTCTCTGGATACCCCTAGTCTTTTCTCCGGTTCAATCCAATCGTCTAGGATCATGTCCTTAACATTCTAGTTGATGGGAAAAACCTTAGTTCTCTTGGTGCGTAATCCCCTAAACAGAAAGCTAAAAAAACAGGGCTTAGGAACATCTTCGATACCCATGGTAGATCTAATGGCCCTAAGTAGTTCCTCCATCTCCTCTGGCATCCTCATCTAGGTCTTCTGAATTAGAGGAGGATGCAGTGGATTATCTAGGTTTATTTGGTAGCAGAATAGAGGGACTAGGGACTCTCAGGGAGGCTAGGGAAGTTTTGATTTCTTCCTAAATTAACAAATTAATTTCAGAAAAGATAGATGGTTGCTCCTCCATGAAAATGACAGAGATGCAGACTTTGAATATTTTTTTTTGTAGTTATTAGGAAGTCTCTTGGCGCATGTAGAGCACTTTAGAGACCTGGTTTTAGATTTGGCTTTCTTTGCTCCCTTTGAAACAGAGAAAGAGCAACCAAATATCATCCATGAGATCTAGGTGCCATATAGAAAATATACAGGTATAATATCTATACTCACCACAGGGGAACTCACGGAGGATGCAGCTGGAGAGGGGTCAGGATGAGTGAGCTTCAGATCCCGAAATGGGAGCGGAGACGCTGCTTCTGAGCCGCATGAGTCCATTGTCCGCCTCCATTCAAATCCTCCTGGCGTCTGCCATCATCGTTGAGCGCGCTGATGTGCAAAACTCCACCACCCTCCTGCATGTCAGGCGTAAGGGATGTTGTAGCACAGCCGGGAACAGACTGCGCGCGTGCGTCCCACGTGGTCCCGGCTCCGGCAGACTGCTTCAGACTCAGAGTGGAAGGAAGACCGTAACAGTTGGTGTAAGGAACACAGGCTCCAGCAGAGGCCAGAGCGAGCATCCTCATTGCCCCTGCTGCCTAGCCTGAGCCCCTGCCATGGGAAGGCAGAGGGGGGATGAAGGTAAAAGTAAAGAAACAAACTCCTAACCGGGTGGCCTCTCTGTATGCTGACCCTGTAGGGACAGGAAAACACTAAGGAAGGTGGGGGCGTTTAAAATTCTCTCTCTGTGTATTCCTGCCCCTACAGAGGTCAAGGGTCATCTCTCACTTGTGGCAGATGGAATGGATTTTTCCAACATATATTTCCACCAGGTGAACATACTGAAATTGTCTGTGTATACTGTCTGTAGAATCTCCTGTGTATTTCTATGAGCTGCAGCTTCACATGGCTCTCACCCACTCCTCCTTGTAAGAGCTGACAGCTAGAAACTTATCACAAGCAGGTGGCAGGGGACAATGCCTGAAGCTGCATTACATAGGAATACACTGAGACTGGTGTGAATAAAGAGACAGAGGTGCTATGTCACTTATCTAACACCTGTTGCCTCTAGCGCACAGCAAGTGCAGTGTGATAAGATTCTGCCCCCTCTGACATGCCAGAGGCATAATGGGAAATGTAGGCTGCATTATGTTTCTGACAATGGCCTAAGAAGAACCATATTAGATAATAAGGAGCCAAGAGGGTGGGCAACCCATAAAAGAAAAATCAACTGAAACAGGTATACACAAGAGGCTCTATGTTATTCTTTAAAATGTAACTGCCGTTTCATTTTTTATACCCTAATAGTATAAATGCTTTTGTGCTTTAGAATTTTTAGTTTCACCTCATTAACACCCACAATTGTGTGTTACTTTCCTATTGAACATGGCTTCTTCTCAGACCGTTGTCATGTGTCATATAAACAAGAGACGGGAGAGCACTGGGAAGAGGAGCACAGCCCTGAGTGCCTGGGCTCGGGCAGAGAGTGGAGGGGGAGGGCAGCTTTACATGCTGCTTTATCCTGAATGGTAGCAGCTAGAAACATGCAACTGGTCTTGTTTGAAAGATGAAATTCCTTTCATACAATACCAGAATGACAGCTGAAGTCCAAGAAACAGAAGAGATAATGTTGTTGGAGTCGGGAATAATCACAGGTAAAACATGCTTTTACTTTCACTTTCAGCTTCATTCATGCGTCACGATTTCTATCAGTGATATCTTCCCCTGTACTGAACATATTGCTGTCATTCTGGTATTGTCTGAAATCTTGGAATGTCATCTTTCAAACAATACAAAGCCGGTATAAAACCAGAGATATGAGCAGCTAAAGCAGCTGCTCCCCTCCCTGTCAGTGTGGAGGAGAATGAGGCACCATCTACAGAGCTTACAGGAGGAGCGGGAAAAAGAAAAAAAATATAGGAGAAATATATAGAAATATTCTTACTGATTTCATGTAATGCAGAGCTTGTCCATCTCTGGTTAGTTGTATGTGAGAGGATACACACTGCTAGTTCATGTGAGGAGAGCAAAGGGTTATGGGAAGTGAGGGAAATACAGGATGGCCTCAAAAACATGGCAAAGATCACCACAGAAAGTGCAGCAGAGGCCATCTTAGGAGGATGCTGAAATAGAGGCACAGAGAAATAGGGTTGCTAAGGTCTGAATACAGACATCAGAAAGGTAGAATTAGCTGAAAAATATAGCTTTATGATTATCTTCCCTTCAGCATATGTTTAGAATTTTATTTTTGGTAGTGAAATGGCAGTTATACTTTAATAATGGCCTACTCTGTAGCATATAGGCCAACAAAATGCTGTAGCACTTCATTAAGAAAGAAAAACAGGCAATTTATTTATTTTGCAAAATTTAATAAGATTTTATTGATAGTAAGAAAGCTAGCTAATAAAAAATAAAAAAAATAAATCACATAAACATAGATCCGGAGAAGACAAAATTTCCTGAGCTCAGCATTAGTTGGATATTTGTGCACAGCCTGAAGTACATACACCTGGATACATACACAGCTTGACATCCCTGAGGTAGATTTCATAACAATTGTATAGTTATTAAAATATCCCCTGCCCACCCAATCCAGACTAACACTGTGACCTGACACATTCCGGAGTAGATATATCTATATATTTGTATAAATACATATGCATGGAGTACAACTGTCTGCATAAAAAACACTTATCTGGTAATCGCCCTAAAAGATGGGCTTTGTAATAAAACAAAAGTGTTAAAGTGAAGCTTCATCATGAAACCATCCAACCACCAGTCCCTAGGCTACAACTATAACCTTTATGAGTGGAGTGTATATGCTACCTTATGTGTCATCCCAATTCATCATAGATTGTAAGCTCTTGCGAGCAGAGCCCTGACTCCTAGTGTTTCAGTTGCATATTATCCAGTTATTTTTGTTTTGTATATGAACCCTATGAACTTGTAAAGCGCTGCGGAATATGGTGGCGCTATATAAATACATTTTATTATTCTTATTAGGAGGACATCCAGATGCTTTGTGACATCAGCTGGAAACAAGTGCCCATTTCTTGGCTCCTCTGTCCATTGAAAGATTATGTGGCATGTAACTGGCGAGCGTACTTTATAAAAGTAAGGAGAAAGCACAACAATTGTATACAGGAGGGCTGCTACAACGACCATAACCTCCATTCCTAAAGCTACTTTTGCACTTGCGTTTACATTTTCAGGTATTGAGATCTGGCAGAGGATCTCATACCGGAGAAAAACTCTTCCGTTTTCTCCCCATTTATTGGGTACAAAACTGAATTGAACAGAACGGAATGTTCCAAAATGCATACCTTTCCGTTTGGTTGTGTTCCCATACCGGAGAGCAAACCGCAGCAAACTACGGTTTCCTTTCCATCATGGGATGCGGAGTAAAATGGATCCGGCGTGCGGCATGACCCACAATGCAAGTCAATGGGGACTGTTCTGTTTTCTCAGACACAATAAAAAACTGATCCATGATTACTATGTTAAAGATAATACAACCAGATCCGTTCATAACGGATGCAGACAGTTGTATTATCAGTAACAGAAGCGTTTTTGCTGACCCCTGCCGGATCGGGCAAAAATGCAAGTATGAAAGTAGCCTAACCAAATTACATATATATATTTTTTTATTATATATCTTATAGGAACTGCTAGTTATATGGTTCTTCCATTTATGAAGTTGGAGCTTCACTTTAACATTATCAGCAGCACAGACACAGTGAACAGATAACCGTTTTCATATTGCTCACAAAAAACAATATATTCTTGGATATATCACTGGGTGTTGGAACAGGATACATACAGATTACCCGTGTATCTTCATCCTGAATATCAGTGCCCTCCTTCACTGATATATAAAATATATATATATATATAAATATGTATTATCCTATGTTCTTATCATATACATATATAGTTCTATGTAAAACTATATATATGTACAGCGAAATATACATATATAAAACTAAAAATAAATATGTATCCTGATACAGTGACAAAGACCCAGCAACTTCTAACTATGTAGTGCTAGTTAATGTGAGTACCAGATGTGGAGGGCAAAGTGTACTGATAAATAGAAAAGATCAAATTATATACAGTTATAGAATGTGTATATAATACACTGACTATCTACATATATTTATACAGTGCTCAATACCCACACTATATGAATATATATGTCTTCTTTTTAAACAGGGGTTGGAGACTCAGGATGCAACGCTTAGGAATGAGCTTTACAGATCCTTCCTCGCTCTCTCCTCTTTGTGTATCTGACTAGGGTTATTCTTACTAATGGACTATCAATCCTAACAGTAATCCCCTTCTCTGCCCAACTGACCGGGTCATCTCAATATAAGGGTTCGTGCACACGATCGTATTTTTCTTCAGTGTTCAATCCATTTTTTTGCGGATGGTACACGGACAAATTCTTTCCTATTAGGTCATGCACACATCCGCATTTTTTGCGGATCCATGTAGCCATTTCATAAATTATAGAACATGCCCTATTCTTGTCCACCTTGCAGACAAGAATAACCAGTTCTTTAAATGGAACTGTGAAAAATGCGAATTGCACATTGAAGGTGTCCATGTTTTGCAGATCTGCATTTTGCAGACCGCAAAACGGATACGGTTATGTGCAGGAAGCCTAAGGGTCTGGGAGAGGTATGAAGGGGCAGTGCAATGTTATAGACATCAGACTCATACATTACCCAGTAACCTATACTTAAAGGAGAGATTTGTTGTACACAGTCTTATGTGCTAATAAATGGTAAGCTGTAAATAATGTGCAACTCCTGGAGTTTGGCCGAAGTTTCTTCAAAGCGCAAGCTCATGGGTATATTCAGGAACCATATTACACTGATCCCAAAATTTACCAGCCATGTGTTTCAATAACAGCAGCCGGCATGCATACAGTCACATTTTTAAACTCCACATACTGGACAGTACCTCTTAGGCCTCATGCACACGACCGTTGTGTGCATCCGTGGCCGTTGTGCCGTTTTCCGTTTTTTTTCACGGACCCATTGACTTTCAATGGGTCCGTGGAAAAATCGGAAAATGCACCGTTTGGCAGCCGCATCCGTGAGCCGTGTTTCCTGGCCGTGAAAAAAATATGACCTGTCCTATTTTTTTCACGGCCAACGGTTCACGGGCCCATTCAAGTCAATGGGTCCGTGAAAGAACACGGATGCACACAAGATTGGCATCCGTGTCCGTGATCCGTGGCCGTAGGTTTTAGTTTCATACAGACGGATCCGAAGATCCGTCTGCATAAAAGCTTTTTCAGAGCTGAGTTTTCACTTCGGTGATGGGACGCTTCTAGTTAGAATACACTACAAACTGTGTACAAGACTGCCCCCTGCTGCCTGGCAGCACCCGATCTCTTACAGGGGGATATGATAGTACAATTAACCCCATCAGGTGCGGCACCTGAAGGGGTTAATTGTACTATCATATCCCCCTGTAAGAGATCAGGGCTGCCAGGCAGCAGGGGGCAGACCCCCCCCCCTCCCCAGTTTGAATATCATTGTGCGGCCCCCCCCTCCCCTGTTGTTAACTCGTTGGTGGCCAGTGTGCGCACCCCCCTCCCTCCCTCTATTGTTTTAATACATTGGGGCCAGTGTGCGCGCCCCCCCCCCAACCCCCCCCCTCCCTCCCTCTATTATTTTAATACATTGGGGCCAGTGTGCGCCCCAACCCCCCCCCCTCCCTCCCTCTATTGTTTTAATACATTGGGGCCAGTGTGCGCACCCCCCCCCGCGATCATCGGTGGCAGCGGAGTAGAAGATTTTCATACTTACCTGGCTGCTGGCTGCTGCGATGTCTGCGTCCGGCCGGGAGCTCCTCCTACTGGTAAGTGACAGCAATGCACCGCACAGACCTGTCACTTACCAGTAGGAGGAGCTCCCGGCCGGACACAGAGATCGCAGCAGCAAGCAGGTAAGTATGAATCTTCTACTCCGCTGCCACCGATGATCGGGGGGGGGGGGTTGGCGCACACTGGCCCCAATGCTATTATTACAATAGAGGGAGGGAGGGGGGGGTTGGGGGGGCGCGCACACTGGCCCCAATGCTATTATTACAATAGAGGGAGGGAGGGGGGGGGTGGGGTTGGGGGGGCGCGCACACTGGCCCCAATGCTATTATTACAATAGAGGGAGGGAGGGAGGGGGGTGCGCACACTGGCCACCAACGAGTTAACAACAGGAGAGGGGGGGCCCACTGGCCACCAATGAGTTAAAAACAGGGGGGGGGGGGGTCTGCCCCCTGCTGCCTGGCAGCACCTGCCAGGCAGCAGGGGACAGTCATGTACACAGTTTTTTTGTATATTCTAACCTAAAGCGTCTCCATCACCATGGGAACGCCTCTGTGTTAGAATATACTGTCGGAAATGAGTTTCACGATGTAGCTCCTATCCGACAGTATATTCTAACATAGAGGCGTTCCCATGGTGATGGGGACGCTACAAGTTAAAATATACCATCGGATTGGAGAAAACTCCAATCCGATGGTATAACAGAACTCCAGACTTTACATTGAAAGTCAATGGGGACGGATCCGTTTGAAATGGCACCATATTGTGTCAACGTCAAACGATCCGTCCCCATTGACTTGCATTGTAATTCAGGACGGATCCGTTTGGCTCCGCACGGCCAGGCGGACACCAAAACGACTTTTTTTTCATGTCCGTGGATCCTCCAAAAATCAAGGAAGACCCACGGACGAAAAAACGGTCACGGATCACGGACCAACGGAACCCCGTTTTGCGGACCGTGAAAAAAAACGTCCGTGTGCATGAGGCCTTAGAAGCACAGTTTTAGTACCTCTGGTGGGGAATCTACAGCAGGAAATAGGGTCCATATTGCATCCTAAAATGCATTGCCTTTATTGGACTGTAAGTATTTTCATAAACTCTTCAATGAAAAAAACCAGTGTCTTTTCCCTTGGTAATCTTTTTCTGAATACACTAATTCATAATGTTGGTTTAAAATGAATCTAAAGTCCTATACCAATGATCTCTGTCTTTACAGCGTAGGTTTGATTAATACTGTGGGTGGCTACAACAATTGGTATCTAATAGTGATCATCATTCTATCAAAAACAAAGCAACACATTACTGCAAATTGTGGTTGCTGCTTATTTTTTTTATAAATCTATATGCATGAAAAATTGCATTACAGTCTAACGCTTGAATGTAATGTGAACCTAAGGCACTTTGCAGTGTACATCAGAGGCATACATTGGGAAAGACTGTGGACATACACCTTTGACAGAAGTTTCTGACATATGCCACTGTGTGGTATACATTGGCATATGTTGCCATTGACTTCTGTTATTAAAAAGTATATACCATGTGGCATACATTTTTTGTATGATTTGGTGGCGTGGGCTATTCAATATGCATTCCGACCCAACGGGGGACATTTATCAACGTCTTTATGCCACAAAAGTGGTGTAAAAAAAAAAATGAAAAATCACAAATTATGTACACCATATTTTGTGACTTTTTAATCTTCCTGGCACCTTTCTGATGTGCCAAGAAAAGGGAGCGGGGCTTAGCGGGAGGTTATAGCTAAAAATTATAGCTAAAGTCTGCAGCATGTAGCTGGTATAGACTTCAGTATCTGGTGCACGGTAGGGCAGAGATGCCCCTAATTTATAAAAAATTTGGTGCATTTCACGCCAGTGCAGGGAGATCAATACTGGCGTATGGGTACAGCGGTCTTGATAAATGTCCATCATTGTATGCCAAAAGGATACCCTAGTGGCATACTTCGGGTCACTGAGCTCCTATTGATGCATTTGGTATATGTGCTGGGGAACTTTCGCTATGCATTCAGCGAATGTACACTGCAAACACAGTACAAATGCTTGGTCACTGTAGTTGACAGTTGGAATAATTCCTATACAGGCCACTCAAATATCTGGTCAGAAGCCAGATTGTCAGTTGTTGGCGAGTGTTAGGCTAAGTTCACACCACATTCAGCTATTCTGTTTGGCAAGAACACTTGATATGGTCCCAACAAATGTATTCCTAAAATGTTTTGACAGCACAGTCGATTATGGTTCTAAATACAGTTAAGACTATGGTATCCAGTTGTATACCACAGAAATGCCAACGTTTCTGGCATATATGTTTGGCTATGAATGTGTATGGGTATGCCAACTTCTACTTTGGGAGATTTCCATACATTGTAGGTTGCAGACACAGAAGAAAGTTAAAATGTGCATTTGCTAATAGCTGTAGACCACGAGAAGTCCCCCCCCCCCCCCCCCCCCCATTTCACTGAAAAGCTTTCTAATGGCATATGACGGCATGAATATAAAGTCACACTTTCTCAGTTTTTGCACATTATTTACATACCACTTCTTATCAACAAGTCGACAGTGCGCAAAAGCATCCTTGTAAAAGACTGAGGTGTACAAGAAATATAGATTAAAATATTAAAAAAATAGAGAAAATCTGAAGTACAAGAAAACACTTGGAGCATAATATAGACACACATTAGAGATTTCAATATATATAGAGGTATGAAGTTCTAGGAGCAGAAACTAGGGACCTTGAGGAATATCTGAGTGGGAACTAACATGTTAAAAGGTTTCACTCATATAGTTTGTAGGAGAATTAAGTCAATGCAATTTCATGTAATGCAAGTATACTGATCTTTGATGCTATGAGTTCCAGCCCGATGGCAGATCTCCTGTCCTGTACTCACATGCTGTGAAGACAGGACTGTATACCCGTGGTCAGGTTGGAACACACAGCATCATAAATCACCATGATGCAGAGGATTTGTCTTGGTGAAACTGTGGTAGGTCACAAAATGTACCCGTCACACACGCAGTGTTTCATGGACTACACTCGCCTTTCTGAAGCAGACTTAAGATGGTGGAGAAGTCACCATTTAAGGCCAGCTAATAGAAATGGTAATTTTGTTCACAATTACCCCAATTGATATGAAAGCAAATTGTAGCTCTAGATTGTTGGTGGGTTTGCAGTACAATAAGGTACTGTGCTTTCAGTCCTTTCAGCACTAGAATCTGCTATCTTATAGTAATTTGTATGACTTTTTAGAATTTCCATTCTTCTGTCCCACTCTAATACTATTGCTTGGTCCTAGTTCTGCTCCTGATAAAGCGCCAAGTTCACACTATTTCTGTTCTTTTTGTTGTGGATTTTAAACTATTGTGCAGGCACCTACTACGTAGTAACATTAAAGGGAGTCTGTCACCTGGAAATGACCTGTTAAACCAGGCACAATTCCTTGAGCTAGTTCAGCTGAATGTAAGGATACCTTTCACTTAGTGATTTGTAGCTAAAAATTCTGGAGAAGAAGTTCTTTTAATCCATATGCCAATGAACAGTTAAGTGCACCAAGGACAGGGACAAGCGATTCTGTGCTCCCTTGCTCCTCCAACTTCCTCTACCAGCCCATATCCCTTTCCTTCTTGATTGACAGAGCCAGGTATCTACATAGTCATAGCCCTGTCAATCAAGGAGAGGGAGGGGCTGGCAGAGGAAGTAGGAGGGGCAAGGGAGCACTTGTCCCTGTCCTCAGTGCATGTAGCTGCTCATTTGCATATGGAATGAAAGTACTTTTTCTCCTGAATGAAGCAGAATGTTGAGTGAAAGGTATTATTATGACATTCTGCTGAGCTTATCTTAGAAGTCAGTGTTTGCTGGGGGGATTTCTAGATGACAGATTACCTTTAAAGAGAACCCATTATTGGTAGACACAGACATGGCAGATGACAACTTTGATGTGGCTGAAAACCGTGTGGTCAAAAAAACTGTTTTTTAATATAAAAAAATGTTATTGACAATTACTTGTTTATGGTCACACAGTTTTATAAAAAAAAAAATATATATTAAAATCAGTGCAGCCATTAACCATAAACAAGCGATTGTCAATCAATTTGTAATGAATAATACAAAATAGCTGCAACTCACAAACCAACACAGTTTTCAGCTGCATCTCAGCCTTTTCTCCAATGTACGACGGCTGCCATGTCTGGCACTACTCTGAAAATGAAGTCCATTCTGCAGGCAGCAGGTTATAGAGCAAGAACAGTTCTACTCAATCGTTTCTAAATAGAAACTCATTACATAATTTATCCCTCATAACTGCATTATATTTTGTATTACCTGGTTCAAATGGAATATGTTATTTTTGAAGAAAAAGCAAATAGTGTGAACTTAACCCAAGACTCTCCAGCTACTCTATAGTTGCTGGGCTTGATTCATCAATGGCAGAATTTTCTTGTAAACTGGTAGGCTGTGCAGCTTTCACTGGGCACTGTGCCACCATGTGGCTTGTACTCTGGCAGAAGTGGCATTTCTTAGGTTGAGGAGGCAAGTTACATTCTTTGGCATGATGATCCAGTCCTCCACAGTTATAGCACCTGTATGGACAAAGTAGTAAATGTAAAAATTACATAAACCGGTAGTAGTAGTTGACAAGATGAGAAAAGTCTTGTTATAAAAATCACCCTCAAATGTCCAATTCCAGAACATAAAAATTCAGGTGTGACTAGGACACCACAATGTACCTCTTTCCTGAGAAAGAGCCCAATATTTGAGGTTCAGCATTAGAATTTTCATAGACAATTCTGACTAATTCATCTTGTCCCAGCCGAAAATGTAAATAGTGCTGGTTTTCTGCCATAAAAAGTTGCAAGTTTTGGCGCACAGTATTTCTGCTAAAAAAAAAAAATGTGTGACTCTTTGTAACTTTTCAAAGTAGATGGAAAAGTGACATGGTTTGGTTATGTCTGTTAGATTTCTGCTAGATTTATCAATTATGCCTTTTTGAAATGTTGCAAAAAAGGTGCAATAATACTCCCACAGGATAGTGGCATGTAAACTGGAGTTTACCTACTCTAGGCAAAAGGGCTACATGTACTAAATTTATCAAACTAATTGAAACATTACCTTAAGGCCCCCTGCACATGAACGTGTGCGCCCCGTGGTTGTGGTGCAGGCCGCAATGCACGAGCACAGTCTGTGGGGCAGCCGCAGCGGATCGTGGACCCATTCACTTGAATGGATCCGCGATCCGGCCGTTCTGCAAAAAGATAGAACATGTCCTATCTTTTTGTGGAACGGAAGTACGGGACGAAACCCCACAGAAGCACTCCGTAGTGCTTCCGTAGGGTTCCATTCCGCATCTCAGGATTTGCGGACCCATTCAAGTGAATGGGTCCGCATCCGTGATGCGGAATGCCCACGGAATGGCACCTGTGTATTGCGGATCCGCAAATACGGTCCGCAATACGGCAACGGGATGCACACATTCGTGTGCAGGGGGCCTAAGAGGACCTCTCCGGCAGACAGCAGTTACAGAGCAGATTGATACATATAGGACTGTGTAAAACTTAGGGTACTTTCACACTAGCGTTTTTCTTTTTCAGTATTGAGTTCCATCACAGTTTTATCCCAATGCATTCTGAATGCGTTCCCAATGCGTTCAGTATGCATCAGGATGTCTTCCGTTCAGTCCCCCTTACGTTTTTTGGCCGGAGAAAATACCGCAGCATGCTGCATTTTTCTCTCCAGCCAAAAATCCTGAACACTTGTCGGAATGTCGGATCAATTTTCATTGAAATGTATTAGTACTGGATCAGGCATTAAATTGCTGCATTCTCTTCCCCTTTTTATACCCAACCACACCCTGAACCAGCTAAAACAAACTTATCCCTGGGATTGGCAGACTACAGGAGTCCAATACCTTGGGGTTCAACTTACCCCCACCATACCAAAATTATATGATGCAAATTTTCCCAATTTCCTCTTAGAGCGTCAAAAAGAACTGGACAGTATAGCGAAAACTGAACTTTCGTGGTTAGGCAGAATAGCTGCTTTCCAACAGCATGTGCTCCCTAAGCTTCTCTATTTATTCAGAATTCTCCCAGTAGACCTCCCCAACTCCTTTTTTATCACGGCCACCAAGCTACTGAATAGGTTTATTTGGAAGGGTCCACCCCACATTGCTAAGTCAATTATGTCCAAATTTAAGAAAGTTGGCGGCCTAAATCTCCCAAATATTTATGATTACTACCTGGCCACTAGAGTTCAAAAACTCAAGGAATGGTGGGCCGCTGATAACCCCAAACACTGGGTACACATCGAGCAGACCCTTGTCCCAACCCATAACTTAAAGGCAGTATTGTTAGCTTCCCTTTTTAAGGAGACACCGTCACAGTCCCTCCCGTATTCAATCTCCACCTCCTTGAAGGTCTGGAAAAAATACCATAGCGGGGGTAGTGGAATGAACGCTTCCATAGCGAAAGTCACACCAATGGAGGCGCTGCAATGCCCAATTCCTGATCTCTCTTTAGAGGGATGGAGAGAAGGAGGAGTAGCAACGGTTGCTGACTTGCTCCAAATGGAGGTCCTTGACTCCTTTGAGAATCTGCAAAGCCGTTTCAATATTCATAAAAGTGACTTTTATAAATATTTGAGGATTCGCCACCTTTTAGCCACTAACCCAAAGCTTGTAATTCATTCACACGTAGAGCTCTGGAACCATGGAACTTGCCAAATTCCAAGTGGAAGGGAATATGCCCCTCTCTATACTACCTGGGCAACAAAAACCTCCTTTATAAAAACATCGCCCATCACCGCATGGGAGCATGATCTAGATCGCGATATCCCCCTCAGCTATTACTTACGCAACTAAACTATTGAAATGTGGTATCCCACCTTGAAGCTTACTCAAAAACCCTACTCAGATGGTATTTACTCCTCAGACGATGAGCCGTAGTTATCCTGGTTTGGATGCGGTTGTGCTGGAGGGGATGTGGTGGTAGGGGACCCTTATACATTATACTAGGAGCTGTCCTTTACTGAATGATTTATGGTCCTGGCATTTTCCAACTAGTGGTAAAGGTAGCTGGCCGCAAGCTAGACAGCGTTACAGAGCAGATTGATACTATAGGGGACTGGTAAAATTAGGGGTACTTTCACACTAGCGTTTTTCTTTTCTTATTGAGGTCCATCACAGTTATCCCAAAATGCATCTGAATGCGTTCCCAATGCGTTCAGTATGCATCAGGTGTCTTCCGTTCAGTCCCCCTTACGTTTTTTCAACTACATTTTCCAACTAGTGGTAAAGGTAGCTGGCCGCAAGCTAGACAGGGACCCGGCTATGGCCTTACTTTTTATTAACATTACGGAGATTCCGTATAAATTTAGGACCATAGCTATGCATCTGTTCCTGGCCACAAAATTGGCCATAACTAAGTACTGGAAAAGCACAACGATCCCAACTGTACAGGAAATCATTGATTCAGTAGACATTACTAGGTCTTTTGAAAAAATGATTGCACACAAGGGCTTTGCGCTTCGCAGATTTGAAAGGGAATGGGCGCAGTGTACCAACCCATCCAAGGATTGACTAAGAGTCTCTAATATACTATGAATTAGGCGCTAGATGAGTACACACTGAACTGCTCGTACTGATTGCCGCTTATGATGTACACCCCAAAGTTTTGGCCTTCTCTGTAATCTCTGCCATTCTCTTTTCTTTTCTTTCACTTTGGTTTGTTTCCCATGTTTACTCTGTCAGACATTGCCATTGGAATGTACTGAGGCTTTACCAACTGTCATATGGATGTAATTGTTGGAGTACATGTTACTATCTTGCTCCTGTGAATAATTTACATACTAATATAATATGACCCGATGTGTGGGTAATATGTACGATTCCTTTGAACATTGTTTTTCTTTGATATATGCAAAAATCAATAAAGATTTATTGAAAGATAAAATTGCCGCATTGATGGATCCGTTCTTCCGGTCCGCGCATGCGCAGACCTTTAAATCTGTGGGGGGGAAAAAATACTGGATGCATTTTTCCGGATAACACCGGATAACACCGGAGAGACGGATCAGGTATTTCAATGCATGTGTCAGACGGATCTGCATCAGCGACAGAACTGCCTGTTGGAATTCTCTGCCGCAAGTGTGAAAGTACCCTTAGGCAGGTATCAAAAAAATGCTTTAAAAAACAGAAGTATTAATAATTTTAATGTATTCTGCAACAGAACAATGACCCCAAACATACCGCCAATGTCATTAAGAACTATATTCATTGTAAAAGCAGAAAAAGAATCAGGAAGTGATGATATGGCCCCCACAGAACTCTGATCTCAACAAGTCCATTTTTGATTACATGAAGAGACAGAAGGGTTTGAGCAAGCCTACATCCACAGAAAATCCAGAATGTTTGGAACAACCTCCCTGCCAAGTTCCATCAAAAACCGTGCACAATTGCACCTAGAAGAATTGATGCAACTTTCAAGGCAGAAGGCAATCACACCAAACATTAATTTGATTTACAGTTCTTTTGATCACTTTGTTAAATTGATAAAAAAAAAAATAAACTTAACATTTCTGTTTTTGAAAGCATTTTTACTTTGCAGCATTTTTCCCACAGCTGCCTGAAACATTTGCACAGAACTGCATTTTTGTGGAAAATAATTTAGTAAACTTGTAATTTTTACATTTATATCTCTGCTTTTTCTAATGTAACACCACCCCCATGAACAGCTCTCAGTAGGCGGGGGAGGTGCTATCAGGGACTGACAGTTATGTATGTATACACACACACACACGTCTACAGAGAATACTATCAATCACTGACAACAATTTCATATTTATAGAAATTACACCCAGACCCTCATATGTCAGCTGATCGGGTCTTTTATGAAGTAGTAAAATGTTGTCTAGTGTAATGTGCTGCTGACAAAAATAGAATCTAAATCGGATGCATGAGCAATGATAAGGTATGAGCACATAGGCGTGCGCACGGGGTGTGCCGGGTGTGCCTGGGCACACCCTAATCATCACCTCCGTGCTGCACTGCCATCTGCCAACTCCTGATCCAATCCTTCACATAGGCATCAGGCGAGTGGTCTGAAGCCTATGAGACAGTACAGCGCTAGAATGGCTTTGCTCCAGTGAGGTATGATGATTGGAGGAAGAGGCGGAGTCTCGTCATACAGGGGGCGGGGCCTCAAGATGTACAGGAGATTCAACAGAGCAGGTTGCTGGAGAGAGGAGCAGAACCTGCAGGTCAGTATGTGGAGGAGAAGATTGACTGTTATGTGTAATTGGGGGGCTTTTTGCAGGGGCTGAAGGGAGGAGGAATAATCCTTGTACTGGAGACTGTATGTTTGAGGGGTCTGAAGAGAGGGGGGTGAAGTGATATTATTTACATGGCGACTGTATGCTGGAAGGGCTGAAGGCAGGGGTTGTATGTTGGAGGGGCTGAAGGCAAGGAGTGATGTATTTTACATGGGACTGCTGGAGGGGCTGAAGAGCGCCATAATTATTACCATTGGGGTCCAGTCACACATCCGTAGCGTTTTGCGGATCCGCAATACACCCGGCCAGCACCCCCATAGAACAGCCTATTCTTGTCCGCAGAGTGGATGCGGATCCGCTCAGAATGCATCAGTCTGGCACCGTTTGACCTCCGTTCCGCTCAGCGTTCGGGTCTCCACCTGGCCGTGCGGAGCCAAACGGATCCGTCCAGACTTACAGTGTGACTCAATGGGGACGGATCCGTTTGAAGTTGACACAATATGGTGCAATTAACTAACTTTCAGACTTAGAATTTTTTCTGAAAGATAATGCAGACGGATCCGCTCTGAACTGATCCAATCGTCTGCATTATAGGAGCGGATCCGTCTGTGCAGAGCCGTGGACCGGAAGTTCGGCAGGCCGTTCCGGAAATGCGGATGCGAAGACCACACTGTGCTTTCCGCATCCATTCCGTTCCCTTAGAGAATGCATGGGTCCGCACCCGTTCCGCACAATTGCGGAATGGATGCGGACACATTCTGCGGATGCGTGAATGGAGCCTAATACAGAGGGGGCCATTATAATATTAAGAATAATAATTACACAGAGGGGCCAGTATATATTACAATTATACAGAGGGCATTATACTTATGGGCACTACGGGGGAGGGGAGGTCTGTTATCTGAGGATGATAGTAAAGTGAGAAATCTAAACATTTGATGTGAAACTCTGCAGAGACTCGGCTGAAAGAAGGTATCATGGCAGTCTTCTCTCCGCATGAAGACGTTGAGGAAGGTCTACATCACAGGAGACGTCACTGGATGTAACAGGTATGTGCTGCTGTACTCTACATATAATGGTACACACTATACAGTAATGTCTATCCACATATCTGTTTGGGGGAGGGGGGGGGGGCTATAGGATTTAGCCCACACTGCCAAAGCCTGGCCCCAGATTTCAGGTCACACTGTTCGTGTTCTGAATTCTGGGGCCTCACACCCATCTACTACATTATCTGTACTCAGTTATCACTGTTATCCGTGGTGTTACATAGGACTGCAGGTAATATATCCTACATTATCTGCACTCAGAGGTTATCACCGTGTTATCTGTGGTGTTACATAGGACTGTAGGTGACATGTACTGCATTATTTGTAAAAAGGGGCGTGACCACAGGTTGGGGGGGTAGCAATACTTGGCTTGCCCTGAGTGCCGACAACCCACGCTACGCCACTGGAACTCTGCCCTGTATGTTCCTTGCTACCCCTCATTTACACCCCTGTATAATGTACCCCGATACCCCTTAGTTATATGATACCGTATAACTGAGGGGTATCAGGGTAAGTTACAGGTGGTAATAAAACTGAGGAGGGCTATCGGGGACATTATACAGGGGGTAAATCTAAGGTTGTATCAGGGTACATTGTTATACAGGGGTAATATAACCGAGGAGGGCTATCTCAGGCGACATGATGAAGGGGTAATATAACTTATATAATATAAGTTATATTACTCCTGTATAATTTACCCTGATACCCCTTAGTTATATAACCCCTGTATAATAATGTACCCTGATACCCCTTAGTGTATTTGTGTGTGTGATATATATATATATATATATATATATATATATATTATATACACATACACACATTTTTGCTTTAGGGTGCACACCCTAATGCAATAGGCTGCGCACGCCTATGTATGAGCAATTGTTTGTGCAGCCGTTCACCCTCCGACAGTTGCCCACTTTAAAAGCACATTTTAATCAACTTACTATATCATTGACCGGCACTTGTTATGGGTAATCATCTTTCCTTGGTGGTCACTAAGGCTACTTTCACACTTGCGTACGGGGTTCCGCTTGTGAGTTCCGTTTGAAGGCTCTCACAAGCGGCCCCGAACGGATCCGTACAGCCCTAATGCATTCTGAGTGGATGCGGATCCGCTCAGAATGCATCAGTCTGGCACCGTTTGACCTCCGTTCCGCTCAGCGTTCGGGTGTCCGCCTGGCCGTGCGGAGCCAAACGGATCCGTCCAGACTTACAGTGTGACTCAATGGGGACGGATCCGTTTGAAGTTGACACAATATGGTGCAATTTCAAACGGATCCGTCCCCCATTGACTTTCAATGCAAAGTCTGGACGGATCCGTCTGACTAACTTTCAGACTTAGAATTTTTTCTGAAAGATAATGCAGACGGATCCGCTCTGAACTGATCCAATCGTCTGCATTATAGGAGCGGATCCGTCTGTGCAGACACCAGACGAATCTGCTCCGAACGCAAGTGTGAAAGTAGCCTTAGCTATTGAAAAATGTATCAACAATTGAGGTTCAATCTATATCTATTCTACTATTTTCAGAAAGCTAAATCTAAGTAGCAGATTTATCCGAATATTTGTTTTACCTGTCCCCTTTTGGCTTTCGTTTTTGCTGTCCCTTTACTTTAGGTCTCCTCTCACTTCCTATGCAAGGAGCACCCCCTGGTCCTGTCACTTTTGTGGATTCCAAGCCTTTTGAAGATTTCTTGAAAGTGAATTCCACACATTCTCCCTCCTTCAGGCTACGAAAACCTTCCATGTGCAGTTTACTCTGTAGGTGGGAAGAAAAAAAATAGATTATAACTAGAAGTACAGAGAATAGGAGAACACTGATATTAAACATTGGTTGACCTCAAGAAACAGTGCAATAGTAAGAATGGCACTTTGATATACATATATGCACTAGAGATGAGCGACTTTCTCAAAACTTCAATTCAGTTGGTTCGCCGAATTTTCCGAAAAGATTAGATTCAATCCGAATCACGTAAAAAAAAAAAAAAAAATCCTGGCTGCAGAGAGCCTGTAAAGTGGTGTAGAACACTGTGTCTTGCAGTAACACGCGTAAAGAGTCTACTGTGGTAGTAAAATAATACTGTGAGTCAGTATAACAGGCGTCGCTCTTAGAATCACTTCACACATTTGGTCAATTACCTGGCCAAAACTGACCAAATAACTCAAGTGTGAACTGATTCCACATAGATGTCTAAAGAATCTGTTCTATTAAACGCTTATACAAGTAGAGCCCTCCTTAAAGAGTGGAGAGGGTGTCAGCAGTAAGTTTGTGTTGACGTCATTATTTTGCTCTTCCTCTGATCCGTACAGAACAATAACCCCCCAAAAACTGATCCTGTCTGTTAAGCATCAATCTGCCTTCACTCGGTCATCATTTGGTCTGTAATCCATCAGTATTGGTAAAGCTAAAAAAAATAAATAAATACAGGAGTGAATCCTAAACATGTCACATGATGACACGTGAATGGAATCTTTGCATGTGTTCTGTGTTTTGTACCCACTCCTGCTTTTGGCTACCAAATCATATGCCAATTCTGATGCAAAATAGGGACTACGTCATACAGGCCTTACAGCTGCTACATAGACAGGATCCGTTGTGCATCTAATTTTTCCTTCCTTCTGATAGATCAGAAGGGTCAAATAAATGATGGTGTCAACCAGGCCAAAAAGGCAAAATAGTGGCCCATGTGGGAACAGCATGAGAAGTCCACAAAGTGGCCCAGTGACATAGTGGTGAGGTGGCAGCAGCATGAGGAGACTAGAGTGGCGAGGTGGCAGGAGCATCAGGAGACCACAGAGTGGCCCAGTGACATAGTGGAGAGGTGGGGGCAATACCAGTACCAGCAAAAGATGGTTGTTTGCTGTAGGAGCACCTGGCAGAAGGTGTGGCATCAGGCAGGTGGCAGCATCAGAATAGTATCTAAAAGCAAGTAGCAAGAAGAAACAGGTCTCTTGTCAAAGTGTAGGTGTGGCACCATGGATGATCTAGTCTGATGCATCAGGCACTGGCGTTTTAAAATCCTGGCTGATCCACACCAGGGTCATCTTCACAAAAGGTCAATTTCCCCACATTTTGGGTGGACAGGAGAGTTCTCCTTGGGGTAACTAAACACTCACTCTGATGCCATAGTGCTAGCCGAGCAGGAAAGCTTGTCCAGGGCTAACTCTGCCAGTTGAGGCCACAAAATAGAGTTTGGCTGTCCAGTAGTCTAGGGGATCCTCGATGTGGGGTGGCAGGGTGCATTCCAAGTATGCCACAACCTGTTGGTTCAGGTTCTGCTCTATGTCTAGCTGCTGCTGCCGGCGAGTAGTTTCTTCAGTAGGCGGGTGAAGAAAACTGCTTATCAGTGACTTTAGACTTAAAGTTGCTGCTGATGGAGCTGGTAGTGCTCTTGCCCCCCAACTCCCACCCAGCAGCATGGCAGTGGAACGTGAGCACAGAGAGCCCCCCTGTCAGAACTGCCTGAGGATGGGCGATGGCACACATAGGCAGCGGCCAACTGACTACATAGGATGTCTCGATAGTAGTTTAGTTTGTCCTCCCTCTCAGCGGGTGTAAAAAAGGCCCAATAGCGAGGGTCTAACATGGTGGAGAGCCAGTAGTCATCCTTTTGCCGAATGGTAACAATTCGGCTGTCACCATGCAAGGAACTGAGCATGCATCGGGCCATTTGCGCAAGTGGCTCGGAAGGACTCCCTGCCTCAATCTTTACTGCATACTGCCACAGTGTGTCTGGGTCACCTGCCCAGTCTTCCTCATTGCCCTGTAGCTCCTCCTCTCCTGTCACCTCTGTAGAAAGATCTGCCATTTCTCTATGCATTGCTTGTGCTCAACTGTCCTTCTCCTCCTCTAGTTCTGGCCCCTCTGGACTCATGTGGTCGTGAGATGTAGTCATCACGTCTCCTGTCCGGACAGATTTAGCAGCATCTGTTCCAGGACATGAATCAGTGGAATGACATTGTTCATCTCGTAGTCCTGGTGACTAACAAATAAGGTGGCCTCCTTAAAGGGCCTGAGCAAACGGCAGGTGTCACGCATGAGCTGCCACTGGCTAACATCGAAGTTACACAGGGGAGTACCTCTGTCCGCCTGTATCATCAAGAAATTTATGGCCTCTCTCTGTTCATATAATTGGTCCAACATATGGAGGGTGGAATTCCAACTGGTGGAAACGTTGCATATTAGCCTATGTTGGGGGACGCCGTTCTGCCGCTGCAGCTCAAGGAAGGTTTACTTTGCGGTGTACGACTGGCTCAAGTGCATGCATAGTTTCCTGGCCATTTACAGGATCTCTTATAGATGGGGTGAAGACTTCAGGAACCTATTTACAACAAGATTGAACACGTGCACCATGCAGGGTGCATGGCTCAGCACTCCTTGACGCAGTGCCGACACATGTTCTTCCTGTTGTCAGTCACCATGGTTCCGATTTTGAGCCAGGATTTTATTTCTCCGTTCCGCAAGGCTAACTAGGTACAGAACAGCATGACATCGCCGTGCCCTGCACATGTGGTATGCTGGAGGAGCACTGTGAATTGTCCCTGCAGTGGAGGCTGAGGACACAGTGGGAGATGAGGAGGCAGAGGCAGACAGTCACAGGACCAACGGCGTCAGAACATGGAGGTGGAAGTGGCGTCACCTGGCCAATCATTCAAGCACCGCTGGGTTGCTGTTCAAGACACGACTGCTAGATGACAGAGTTCAGGCCTGTCCCTGCAATTCCTGCTGCCACCACCCGTTCTTCTGCTGCCTGCGACAAACATTTTAGCCACTGTCCTTTCACTTTGAAGGGCCTGTCACCTGTCTGACATACTGTATAATAAAATAATTAAATTAAAACAATACCCCCCAAAAAAGGCTGAAGTACAATGAATCTTCACCTCTGAACGGCAAGACATTTTTTTTCTGATTAATAAACTCCCCCCCCCCCCCCCCCACAAAAAAAAATATAATAATAATAATCACAACTCTCTACAGAAGGTCAATTAAAACAAATTATTTTTCCTATAACTACACCCCAAAAAAAGAAATATAACAATTACAATTCACTGCAGAAAGGCTAATGGGACGTATGTATATCTCCTTTTAATATACCACGTAAATGGCTGTAGTACAATGTAACTTCACTGCTGAACAATAAAACGGAACCTGTCAGTTTAACCATAAGACTCATCGGCATCCTGAAATAGTTCTCCCCCACCCTAATCATCCTAGAGGTTTTTTTTTGTTTTGTTTTTACACTTGGAAGAGAAGGGATGGAGATGAGCAATAGTAGAGGGTGTGTCTTATTCATTTGTGGGCATAGCTGCACTCCAAGAGTCAGAAAACGCTGGTCTCATCTCTAAAGCATGGAGGAGACAGGACTCATCTAAGGTGCATTTACATATATGGCGGGAACATTAATTTTAGTTTTTTCTCTGAACTGATAGTTTGTTCAGAATTGATTTTAATACGATTATTAAAGGGGTTGTGTAGTTTTTTTTAACTGATGATCTATCCTCCGCTGCCTTCTCAAACAGCTGATTGGCTGGGGTCCTGGGTGTCGGACCCCTGCCGATCAGATGCTGATGATATATTCAGAGGATAGATCAGTTAAAAAAAAACTGCAGAACCCCTTTAATGTATTAAAATGCATTTATAGAAAAGGGGAGTGGATAAATAGGCTAAGAAAGTGATGACAGGTTTCCTTTAAGACATATTTTGTTTTCTGATTAAAGAGGACCTTTCATGGTTTTGTATTAATTGAGATAAATACCTTTACTTGCTAATGCTGCCACCCTGCCTGTTTTTTAAAAATCTCTCTTGCGCCCCGTTGTGCCCCCCCCCCCCCCTGCAGTTTTCCCACTCCGTATGCTTATACTGTGCATCGGTACAGGGAGTAGGAGATGCCAATGGGAGTCTCCTTCTCCCTGGCTGTGCCGCGATCGAATCACAGAGGAGAGCGTCACAGCCAGGGAAAAAAAATAAACACACCTTCTCCCTGGCTGTGATGCTCTCTGCTGCGATTGGATCGTGGCACAGCCAGGGAGAAGCAGACGCCCATTTAGAAACCCTGGCTTGAAAACCATGGAAAGTCCTCTTTCTTCCACCTTTGAATGTCCCATGTTTGGTGCTCTCTTGCAAAGTCTAAACGAGCAGTTCTGTGGCTTTCAAGGAGACGAGGTCTCTGAAGACGTTTTTCGTTTTTGAAGCCCTTCAGTCTCAGATGCCGTCTGATGGTTATGGGGCTGCAGTCAGCACCAGCGAGGGCCTTAATTTGGGTCGAGGATCGTCCAGTGTCTTGACGGACAGCCAATTGGATCCTCCGGCTCAGTGCTGATGAATTTTTTTGGGGTCTTCCACTTCCAGTTGTTGTTCCATAACCCTCAGGATCATTTAAGAAATTCCAAATGACTGTCTTACTGCGTCCCACCTCAGCAGCGATGGCGCGCTGTGAGAGACCCTGCTTATGCAGTTCAACAACCCGACCACATTAAAAAAAGGGAGAGTTTTTTTGCCTTTGCCATCACAATGTGTGACTACCTGACAGAAAATGACAATGAATCCACATCTTTGCACAGATTTGGCCTTTTAAAAGGCATGTGGTCCTAAAATGTGGATCAGCTGAAAAACAGCCTGTTTCAGTTTAATTGTTGTTTTCAATTAATTGAATGCTCAAAAAAGGTTTTGTCTCACTCTCATTTCTTCTTGTTACATGTTGAAGCTCTACTTGGAACCTTGTTAAGATCCAACAATGTAAAATATGATTTTTTTGCCATTTTTCAAGTGGTCTTAAACTTTTGATCAGGACTTATAATAGGAAGTAGGTTTATTTTCCTTTAATACACCCTGTAAATTGCTGTAGTATAATGTTAATTCACAGCAGAACAACAAGACATATTATTATTATTATTTATTATTAAAGCGCCATTCATTCCATAGCGCTGTACATATGATAAGTGGTGCACATACAAAATACAGACAATTGCACTAATCATAAACAAAATGAGTTACAAACTGGTACAGAAGGAGAGAGGGCCCTGCCCGTGAGGGCTTACAATCTACATATATTTGTTATATTTCTTTTTTTGGTGTGTAGAAATAGGAAAAAGATTACGTCTTAATTGTCGTTCTGTGGTGAAGTTACATTATAGTACAGCCATTTACGGGGTGTATTTAAGGGAAATAAACCTACTTCCTATTATATGTTCTGCGGTGAATTGTGATCGTTATATTTATTTTTTTGGAGTGTAGAAATAGGAAAATCAAAATTCACTGCAGAATGGCTAATGAGACGTACGTATATTTCCTTTTTATACACGAAATGTCTGTCTGTAACAATGTAACTTTACAGCTGAACGCCACTTGACATTTTTTTCCCCTATTTCTACACCAATAAAAAAATAAATATAACAATCACAATTCACCACAGAACGGCTAATCGGACGTACGCATATTTCCATATACACCACGTAAATGGCTGTAGTACAGTTTTACTTCACCGCCGAATAGCAATTATGCCTTTTTTAAGCATATTTTGCCTTTTTTTTCCTATTACTACACCCCTAATAAAACAAAGTAAAATCAATGCAGAATAGCTAATGGGACGTGCGTATCTTTCCTATTAATACACCCCCGTAAATAGCTGTATCACACAGAACTAGCACCCCAATCACAAGCAAGGTTTGCTGTAATTGGTGATGTACCATATAGTGCAAACAACCTAAATGCAGCAGTATAACACCAACTTGGATCCCCAATTAGTGCAGCAAGGTGTAAAAGAATCACTCCTATTACCCAGGCTTTACACTCTCCAAAACTACGCCTGCCATCTGCACTTATTCTGTTGGGAGTTTAGTGTAGATACAGTGTATTAGAATGGAGGTCATATGACCCTCAGTCAGCCTCCATTTTATGGACAGGACCTCTGTGTGGACAGCACAGAAGACTTTGTAAACAAAGGGGCATACCTTATGGAATTAAGAAAATGGCACAGAATTTCAACAAAGGCTATATTGGTAAGTGCCATATAATCATCCTACATATACATTGTTCAGCAATAACCAGAAAGTGGCCAAACCCTTTAATAGTACTTACTGGTAAAACAAGATTTAAATTAAATAGCAGTTGTGTGGATGATGGACAGATTTTCCTGTTAAAAGCGTTGATTGCCCCAGCACCCGTGGCAAACAGCTGATTTTGGTGGGGGAATCCACAGCCAGCCAAGATAGTAAATTCAGGATTACATGGCAGTCGTTCACATGAATGGCTACCATCTAATACAAACATGACGCGAGTCCATCAGAACAAGATAAGCTTGTACTCAGAAGTTGTTTTCTGGCTCACAGAGTGATAGGGTCCTAAACAGAGCCCCCTTCCCCCTCTATAATGTCCATATGCCCCATCAGTAAAACCCTTAAAGAAAGAGACAACAAAAAAAAAATTCTACATTTTTAAAACCATCACCTGGATATGAATACTTTTGTAATTGCATTAAATTCAGTATAGCTACTGCAATCTACCTGTATAGTATCATCTGCTGTTTTCCCATTTTCTAAATTCTATGTCCAGCTCACTAAGGCCTCATGCACACGGCCCATTCACTTGAATAAGTCTGCAATCCGAAACTGCGGTGCGGAACGGAGGCATGGAAGCACTACGCAGTGCTTCCGTGGGGTTTCTCTTCGTGCCTCCGCACTGCAAAAAAAAAAGAAAAATATAGAACCTGTTCTATTTTTTTTACAGTACGGATGGATCACAGACCCATTCAAGTTGAATAGGTCTCGATCCGTCCCAGCTGCCGCACGGATGTTGCCCGTGCATTGGGGACCGCAAATTGCAGTCCCTAATGCACGGAACGGCCATGTGCATGAGACCTAAGGTTGTCATACCTGCTCAGTTCCATCCTTCAAATGCCACCAGCTGCAGCAGAAAGGACCCCCCCACTGAGAGTGTGCAAACCCACCCTGAGATGAGTGCTTGAAATAGATCTAGCAGAACAACTGCAGCAATAAATGGGGAGATCCGTGTCATGCACAGAGCTGCCATGTGCTATATGATATCGGATTTTCATTTTTTACATTATGGGGTAACCCCTGGTGTCATACTTAACTTTTGTGGGGTTGGTGCATTTTTTTTAGGCAAAAAAACAGTAGCTTCAGAAGTTGAATGGAAGTCTACGGGAAATACTAAGCAGAGGACAAACAGGTGTTTGTTTGTTTTTTTGTTTTTTATAAATTGCAGCAACCTCTGAGTATGGCGTGTTTTCCCTCATTGCCTGGCATGTTTCTCCTATAAACCCTACGTTTTCTTGCAGTTTAAAAAAATGCAAGTGCAATATGTGTTGGCTTTTTTTATTTGCATGGCAATTTTCGTATCAATGTTTTTTTTTTTGAGAAAAGAAAGTGACATCTCATGGTCCATATACTTTCCCCTACAAGAAAATGCTAGTCATGTGAAACATGCATTTAAAAACTTCCAAATGCTAAAACACACTATATGGACAAAGGGATTTCTTATGATATACATGAATGGCATAATTATTAGATATTAGATTAGAATTCCACCCTAGGACCTCCATTGTATTTATTTTCTATACCTATATAACGCCAACATATTCCTCAACACTGCAGGTATTTCCTCATTATCTAATTTATTTATTTATTTTTATCAGCATGGAGTTTTTGTGAAGTGAAGAAACCAGAGTACAAGGAGAAAACCCTCACAAACATGGGGGAAACATACTAACTCTATGCAAATATTGCCCTTGGTCAAATTCAAACCCAAGACTACAAGGCAGCATTCTAACCGCTGTGCCAACCCAGGCCCAGCAAAGTTACATGGTTTTAAGAATAAAATCCAAAATAGGGTTTCCATCAACTATTCATTTATGGCATGTGTAGTAGCAGTATTTATAAAGTGCCTTGTTTTGGTGGCTTGTTGTTAGTGTGTGTCATATTGTATAGACTGTACGCACATCTATTATCCTAGGTATCCATTTGCATGGGTATTCCCTTGTAGTCTAATTTTTACTAACAAATGTGTAAAAGTCATTTCCTTCTCACCAGGTGGGGGGTGCCAGGTTTCCCTGCCTATGACAGAGATGATATTCTAACTATCCATGTGAAAGAACAAAGGGATCTCAGACATGCTATACATTCCCTGCATTCCTAACAGAGTAGGGGGAAGGCAAAGCGGTGTGGGGGGAAGGGGCTTGCTCTAATATGCAGGTAGCCATGTGCTCTGTACTTTGTTCGGTTGCATCAGATGCTGTGATAAATGCCATGAAAGGAATACCATTTTACCTTTAATTCATTAACGTGTTGATTTGCATTATTAATGTCCAGTATTTTTGATACTATGTACTAAGATTTAGATTTTGGGTTTTCAAACCTCTGACAATATTTACTAGGAAAATATTAACTTTCATTCTTGCATTTGCAGAGCTATAAGGCATCTCTAGGAGAGCCCTGGCACCAAGCTAGCCCTGCGTTTATCAGCTTTGTCTATCATCAGGGAACCAGCATTACGAGAAGGTTTCATTAATGATTGATAAGTAGTAATAATAATGCCAATATATTCCATGCACACCTGGTTTGGCCGAAAGCTCTCTCTCCCAATGTTCTCATACACATACAAATCTGCACTATTTGACACTTTTGTGATTTAATTGGCTTCAATTATTATTCTAAATACACTATTGGGGTGTCTATGGTTCTGCAATATCACTGAGTGTTACTGAATGGTGATTTATATGTTTGTTACTAAAGTTATAAAATAACATCTTTATCAGACAAAGGGGCATTTTAGACTGGACAATTTTCAGGCCATTGAACAGTAGCAAGCGTTCATATAATCATACCATTGATCAGCCAATAAATGAGCGAAACGCTAATTTGTCACTTGATTTGCATCGTTAGTCAGGATGAAAAATGCACGATTATCAGCAGCACATCTCCCTGTTTAATCAAGGATTTAAAACTGAATGAAGGAAGAATGACTACGATAGGCTATATTTTTTTTTTAGAACTGGTATACACAGCACGTATGGGGAAGAAGTCACAGATTCGCCGCAAATCCCCTTTGTGACCGAATCTGCAACAGATATATACCAAAAATGTGTATGTATATATATCTCTTTTTATAAATTACCCCCATAGTTTTTATTGATCTGAAAATTTGAACACTAGTGTGAAAGTAGCCCGAACAATAGTTCCCTTATTCACTTTGCATCGACCAGTGCGATAGGTTTGTGTAAATGTGCGCCGATCAACATGTTTATATAATAGTCCTAAGGGTGCAGCCAAACGTTCCAGTTTTCTTGATCCAAAATCAGGAGTGGATCATAAAAAAGAAAGTATTAAAGGGGGTCTTCTGGGATTACTATAGCTTTTAACAGATATACTCATGTAGTTGCTTATTATTCTTAATATCCCCCAAGCTTTTTTTTTTCCCAGTTTGTACTCTTCTGACCCATTTTCACCATATAAATAAATCACTCCGATTTTGTTTCTATCCTGTATGTAACACTTCATGTTGCTGTATCCAACCAAGCCCATGATGCACTTCTCCTTTCTCTGCCACAGCTCTAGCACCATCATTATAAATTTCTGGCTAGTTTATAGCTTCTCCCACCCAGCTAGTTACATAGATACCCCTATCACTGCTCCTGTGGCTGCTTTGAGACACCCATGAACATAACATCACAGGAAAAAAGAAAGTTGCTTGGACAGGCCAAAACAGAAGAACGGGGCAATAAAGATAAAATAAATACGTTACAAAATTAGAGCTACCTTCATAAATGACTGTTGTAAAGGATGTTGATGAAAATCAAAAACTTGAGAAGACCTTGTAAATAAGGTAAAATAAAAGAACCAATACTCTCCCTTTTTCTCCCCACAGCTTTCAGCGCTGAGCTCTGGTTCTTCCCACCAGTGATGTCATCTTCCTAGCTGCATCGGTGATGTTCTATACACAGGTCACCACTGCAGCCAATCAGTGGCCCCAGCAGTACACAGGAGATAATTGGTGGGGACAGTGATTGGGTGCAGCAGTGACCTGTATGCACAGAGCGTCTCCACTGCAGCCAATCATTGGCCCCAGCAGTACACAGGAGATCATTGGTGGGGACAGTGATTGGGTGCAGCAGTGACCTGTATGCACAGAGCATCTCCACTGCAGCCAGGAAACAAACAGCAGCAGAGAGGACCTGAGCTCAGTGCAGGAAGGGAGAAAAGGGGCGAGTAACGATTCTTTGGTTATTATCACATATACATGGGTTGCTCAAGTTTTTATTTAACTCTGACAACCTCTTTGAGGACAGATAGGTTCTCTTTTTTATGTAGTCCCGATTAAAAAAAAAAAAAAAAAATCTGAATGGGTGCCGTACCCTAATAGATTAATGTCCAATTTGTCGTAAATTAATTCAAAAAAGGGGTTCCGTGATCCGTGTCCATTTTTGTTTCTGTGTGTCTTCCTTTATTTTTGGAGGATCTCCAGACATGAAGGAAAGTAAAAAGGAGGATCTCCAGACATGCAAATGATAAGAAAAAAAATAAATGGACGCGGGTGACAATCTTGTGTGCATCTGTGTTTTTTTCACGGACTCATTGACTTGAATGGGTCTGCGAACCGTTGTCCGTGAAAAAAATAAAAAATAGGACAGGTCATATTTTTTTTCACGGACTGGAAACACGGATCACTGACACGGATGACAAACAGTGCATTTGCCAAATTTTCCACTGACCCATTGAAAGTCAGCAATTATGATATTTCCAATATTGGGAATAGTTCAAGTATCAATGTTTGCAACTAAGCACCACAATAAAAAAATTGAGTTTTTTTTTGTGTTTTCCCATAGACTTTTTACAGGGAAAAAAAAAAATGCCTCAAAACAAATGTCAAAAACAAAAAAAGCCACAAAAAAATGTGAAGGATGCCTTATAGTGAGAAGAATAAATGCATCTGCTTTCCTTCCATTTTACTTTGTCTGTGTCATCTTTATGGAGAAGTTTATTGGTTGTTCCAGGCGGTTTGCCCTATTCCCGCTTTCTCTTAAACACTGGTAAAATAAAGGACAGCGCTTCATAAAGAAACTTTATAGACCAGTAGCTTTCAACTAGTTAGTTAACAAATTAACATGCATGTTAAATATTGTTAAAGTAGCACTTTGTGGGCAGCACGGTGGCTCAGTGGTTGGCACTGGTGCCTTGCAGCGCTGGTGTCCTAGGTTCTGACCAAATCCAACATCTGCATGGAGTTTGCATGTTCTCCCCATGTTTGCATGCATTTCCTCTGGGTACTCCGGTTTCCTCCCACACTCCACAGACATACTGTTAGGAGACTTAGATTGTGAGCCCCATTGGGGGCAGTTGGATGCTAATGTCTGTAAAGCACTGTGGAATAGAGCAGCGCTGTATAAGTGCAGAAAATAAATAAATACTTTGCAAGCCAGTCAGTGAAAATGTACATTTATTAGGTTTATTATTGGGGCAAGTTCTCAGTATGTTTGAAAAAGGTCAGTACCTAGGAAATTAAAATGGTATACGATTTTGTTGTTGTTGACTTTTATTACAGATCCATTCCTACTGACCAAGATGGATGTCAGTATATTATTCAACAGTATTTTGATAGGTAGACATATTACAAAACACAAAAATACTATACATGTACTGCTTGCATGACACACAATGGTAATTTACATGAATATTAACATAATTTATTTATTTTATATGACCTCACTCGTGGTTGCTTTGGAGAGAGACAAAGATGCTAAAAATTAATCCTTTTAAAAAGTAGATGTTTAGATTTTTGTATGTTAATCATCAAGCAAAGTGCCCACTGCATCCTATCAGTGGATCTGGAGAATACAATGTAATTTGGAACTTATCTTCCGGTTTCTGGCTGTCTTATCTTAATCCATGTCCTGCTTAAACAGGAGATATTGGGATAGGAAATACGGTGCTCTTTGGTGGGAGATGACTGTAGCCAGAACAAAACCATCAGAGCTTTTGATGTTGGGAATGTTAGTGGCTCCAATTAGGAAATTGGACAATAAATAGATATATGCCCAGGATCCCACCAACACATTTCTAAAATCTCTTGAGAATGCATAGGTCAAGTAAAGGTTACAAAGAATCCACTACTCAAGGCTTATCACAAAATAATCATTCCGGCCTCTGCAGGAGGTCTCATCTCCAGAGAGATAGGTAAATCAACAGAATTGATAACATTAGATTAGAAGGAGGACATTGATTTTTTTTTTTTTTAAACCAATATCTAAAGTAAAATCATGTACATGGTGTTACTACAAAGATTGGGTACCTTTACCTGCTATACACATCAGTCAATGGTATGGAAAAGAAAAGTTTACATTATGAAATCATGCTGCTGGATTAAAATATTTTCAAATAAAATGGGATACAGTATAATAAATGAAATAAGTTTTCCCACACATGCCTAAACTTTACATTGGATCTCAGTGATGATTCCCTACAGACAGTACAGAAGTTTACTGATCATTGTGGAAATGTAGTTAGGCGAGTATTTATTTTACTGTTTTTCAGGGGTACTTTTTTTATGTGTGGGCACTAAGGGAGGCACTTTAACTGTGTGGCGGCTATCGCTGTGTAGTTTGGCAATTGGGCACTGTAACACAAACACATCCCAGCAAAACAGGAATATGTCTAAAGAAACAGGCCAACTACTTCCAGTAGTTCAGAGATGTGGTGATTGAAGTTGACCAGTCAGTGAAATTTTGAGTGGTATGGGCCTATTACTAGCAGACCTGAAGAAGACATACTGACTTCATTCAGTTGTTGCTCTTAGTCATATTCAAACCTAAGACCCTCCTGTTGCAAAGCAACAGAGCCATTTATGGAGCCACTATCCAAATATTACACTTTTATTTTTCTTCTGCTCAGACTGTACTTTAAAAAGCACTGAAACCTATTTGTAAAGTAGAAATTCTTACAAAAATAAGCCTCTTACCTGATGCACAAAGACATCAACAGGAGTTTCCAGATCAACGCCTTCTTTCTTAGTCATTGTGAGGAAGCCGAAGCCCATTCTAACGTTGAACCATTTGCATACTCCAGATCCTTGAAGGACCTTGGATTCCTCTGGTTGGAGAGGATCTGAGGTATCAGTAACATGCTTGGAAAGCCCACCTGAAGATGTAAAAACAAGCAGTTAATAAGGTTGTCCCAGACTGAGAGTTTCTTATTTTACTTGCTTATATAGCACCTACATATTCTGCAGCGATTTATAGAGCTTATCACTTGCTGTCCCCAATGGAGCTCACAATCTTAATTCTCTATCAGTATGTCTTTGGAGTGTAGGAGGAGACCAGAGTAGCCACAGAAAGCCCATGCAAACATGGGGAGAACATACCTACTACATGCAGAAACAGTCAGTTGTAAAAAGTTGCACTTTTGATACAATATTTGCAATAAATCTTTGTCGCACTCCGTGTGTCAGCTGTAAGTAGGGTTCCAACCCCATTATCAACTTTTGATACAATAATTCCCCAAACAGTCTAATGGGGTGATTCATCAAAAGTGGTGTAAAGGAAATCTGGCTTGGATACACATAGCAACCAATCAGATAAAATAACCATCTAAAAATAATGTATCTCAGATGGAAATAGCTAAAATGGATGCAAAAAGTGCATAACTGCATAATGGATGCCTAAACTACAGAATCAGTTTTCTTCTTCTGTTCTTCTTACTGATCAGAAGAAGCGAAAACAAAATGGTGATGTGAACCTGGCCTAAGCCAGTTTTCATTCACACCACTTTTGATAAATCTTCCCCCAAATGTCTGAATGATTGCTAGTAAAGATATCTGCCTTTCAGTATCAGTAGGTAGCGAGGATGAAAGAACCCATTTTTTTTTTTTTAAACACAAGTACATCATTTTATTTATGACTATGCTGAAAGATAACAGTAAAAGGATATTTTACATAGGCAGATGTTCATTGCTGCCCAGCGATCTACCTACTAATGAACAAACACTCATTTGCTAGCTTATCATCTCTTATGTTCGCATATAAAATTATGCGCACTCATTGACCCGACATTGGACTGTGTAATAGGGCCCTCATCAGATATGGTATTGGTCTGAGTTGGCTATATTTTGTCACAATAGTACCTGTTCTGATCTTCCTCATCTGCTGTTATTGTACTAAGATAAAACCTTTATTTTCCCTATAATAGAGTTGTCTTTCAGATGCTGCTTGAACGTTACAGATCTGTGCAACAATAGGGCCCTAAAGCTGACCATAAACATTGGATAAATGTCTGAACGAACTGATTTCAGCAGGTCCAGCTAACAGTCTAAAATGTATAGGGATCTACCAACTTAAGGCGCATTTCCACACGCCAACAGTTATTGGAAAGGAACGGTTCTTTCCTAACAATTGCCTGCTTATCAGTATAGACAAAGCGCTGCATTCACCTCCACTGTACGAGCTATGGCTACTGCTATCTCTCATCCTAATACAGCTTTATTGTTTCGATCTGCTGCCCCGAAACAATGATTTAGGTGTCTGTATCAACAATGGTTTCACCCAATTAATGAGCAGTTGATCTGCAGCACCTTTACACAGGGCAATTATCGAGGTAACGAGTGTTCGTAGCAATGCTCGCTACTGATCATCGGCACGACAATTATGCAGTGTAAATTACCCCTCAGCAGACATTGAGGGAGATCAGGATGGTGCAGTTGGATTTCAACTGCAACTCCTATTAGTTTATTAGAGAGATCAGCAACTGCAAGAGGTGGCTCAGTGGTTAGCACTGATGCCTAGCAGCGCTGGGGTCCTAGGCTTGAATCTGACCAGGGGCAACATCTGCATGAAGTTCGTATGTTCTCCCTGGGTTTCCTTCGATTTCCTCCCACACTCCAACGACATACTGATAGGGAACTTAGATTGTGAGCCCCATCGGGGACAGCTTGATGCCAAGGTCTGTAAAGCTCTGCGGAATATAGTAGCGCTATACAAGCGCAGAAAATAAATAAGTGGGTTTTGGAGAGGTAGGTGTTGGCAGAATGATCATTCAGAAGACAGCTATCAAACACGTATAGCCAGGAGAACTTGGCAAAATGAGTATGGTAGCGCAGCACTTTCATTCACCTATGACTTCCATAAGACAGGAGCATTTATCATTTGGAAAAGATTTGTTATGGCCTTTAATAAAATACTTTTGGGCATGCATCTTGAAAATCTCCCTGCAAATACTTCACACATATCCACAGAGCTTCAGTCATCCAACAGAAAACAAAACTATCTTTTTGGCCTCTGAGTCAGAGTGGTATTTCTCGACATGTATTTATTTGAACAGTATAGGAAAGTTCAGCCACCAGAAAAACGGTAAACTTCATGAGAGATTTTTTTGCAATGGACTCCAAAGCAGGAAAAAATAAAATAAAAAATACATTTTATGTATTTCCTTATTCTACCTAGATACATTTACTACTGAGCTACTGGACAAATAAATGATACATAGTTGGGGTGCTTGACTGCTAGAACCCAATACCCCATCAGGGTTGAGGGGGTGCATTATTGACGTATCAAGATAAAAGTTCCCTAAAGACAGGATACTATCTTATTGACATCTATAATAAATAGATTAGCCCAAATTATGTTGCATTGAGATATAAAAATAAATTACATATTGCCAAATGTAACGTTGTATCTCTAATATACTATGCGTGCTGATTCATGTATTGATATTTGTAAACCATGTGTTACAGTGCCAATAACTGAAAGTGCTTCTGGGTTCATTGGGGAAATCTGGATAAAGGGATTTAATGCAGTCCCAAAAAGTCTCCATTTCTAGAAAACACACATTGTACACAGCATCTCGATTAGGCCTCATGCACATGGCAGCTGTATGTAGGTGGCTTTTTGGAGAGAGTCTCTGCAGTTCTGTATTAGCTATAGGCTCTCCTTGTGAACTTTACAGGGCCGTATAGGAGTCTATAGGTGCCTTATCAAAGCTCCTTACAGCTTGTATGAAGCTATGGAATAAGTAAAACTTCTATTTTACCTTTAGGCCTCTTTCACACTACCGTTTTTTTTTTCCGTTTTGCGGTCTGTTTTTTGCGTTCCGTATACGGAACCATTCATTTTAATGGTTCCGCAAAAAAAAACTGAATGTGTTTCCGTATGCATTCCGTTTCCGTATTTCTGTTCCGTTGAAAGATAGAACATGTCCTATTATTGCCCGCAAATCACGGTCCGTGGCTCCATTCAAGTCAATGGGTCCGCAAAAAAAAAACGGAACACATACGGAAATGCATCCGTATGTCTTCCGTTTCCGTTCCGTTTTTTCTGAACCATCTATTGAAAATGTTATGCCCAGCCCAATTTTTTCTATGTAATTACTGTATATGCCATACGGAATGGAACCACAACGGAAGCAAAAAAACGGAACAACGGATCCGTGAAAAACGGACCGCAAAACACTGAAATGGACATACTGTAGGTGTGAAAGAGGCCTTATGTGTTAATTTTGTTGTATTGCTATGTTTTGTAAACTTTTTTTAACATTCTTTTATTCTATTTGCATTTTTATAGCCGTTTGGCCTCATGCACACGGTCTTTGTTTTGGTCCACATCCGAGCCGCACTTTTTGTGGCTCAAATGCGGTCCCATTCACTCCGTGTGCTGTCCGCATCCGTTGCTCCGTTCCGTGGCCCCGCAAAAAATAAATAAAAAATAACCTGTCCTATCCTTGTCCGTCTTGCGGACAAGAATAGGCAGTTATGTCAATGACTGTCCGTGCTCTTCCGCAAATTGCAGACCGCAAAACACACAACGTTCGTGTGCATGTAGCCTTTAGGTTAGTCTCAAGGTGGTTTACTAGAGATTTCCTGTCCTTGTTTGGTCAAATGGATTCCATGTATAGAAAAAAGGTCGCCAAAATCAGTTTGCCCTGGCGGTCCTTATCTATGCAAAAATGTTATACATTACATTATTAAACAGTAACAAACATGTCTTTTATTTTTATTTTTTCTATAGACCCCAATTACCCATACAACATTACCTATGCTGTAACCATGTGTTACACATTCAAAAATCTTAAAAATTGTTTGCAAAAAAATAAAGTGACCCATAGTTTATTTAGTCTCCTCTGCTGTCTTTTCCTCCAGCTGCAAAATGGCTTTTGTCCTTTTAATAACTATATTTTAGGCATCTGCTGTTTACTTAATTTTATGGGTTTGAAGCGTTTGAAAAAAAAAAAGAAGAAGAAGAAGATCAGCAGTGATGCCAGTACTACTGCAAATTACAAATGATACCACTTATGGACTGCAGCAGTCACATGTTTGGAACATCAGTGTTGGCAGCCTGTAAACAAGGACTGGTAGTCTGCCAGAGCAAGAGTGCTGGATCGGTGGGGATATAAAAATTAGCGCTGTTTTTGTTGTCATTTTATAAAATTTGCGTGTGCTGTCCGCATTCGTGGTTCCGTTCCGCGGCCCCACAAAAAAAAAAAAAAAAAAACACACACACACACACACCACAACATGTCCTATTCTTGTCCGCGCTTTGCGGACTGCAAAAAACAGCACGGTCGTGTGCATGAGGCCTAATACAGATTAAAAGGCATTAATGCAGCTTAAGATTAGAATTTTGTAAAAAGGTTCAATATTCTAGGCTCAAAGTGTCACACTCTAGTCGGCTAATTAATCCATACCCCCTGAGCAAAGGGTACCTCAAAATTGTGACTTTGGGGTTTCATAAGCTGTAAGCCATAATCATGCAAATTATAACAAATAAAGGCTTGAAATATCTCGCTTTGCATGTAATGAGTCTCTCATATATTAGTTTCACCTTTTACGTTGCATTACTGAAATAAATGAACTTTGCAAAATATTCTAATTTTTCTGAGTTTCACCTGTACTTACCTCAATGATCTCCTACCACTCTTAGGCCTCTTGCACGCGAACGTGTGCGCCCCGTGGTCGCGATGCGTGCACGAGCACAGTCCGTGGGGCAGCCGCAGCGGATTGCGGACCCATTCACTTTAATGGGTCCGCTATCCGGCCGTTCCGCAAAAAGATAGAACATGTCCTATCTTTTGCGGAACGGAAGTACGGGACGAAACCCCATGGAAGCATTCCGTAGTGCTTCCATTTCGCATCTCCGGATTTGTGAATGAGTCTGCATCCGTGATGAGGAATGCCCTCGGAATGGCACCCGTGTATTGCGAATCTGCAAATGCCATCCGCAAAGGGGCGCACACGTTTGTGTGCAAAAGGCCTTATTCTACATTCACACGACCGTGTGCGTTTTGCGGTCTGCAAAAAAAATTATAAATTACGTCCGTATGACATCCGTTTTTTTGGGGGAGCAGATCCATTGCAACAATGCCTATCCTTGGCTGCAACAGGACAGGAATAGGACATGTTCTATATTTTTTTTGCGGGGGCAACAGAACGGACATACGGATGCAGATAGCACACTGTGTGCTTTCCTCATTTTTTGCGGACCCGTTGAAATGAATAGGTCTGCATCCTATCCGCAAAAATTACTGGGGGTTATCCAGTAATAAATATATTGATAATCTAACGAGTCACGGCACCCCAACCAATCAGCTGTTTTAGGGAGCTGCCGCGTTCCTCTGAGCTCTGGGGCACACACCCTGCTCCTGGCAGCTTTCCGAGCACAGCGCTGTACATGGCTAGGAAGAGTCCACGGTGCTCACCGAATGCCTGGCCTCTAACAGCTGATTGGCGAGGGTCCCGATATCTGATCTGATATTGATGACCTATCATGGGGATAGGTCATCAATATTTATTACCGGATAACTCCTTTAAGTTAGTAACAAAAGTGTCAGGGTCAGTTGGCCTTGTCCAAAGATTGCTGTGTATCAGCTTTACAACATAATGGAAGTCAGTAGGGTTGCAATTACCGTGACAACAACTCCAGAATTAAAATAAATATACAAATAATCAAACACTGCAGTTTATTTGTGATTCTGGGGTCTTGGTCACAGCAACATACGAGTCTTGTTGTGACCCCATTCACTTCCATTACGTTGTGAGGCTGCATTTCTACACAGCGATCTTTGGTTGCAAGATGCTTATGGCCGAAAATTACTGCATACCCCATTCTCACTGGGATTAGATTTGGCTTTGCAACGCACAGCTTTTACAGGTTTGCAAAATGTTTTACTGCAATGCTTAAAAGAGCATTGCAAAACTACACCAATTCACTGTATAAGGCCTCATGCACACGACCGTTGTCTTGGTCAGCATCCAAGCTGCAGTTTTTGTGGCTTGGATGCAGACCCATTCACTTCAATGGGGCCGCAAAAGATGTGGACAGCACTCTGTGTACTGTCCGCATCCGTTGCTCCGTTCCGTGGTCCGCAAAAAAATAAAAAATTACCCGTCCTATTCTTGTCCGTTTTGCGGACAAGAATAGGCAGTTATATCAATGGCTGTACGTGCCGTTACGCAAATTGTGGAACGCACACAGACGCCATCCGTGTTTTGCAGAGCCACAATTTGCGGACTGCAAAACACAACGGTCGTGTGCATAAGACCTTAGGCCTCATTCACATTTCAATATTCTGCCAACAGCATACTGATCTATGTAAAACAATAGGCAAGTTCACATTTGAGCATTTTTTAACGGTCCATGGTTCCATAAAAAAATACGGAAGCGTGACTACTTTGATCCGTGTAGTGGATCAAACGTGTCCATTCAAATCATGCACCACACATGAATGCCATTCTCCTGCAGTCCGTTTTTCACTAACCACTGGTAGGAGAGTCTATGTAAATTAATTTCCTGCTGAGCAGCGTCCGTGGTATACGTATAACACACAGAGGGCAAAAAACGGACAGACGGATCCTTCACAGATGAAACCTGGATGGATTTTTTTTTAAAGGACGTCAAATGCACACAGAAATGTGAACGAGGCCTAATCTCGGTTATGGCTTGACCATGCAGATTTAGGGCAATTTTACATATGGGAAATTGTCCAGTGATCAATTACTAAAATTGGCCATAGGCATCATCATTATTGTTACCAGAACATTTTCTTGTTGACGAGTCTAATCGTTACTTGCAGTGCTAAAAATAATTCATTATTTCAAAATGTTCCCCTTTAATGGCTAAAAAACAAGATGTTATCATTTACTTGACTAACTTCTGAGAAAACTACACTTGGAGCATTGCAAAACCACAAAATTTCCCACAACACAAATAATTTTCATTGGAAAAATTATATTGTGAGATAATTCTGCTCCAAAGGCTTCATGCACATGGCTGTACTGTCTTTTGCAGTCTGCAAATCGCAGATCCACAAAATATGGATACTGGCAGCGTGCGTTCTGCATTTAGCGTAATGAAAGATCTGTCCCTCAATAGATCAGTCCTATCCTTGCCCGTGATATGGACAAGAATATGACATGTTCTGTTTTGGGTTTTTTTTTGCGGGGTCACGGAATGTAGGTATTCCGGGTGCTGTGCGCATCTTTTACAACCCCATGCAAAACGTTTATGTGCATGAGGCCTAATGGTAGACTTGTCTGAGGCCAGATTTTGCTCAATTGATACAATGAATAAGTATCAACAATATAAAAATAGCAAATAATGAAACATCTTAGGCTGTGTTCACCTCAGGTTTTGTACCACATTTAACATATACTTTGGGAAAGTAAAGAATACAAATGCGTACTTTGCAACATTTTGACATCTTGCAGAATTCTGCAAAACTAAAGAAAAAAAAAAAGGTGTATACGTTAACAGATATATATTTTTTTAGATATAATGAAACTCTATGGTGACAGAAATCATTGTAGGCATCCATCCATCGAGCACATCAGGTGTATAACATTAAATGTGGGACAAAAATATGATGTGAACACAGCATCAAAGTAGCAACTAGTTTCCCTGCTGAATCCTGCCTAACACACTGACCTATTCATATACACATTGAAATAGTATGATCATATGATGTTTTCACTTTCCAGACAAAACATTTCCTGATGAGATCAACACACAAACCATTTCCAGCATCAGAAATGTTTATGAGAATTGCTGCATGTGACTAGAATAGATCCACAAATGGTCCTTATTAACACAGATGCCCTTCTAGCAATAACCAGAGCCTGCATAGCTATGTGCATGCATAGTCCAGGATATACAGTCATTTACTGGAGATACTTATATCTATGTATCCATCAACACAAATCAATCCCTAGCTCTAAGCATAAGCAGACGGCAACAACTTATTTCCTGTTGCTTTTTATTAATGATAGAAACATCAGCTGAAGACAAATGAGCACAGGGCTGCCTGGGAAATACTCATTATTGACGGGCTGGAGCTGTATCTTCTGGAGCTTATTCATGAATGGAGACCGCAAGACCACATTCCACAATAAATCTGGAGTCTCAGGTTTCGTGCAATGATTTGTGGACGCTTTTTACTAGACCCCGGCAAAGGAAGCAAAACAGCACAAGCATGTAGAGAAGCTCTTGGCTTCACCAGTGAAATGTCCTCAAAACTGGTCAATACATTATTTCCAGCTTCATACCCCCTATACAGTGCAACCCAAGTCCCAGCTGAGAGGTATCCTAGCCCTTTTAGAAGAAAAATAAATAAAAAAAAAACCATCACCTGTGAGCTCCTGGTTGGAGACAGATCCCATGTTCTTGGACCCCTCTGAAGCTATAAAGTATCCAATGTCTGGTCACAGCAGACGTTCGGTGTCCTTCAGTTTTACCAGAAACTTCAGTATCGCAAACTGCCCACCCTCCCCCAAAACTAGAAAAGGAGATTAAACGCACAGAAGGGGGAAATAAGGTTTGCTACATCTTTACTAAACAATAGAAATGGGAGGGCGGTTGCCTTTGAAAAGATCCAAAATTTTGCAAGACAATTGAAGACCAACAGGCAAAGCTTCCCCTTTCACTCCGCCTCCTCACCAACACCTTTTTAAATTTTAGCAAAATCACCTTCAGGATGAAATACCAAGAACCGCCCCAACCCCCTCAACCCCATCACCTTCTGCCATGTTGAGCCCAAAGGTTAAATAGTTGTCTTCTATCAGAGGTCAGGCTAAGCTCCCTCGTAGGTCCACATGATTAAAGGTTGTCATATTGTCACCATCACATGCTCCTGGTCAAGAAAGAATATTCACATACAGCTCTCCCTGGAAATAATTGCAATTTGTGGCGTGGGGTGTCACAACTGCCCAATCAGCAAAAGAGACCACCTGCCTGGACAAAAAAAAAAAGAATGACTACCACACTTTGGCACACTATTAAGACCTCCCCTATGAATCCCACCTCCCTGGACAAATGTAGCTGAAAGATGTCCAGTCAGGGGTTGAGCTGACCAGGAGTGATTTCCCAATTCCATCTCCTCTTATTGCATCCCCTCCCCCAGAGCACAGGAAAAAGGAGGAGGTATCGGGAACATTTGAAAATAATTTATAGTCTTCTAATTTTTGTTGAGGTATTCTAAGATTTTGGATCCAGGTATTTTCCATTTGTCCATTAGTGGTGTAGGTCCAACTTGCAGTAGAGGGGAGGCGGAAATCCAAGTGATTGACCACCCTTAATGCTTGTTTTGCATTGAAGTAGCCACACCAACTTGTAGAGTTTGATCACGTTTGTTTTTAGTTCTTACCCTGAACAAACACATCAGTGGATTTATTTTTAGTTTCAAATGTGTTTGAGGTGTGCATTTTGCAGATGAGGTTCTGCATACTGATGTATCCACGTGATTTGATTAGATTGATGTTATGCTGCTAGCCATGGTGCATTAGCAATGCATTGTAGACCAGACAGCAGGACACAACTCCCTCATTGCCTCAGGGCTCCTTGGTTCTTCATTAGGAATCTGTTTAGGTGATAACTCCTTTCAACCCCCATAGAGGAATGTAAAGGACATCTTTGTACGTCACACCCAGGCATTGGACAAAGCCCTTGTCACCCGTGTGTCCAGCCACCATTTCCTGTGCGGTCAGTTTAAACTAGTCTTGGTCGCTGGATTTAATAGAAACCTTTAACTTTCCCATGCCTGAAGTGTCACCAATGTAGAAATGTCTAATAAATATATATATATATTCATCTTGGACACATACAAGACATACAAATTTATGCCTGAGCCTAAAATGATTAAGTCACTCAATAAACTGTTGTGGTCTGTCATTGACCATATCTGCAGATATCTACAGGTCTATTTCGTTTTTGTTGGGTGCTGGAGTCAATTAGCTTGTTGACGATTACCGAGGATAAATATTTGAAGGTGATTCCAATTGGAAATTTGATTGAAATAATAATGTACCAGGACTGGAGAGCTCTGCTGACTAGAGGTAGGGTCATGCCTGGGTTTATTGGGTCTAGTGTGACCAGAAGGGTCAGAATCACCTCTCCTGGCAGGATCTAGAGGATGGGGGAGGGTGTAAGCTTCCGATTGCTTTCACCTTTTTAGGCAACGGAAACAAGAGTAGTGGGGGCAGAAAGGAAGATAAATATACCCGACATTGCTGAGATTCCTGGTAATTTACTGAGAAGTAGAAGCAAGCAGCCGGCTAACAATTCCCATGCTTCATTCATTCAGACCATCACACAAGAGCTGATGGGTGGTCGTTGAAGAGACATTTAAATAGCGATTATCACAGTTCCTAATCCCAGCCCTGATCTAATTGTTAATAGAAAGGAATACAGTACGTTCTCCACAGTAACCTACAGATAGTAACAAGAAGTCACATGTACAAGATAATGGACATCTGAGTGGCTTCTTGTAGACATAGGTTGCACTGCTGGGATGGATGGGATCCAGCTTTATCATATGGGTGTAGGCAGACTAGCTATTGTCCCTTGTTTATTGTAGTACTACCTTCACACACACTTGTTATCCTGACAATGATGTCTCAGTCACCTACACCCTGCATGCATATGCTTCTTTTATATTTAAATATGGTTTGATAATATTAGCATTGCTGTTGCTTTATTTGCTATGCTATGGTGACATGGCACGCATCATTTACATTCATACACTTCCCAGGTATATTACTAGTTGTTTTCATTAGAAAGGTAATAATGTGTCATATGTTTCCACCACCAGTCTGAACTGTCCACACCTGACAGGCACTGTTCATTAGTGTTGAGCGAACGTCCGTGTATAAGGTTCGGGTTAGGCTACTTTCACACTGGCGTTTTGGCTTCCCGTTTCTGAGATCTGTTCAGGGCTCTCACAAGCGGTCCAAAACGGGTCAATTTTGCCCTAATGCATTCTGAATGGATAAGGATCCGCTCAGAATGCATCAGTTTGCCTCCAATCAGTCACCATTCCGCTCTGGAGAAGGACACCAAAATGCTGCCGGCAGCGTTTTGCTGTCCGCCTGATAAAGTGGAGCCAAACAGATCCATCCTGGCACACAATGTAAGTCAATAGGGACGGATCAGTTTTCTCTGACACAATCTGGCACAATAGAAAATGGCTCCATCCCCCATTGACTTTCAATGGTGTTCAAGACTGACCCGTCATGGCTATAAAAGACATAATACAACCGGATCCGTTCATGACTGATGCACGCGGTTGTATTATTGTAACGGAAGCATTTTTGCAGATCCATGACGGATCCGCAAAAACTGCTAGTGTGAAAGTAGCCTTATTTAAAGGGTTTCTGTCATCAGAAAAATCGTTCTAATGGTTAGCTCTGCCTGTTCTCTCCATCCACACAGAGTGTCCTCTTCAAGAAGAGGATGATTACATCTGTGCACTGCCATTGCAGGCCCTGACTGGAGATTTACTTCACCCTTACACACTGGGAATCTGACGAGACTCCTGTTGGCAAAAAGTGTAAAAATTGTATCAATGAGCAATGGAAAAACATTGACTGGTCAGGAGAATCGAGATTTGTTCTGCACCATGCTGCAGCACTGCGCAGTGAGTGAAGGACGCTCTCCTGCTGCCGGTGTTCTGCCAGATTTCTATACCTTGCGAAAACGCTATACTGGAAGTGACGCGGCCGCACCGGAAGTGACACTGCCGCACAGGAATCAGCTGGAGAAGGGTGTGTGCGGCGCTGCGCAAGCGCACATCTACTGGATTAGCAAAAAATCATTGCAGCTCCGCGGGAGAAGGACTTCATGTGCATGTGCGCTTAGGGGTAGGTAGATTTTCCAGCGCAAAATGTTCCATCAGGTCTCCCTACCCCTGAGTGCGCACGCACAAATCATCAGGAACAGTTCATCCTTACCACAGAGCTGAGTGCTGGATATTGGGGTCACCACATAAGCGGTGTCCCCCAATATCCCGCACTCAGCTCTGCTATGTGGAGACCTCGATATTCTGCACTCAGCTCTGCGGTAAGGATGAACTGCTCCTGATGATTTGTGCGTGCGCACTCATGGGTCATTTTGTGCTGGAAAATCTACCTACCCCTTAGTGCGCACGCGTGGTGTACGGTTTCGTGCATGAAGTCCTTCTCCCTCGGCTCTGCAATGATTTTTTGATAATCCAGCTGATTTCTGTGCGGCCGCATCACTTCCGGTATAACGTTTTGGCAAGGTATAGAAATGTGGCAGAACACTGGCTTCATTCATTGCGCCTGGGATGCCAATCAACTGGGACGTCAATCAACTGGACATGGGCGTGCCAAAGGGTGAGAGGGCGGAGCCTCTAGGTGCTGCAGCAACGACCCAGTAGCACCTAGAGGCTCATTAGCATATTACAACAGTCTTTATTTTGTGGGAACAGCAGCAGGCAGGGAGTTAAAAATCATACAGTTATGTTCTGATGACATTAGCACATCGCTAATGTCAGCCAGATACATAACGCTTTTTCTGATGACAGAAACCCTTTAAGAATTCCATTATTCTTAGATAACCCTAAACTTGTAAAACTGATATTCTCTCACTCCTAGTGTTCATCCATTTATGCTGCCTGCAACAAATTCCTACCCTCCCATTAGCATGGTGCAGTACAAATCTCTATTCTCCTGACAAGGCAATGTTTTTCCATTGATACAATTTATGCACTTTTGGCCAACAGGAGTCTCGTCAGATTCCCAGTGGTCCAGGCTGATGTAAATCTCCAGTCAGGGCCGGCAATGGCAGTGCACATATGTAATCATCTTCTTCTTGAAGAGGACACTCTGTGTGGATGGAGATAACAGGGAGAGCTAACCAGTCTGTTTTCTAGATAACTCTGCCTCCCATCTCATTTTTGCGCCAGACACCCGATAATTGCAGAAAACCTGCCGGATCCGACTTCTTACAGCATGTCCCCAGCAGTCTTCTATCTTCAGTGCTTTCTTAGCTCGTTAGCTTATGTAATGCCACCCAGCTTTCCTGTTTTCATACCTCTGCACATGTGCCATGCACGACAGCTTTATTCCGCCCAAAAAATGAATAAAAAGTTGGTGCAGTCGAAAGGTGGTTTGAAGAATAAAGCAAGAAGTAAAAGTATAATTTAGTGCAAAATATAACTTATGGTACAAAGTGCAGGGTCGGCACTTCCATTAAGGCAAGGGGGGAAATTGTCCCCAAGCCCCCGCCGGCCCGCAACTAAATATGTTTTTTGTGTACAATACTGGCGGCTACTGATATGAGGGGGGCTCTGGCTACTGGCACATGATAGGGGGGCCTCTGGCTACTGGCACATGATAGGGGGGGCTCTGGCTACTGATATGATGGGGGGGCTCTGGCTACTGGCACATGATAGGGGGGCCTCTGGCTACTGACACATTATAGGGGGGGCTCTGGCTACTGGCACATGATGGGGGAGCTCTGGCTACTGGCACATGATGGGGGCTCTGGCTACTGGCACATGATATGGGGGGCTCTTGTTACTGGTACAAGATGGTGGGGGGGCTCTTATTACTGGCACATGATTGGGGGGCATCTATGGGGGCACGTCTTACTGGCACATTATTGGTGGGCACTATAGGGGCATCTACTGAGGCCACAAAGAAGGGGTATTTTATATGGGGGGATCTGTACGGTAGCATTTTATACTGTGACACATTATGGTGAGTACTATGGGGGCACTAGGAGGGAGGGGGGAGAAGAGCACTATGGGGGCATTTACTGGGGGCGCTATATAGGGGTATTCTATACTGGCACATTATGGGGATACTATTTGGAACATTAGCTCAACTGGTGGGCATTACAAGGGGGTATTTTTTGCACTGTCACATGATAAGGAAAATTATTTCTATGGGGGGGGGGCATTATGGTGGGCTTTATTATTCCCCATGGTATGACCCCCTAGTAGCAGCACCAGCCTCTCTGCTATCCCTCTGCCCCTTCTCCAAATCCTTATTATGAAATCTTTCTCATTATGATAAAACACAACATCAGCTCCACCGAGCCCCCCAGCCAAAGTGTTGAAGTGGCGTCCGAGATCCCCAAGGGCCAAGCCAAGTAATTGTAAGTTTTCATGTGAAACATGTTTCTTATACACATATAGCATACACTGTGCCACACAATATACAGTTTCTTCTGTATGAACATCCACAAATTAAATCTCCAGAGTCAATAAGGGATGTTAAAGTCAGCAAGTGTCGGGGGGGGGGGCCTTTTCACCTTTACTGCATAGGGAAAGCTGTAAAAACCATAGCCATAAAACTGTCAGAATTTTTGATTTATTTTTTCCAAACTATTTCTATCTTCCCTTTAAATCGTAGGCAGTCTTAAATGGTGCCATTAAAAAGTACAACTTGTCCCACAAAAAAAAAACTAGCCCTCATATGGCTATGTGAACAGAAAAAAAAAAAAAGTTATGGCAATGGTGGGCAGGGAGTAAAAAACAAAAATACTAAATCAGAAATGCCATGACAGGAAGGGGTTAAGGGAATGTCAAGTGACCAGGTAAAGCAAAGTTTGCTGCAGTGTGCATTGTATGTCACCATCTTCTCGTGATATTTCATGTGAGCTGATGAGCTTTGTTTGCCAGAACTGCTTTTAAAGGCCCCCATACACATTAGTGTATTGTTGAGAATGTCAGTCTAATGTGTGTGGGGAGCTCTCAACTCTCCCCTGACATATGGTGTCAGAGGATAGAAGGTTCGGGCAATCCATCCTTTTTTTCTCTTGGGAGATAGGCTGCTGCCGGGGGGTGTTTGGCAGTGGCTTTTTCCCCTCTCCCAATAAATACACATACACGTGGGGGAATCGGAAGAGATAGCTGTCGGCTGAACGATCAACCATTATTGAATGTGTATGGCCACCCTTAGTCCCATTCTGGCTATGCCTGTTTCTCTTGGATAGCAATTACACCTGAATTGGTTGTCTACTTAGGGATGACAAACTCTCCATTCAAGCATGTCAGTTGGAGCACCAGTATTGTATTTAGGAAATAGGTGAAAGTCCGACATGTGTCATGAATAAAATCCACAGTTTTTTATCCAAAATGTAGAATCCAAAGGAACATTGCATGATTTTCCTATGTGTTTTGGCAGCCTCTTAGTGGGTTGTGAAAGAAGCACTCCATTGAAACACCAATCGTGCAATGTTCCTTGTTGGATTATATATTATTGATACAATAAACAGTGGATTTTATTGGTTAGACTCTTTGTCGAATCTTCAGCCTTTTTCTACATAATATGACCCAAGCTCCAAGTGTATCCACTGCACAAGGACTTTGAACGACATATAAGGGGTTAGCTTGTTTCTTCAGTATGTGGCCCAGCGTGGTCTTGGCTGCATCTGCTTGACCTGTTTTAAGGAACGATTCTTGACATCCTCCTCTCACTCCTTTTGTCGATGAGTTGTTTACTTACATAGGACCTCCTTCGCTGGATGTTTTTCCTCAATCAGAATGTTCTCGATATACGCTTGACACCGGTGCAGAAGACAGGTCCACAAAGTTACCAATTTTTTAAATACTGGCACCAGCTTTTTAGCACCAATGACCATGCATTCTTCAAAGCGGCTCAGGTAACTACATTTTTCCACTCTAATGGAAAACTTGCTCACTTCATTTTATGCCACACTCCAGGGTCATGTGTCTATTTCCACAGAGGGAAGCTCCAATCATAAAAGTGCAGGTGCTGGGCCAGTGCCAGCCCAGGCAAACTCGGGCATGTTTTTTTCTTTTCGGGGGCAGTTTGTGTGGGTCCATGTTACAGGCCAGGTGCATCACCATTGGCTTATTGTCCCAATATTTACACATCTTGTAGGTCGCAAATGGTTTCAACCTGCAGCCTTTGAGACATTGGGGCACATGCTGTTGAGATTGGCAGCTCATCACAGGCAGTGACAAGCAGTTCGATGCCTGGCCTGGGCAACTGACACTGAAGAGGGAGTCCCAACTAGCAGTGATGGTCAGTTTGCAGTATTCGTCAGCGAACACATGCGGACTGCCATCTTTAGTAAGGTAGACTCGCCCGTCCGGGAGCCGGTCTGAAATCAAATGCAGTCACTAGGAGCAGGCAGTTCCGAAAACAGCCGCCGGGGGCCTTCATCTGGCTGTTCTCGGAACTGCCTGCTCCCGGTGACTGCATTTGATTTCAGCCTGGCTCCCAGCAAAGGCACAGGTAAGGGCTTACCTGTGCATCGCCAGACGGGTGCTTCTACCTTACTAAAGATGGCAGCCCGCATGTATTCGCTGGCGAACACTGCGAACTGACTATCACTGCCAACTAGTAATAAAAACGGGGTTAGGTCAGTACACATTAATTTTTTTTGAAGAGGGGCAAAAAAGGGCAGTATTACTGAGTGGGGACAATAAAGGGGTCATAAGAGGCACATGAATGGGACATAATTACAGCATGTAGGCAATATAGGCGAGCATTATTACAGAGAGAGGGGGGCATAAAGGGGGGACCATTATTGAGTTAAGGCAATAAAGGGGGCCCTATGACTGAGTGGAGGCAAATAAAGGCCTCTTTCACACGGCCGCAGTGCTCTCGTCGCTGTATTGTGGGCTGCATATGGCAGTTCCGCAATACACGGGTCACCAGAAGTGTGCATTCCGCGTATCGGATGCGGACCCAGTCACCTGAATTGGTCCGCAAATCTGGAGATGCGGTGCGGAACGGAAGCACGGAATGGAACCCCACGGAAGCACAACAGAGTAATACCGTGGTGTTCCGTTCCGTGCTTCTGTTGAGCAAAAATATAGAACTTGTTCTATTTTCTGGCGGAATGGACAGTTCGCGGACCCCATTAAAGTGAATGGGTCCGCGATCCGCATGTGGCTGCCCCACGGTCGATGCCCGTGCATTGCGGACCGCCAGCACACGGCTGTGTGAAAAAGGCCTTAGTGAGAGGCCGAATGCACACGGCCGTGTTCCACGGCCGAGAGTGGTCTGTGGTGTGCCGGGCTGGATTGCTGTTCAGAGCAGGAGCGCACAGCGTCATTGGTTGCTATGACACCGTGCGCTTCATGCCGCCCATAACTGCTTTATCAAATGTCACTTATGTACTAATTGCGCCACAAACTGCGACTTCTCCTCGCTCAGGCCAGGTCTAAAAAAGTGGGCATGGCATGGGCGGGTAAGGGGACGGGCCAGCAGACCCATCTCATTTACCATTTTCTATGCCTGTTTTAGCAAGGAAGCTGTCTTACATTTAGAAGTGGCGGAGGATCTGCCCAAGTTATATACAGGCCGGCACCTCTTCATAACTTTGGCGGATCCACGGCCTAGTGCCCCATAGTTTCTGGAGCAGTTTATTACATTTATTAATGCACATTTATTTCCTGGGTCAAAAAGACAAGCATTTAAGGAGTAAAGAGGGACTGTACCTCCAAAAGAGGGACACTTGGGAGGCATAAACTCACATATAAGTGAGAGGCAAAAAAAAATAATAATAATTTTGAAAAACTTAAAGAGGACCTTTCACCAGAATAAAACTTCTAAAGTAACTATACAGGCATGTAGAGCGGCGCCCAGGGACCCCCCTGCACTTACTTTTATACCTGGGCGCCGCTCCAGTCTCCCGTTATTGCCTCCGGTATCTTCAGAGTTAGGCTCCACCCAGGGGAACCTGCCGGCGCCTCCTTCTCCCAGGCTGCAGCGCTGGCCAATCACAGCGCTCAGCTCATAGCCTGAGAGGCTTTTTTCTCTCTCAGGCTATGAGCTGAGCGCTGTGATTGGCCAGCGCTACAGCATGGGAGAATGAGCCGACGGCAGGTTCCCCTGGGTGGAGCCTAACTGTAAAGATACCGGAGGCTATACCGGGAGAACGGAGCGGCGCCCAGATATAACAGTAAGTGCAGGGGGGTCCCTGGGTGCCGCTCTACATGCCTGTATAGTTACTTTAGAAGTTTTATTCTGGTGAAAGGTCCTCTTTAAGTAATCTATTTGCTAAAAAAATTCATAGAAAAAAAATATTATAATGCAATAACAAAATAGATGCAAGCATTATATGCAATCTATTTACTAATCGTCACTGCCAGAATAATTTTATTTTATTTGCTTTGATGGGTCCATGGTGATGCAGCTAACCGGTATCTTCTTTAGGGTATGTCCACAAGGCTAAAATCCACGGCATCCGCACTGAATCTGGACCATTTCTATGGGGCTGTGCACATGAGCGGTGATTTTCACGCATCACTTGTGCCTTGCGTGAAAGTCGCAGCATGCTCTATATTGTGCATTTTTCACGCAACGCAGGCACCATAGAAGTGAATGGGCCCCGCATGAAAATCGCAAGCATCCGCAAGCAAGTGCATGGTTTCTAGGTGGCGATCGGGATGGGGACCAGATCATTATTATTTTCCCTTATAACATGGTTATAAGGGAAAATAATAGCATTCTTAATACTGAATGCTAAGTAAATTAGGGATGAAGGGGTTAAAAAAATAAAATAAAATAATTAAACTCACCTCATCCACTTGTTCGCGCAGCCTCACTTGTCTTCTTTCTTCTTCTTTGAGGACCTGGGAGAAAAGGACCTTTGGTGACGTCACTGTGCTCATCACATGGTCCATCACCAATTTTCCCATGATTGGAGTGATCCGTTCTCAAGGCTCCAAAGGATTTATATCTGGGCTTTATACTCATCTCCTGAATGCTAAACTTAAATCCAACCCATTAAAGATTATTTCCAATAATCTTCGTTGATACCAGATCTCACTGATGATGATACTGAGGAAATTTGGAATCACCCTTGCTGGTATCTCCGGCTATAAATAACAGATTCATTAAGCTTTGTATAATACCTCAGGGATATCTCTCCCCTTTGCGTCTGTTTAAAATCGGCACACTGCCACATTCTCAATGTCATAGGTGTACCATGAAAGGAGCTGACTTTTGGCACCTAATATGGATGTGTCCATGCATTCAGGGGTTTTGGACAAAGGTTACTGATTTCCTAAGGCCCCTTTCACACGGGCGAGTATTCCGTGCGGGTGCAATGTGTGATGTGAACGCATTGCACCCGCACTGAATCCGGACCCATTCATTTCTATGGGGCTGTGCACATGAGCAGTGATTTTCACGCATCACTTGTGCGTTGCGTGAAAATCGCTGCATGCTCTATATTCTGCATTTTTCACGCAACGCAGGCACCATAGAAGTAAATGGGCCCGCATGAAAATCGCAAGCATCCGCAAGCAAGTGTGGATGCGGTGCGATTTTCACGCATGGTTGCTAGGTGATGATCGGGCTGGGGAACCTATCTGTATTATTTTCCGTTATAACATGGTTATAAGGGAAAATAATAGCATTCTGAATACAGAATGCAAAGTAAAATAGTGATGGAGGGGTTAAAAATAAAAAAATGTACTCACCGAGTCCAGTTCATCACGTAGTTGCGGTGATGAACCATGTGATTGGACCATGTGATGAGCACAGTGATGTTACCACAGGTCTTTTGCCAGGTCCTGAAGATAGAACAGAGACCGGCAGCTATGGAGCAGGTAAGTTAACTTTTTTTTTATATTTTTTGACCCCTCCATCCCTAATTTACTTTGCATTCTGTATTAAGAATACTATTATTTTCCCTTATAACCATGTTATAAGGGAAAATAATAAAATCTACACAACACAAAACCCAAATGTTAACTTCAGTGATGAAGTCCGGGTTGGGGTCTGGGTACCAAACATGGCGATTTTTATCACACGTGTGCAAAACACATTAAAACGCTTTGCACTCGCGCAGAAAAATCTAATATTTTACCGCACGCACCCGCATCTTATCGGGCCCTCTTCTGGGACATATGTCTCCATGACTCCCAAATTATGTGTCTTTGGTATCATAGATGAAGAAACCTGTGACCATTATGTCAGAATATTTTTGAGAGAAGCCTTTTTTTGGGCCCGCAAAACAGTAGCAATTAGATGGATGGGGGAGAGAGGCCCTACATTAACTCAATGGAAGACACTGGTGAATACTGTCATACCATATGAGAATATAGTATATAAGAATAGGGGTTGTGCTTCCAAATCCACTAAAATATGGGGAAGATGATGTTCACCGCAATCAATGTGCTCACATCAGGAGTTAACTAATTTGATTGCCACTATATCTCGGCGAATGTGATTTTGTATAATGATGCAATACAAATATTATGTATAAACATTGTTCATTTGTAATGTGCACATAACATGACATAGTACAGCTTGTAGTTGTGCATACTATTCTGTGTGTACTTTTGTATACCTTGTGTACTTTATTCGTTCAATAAAACAAATAAAAAATGAAATAAAATAAGAGGCCTTAGGGCTTAAGCACAAGAGCGTATGTATTTTGCGGTCCTCAAAAAAACGGATCCGCAAAAAACATGGATGACGTCTGTGTGCATTCCGTATTTTGTGGAACGGAACAGCTGGCCCCTAATAGAACAGTACTATACTTGTCCGTAATGCGGAATGGAAATACGGAAATGGACTGCATCGGGAGTAACTTCCGTTTTTTGGGCAGACCATTGAAATGAATGGTTCTGTATACGGTCCGCAAAAAAAACTGAACGGGCGCGGAAAGAAAATACGTTTGTGTGCATGAGCCCTTATAGAAAAGTTTTTGGTTCAGGTTTTCTTCCTTCCCCATTGATGTCAATGAAATCCACAATCAAATCTGCTTCAAAGAAGTAAAGTCACTTCTGAAGCCTTTTTCAAATTAGCTACTGAAAAAAAACTCTACCATTTTTACACTATGTGCACAAGGTGGAGTTTTTTACATTAAAGTCAATCTGGAAATTGTTGGAGTTTTGAAAGTGGAATTAGGAGCTGAAAACGCCTGAATCAGTGTCAAATTTTAGCCATGTGAACGCACCCTTAGGCCCCTTGCAGAAGAACGTGTCCGGATTAGATCCGGATGTGTTCAGTGAAATCTGCGCGATTTAGCAAACAAGTTAATTTAGTTTTGTTTGCTATCACATTCATTTTTATTTTTTTTGCACGGGTGCAATGCGATTAAATGCGTTTTGCACGCGCGTGATAATAAAACTGATTGTTTACAAACAACATCTCTTAGCAACCATCCGTGAAAAATGCATCACATCTGCACTTGCTTGCGGAGGCGATGCGATTTTCACGCAGCTCCATTCACTTCTATGGGGCCAGTGTTGCGTGAAAATCGCAGAATATAGAACATGCTACGATTTTCATGCAAAGTAATGCAAAGTGATGCGTGAAAAACATCGCTCATGTACACAGCCCCATTGAAATGAATAGGTCCGAATTCTGTGCGTGCGCAATGCGCTCTCATCACACATTGCACCCTCGCCGAAAACTCGCTGTGAAAGGGGCCTTAGTGTTTCTAAAAACAAAAGATATTGCAGGACCTAGTAGGAGCAGGTTGGGTCCATGGCAGTCAGTGACGGCTGTGGATTGGAGGAGAAGACAGAGGCGGTTTATTAATGCTTCTGCTTTCTCTTGGGTTCGGCACATGGCGCTCAATGAGTGCTATATGGTGAATAGAGGGCGCGGCTATACTGCTTCCACTATTGAACCTGGTGATCATGTTATCACCTGGTGTCTTGGGGGCAGAGCTGCAGGGTCTTAGAAAACCCTGATCAGCTCTTCCTGTGTGCAATGTCTCCCAGGGGTCTGCTTCCCTCTGTAACTGGGGCTCCTTTGGATGCAGGGGAAAACATGAAAACTTTTTGGGGGACATATTGTGAACCAAAAATTAAGTAAAAAAATATACAAATAAAATACAAATGAATTAAAAAACGTCCACAAGCAACTGAAAGTCGCCATTATCGCTTCTTGGAGAACGTAATATGTGTCAAAAATAAATGTAAAATTGTTTTTTTTAAAAACACCTATGCCAATCAAAACAGTTGACATTATCACCTCTTGAGGGATGTATTATGTGCCAAAAATAAATGTGAAAATATAATAAAATACAAATACAATTAAAAAAACACCCACGCCCATATTATGTGTCAAAAATAAATGTAAGAAAATAAGTAAAAGTGTAAATAATATAATTACATACAAATAAAAATACCTGCGCCAAAGTAACCCCGTTTACACGAAACTATGCAGCATATTATATATAAAAACTACCAACACAAAATAGAGAACCTATTTTATAATTTTATTTTCATGTGACTTTGCATTTTTAAAGAATAAGGAGCTATAGTTTAAATTTTTTTTTGTTATCCCCAAATAAAACAAAAAAAGTAAAGAATGCTAAAAATATTTTAAAGAGCCCTATGTATCATGGAAAAAATAGCAAACATTAAACCATCATATGCGATAAATCAGAAAATGTATTATGGTCATTAAAGGGTTAACCAAGAAGTACCTTCCCCATTAGTAAGGGAAAGTGCTTACTGGTTATTGCATGGTGCCTGTCACACAGATATAACCTATAAGAATGCCTTCACACTGCAGATCTTGTTGCAGAATTTTCTGTGACTAGAAATCTGTTCATTTATTTGAATGGGCCAGCAAACACACGGATTTCTGCAAGACTTTCAGGTGGATAGAAATTATTTTTAGTAACGGAAAATTGTGCAACAAAATCCTCAGTGTATGGGTGCGCCCTTACTAAGAGACAGGAGGCGGTAATAAACACTGAGCACTGTCCTCTGCAGTGAAGAAAGCGCTCATTTATGAATGGGATGGAAGGAAATGTCACTAAGGCTTCTGTTTAGTCCCCATTCATTGTCAATGGGGACAAAACGTAACCGAACAGAACAGAATGCTCCAAAATGCATTCCGTTCCGTTTTCATACTAGAGAGCAAACCGCAGCATGACCTACAAAGCAAGTCAATGGAGGCAGATCCGTTTTCTCTGACAATCGAAAATGGATCCATTCCACATTGACTTTCAATGGTGTTCATGGTGGATCCGTCTTGGCAATGTTAAAGATAATCCATTCATAACGGATGCAGATGGTTGTATTATCAGTAATGGGAGTGTTTTTGCTGAATTCTGCTAGATTTAGTAAAAACGCTAGTGTGAAAGTAGCCTCAAGCCCCTGTTACACTGCACGATTTTCAGGCCAATTACTAGGGACAAATGTTCATAAGAACAATCATTTCTGATAACTGCCCTGTATGATCATGCTGCCGATCATCTGATAAATGAGCAATAACTCAGCCAGGACAGCTGAGGTATGTCTATCTTAACTGTTACTGCATCCCGAGGACACAGATACAGTTGAATGCAGTGGTAAAGCAGGGAGCCATCAACTCCCTACTTCACCATTACTTGCCTGTGCTCCCCACCAAGTACCATTCAGCGACACATCACCCTTTCTGGGCTGTGCAGGAGAAGCATGCAGGCTTGGGAATCAACCTGTGCACTCCTCCTACACAGCCCAGCAAGGGCGATGTGTTACTGCATTGTACCTATTGGGGGACACAGGATGTGCTCTGATCATCAGGGGAACGAGGCTAGGTAAGTTTTTTTATTTTATTTTTTATTAACAGTATTACGGTACTTTCAGGGTGCATGACTACTGTGTGGGGGCTCAATGTGGACATAACTACTATGTGGGGGCACAGTGTGGGCATAACTACTGTGTGGGAGGCAAAGAGGGGGCAGCATTGCTGTATGGGGGCACAAAAGGGCAATAATTATCATGTGAGGGCACTAAGGGGACTGGATGGAATTTGACATGTATAGACAGCCACTGGGTGGAGTTAGAGGAGTGATTTGTGTGCTGCTGCTATTGTCCTCCTTGCTTTGTGTGCGAAGCATACGTTGCGGTGTTCAGTGCTCCACTTTGGTCGGTATATTCTGCCTATCATTTTCTGGGGACAGCTTGATGCTAATGTCTGGAGCTAGCAGCTCCCTGCTCCAACATTCCCTGGATAGTACTCTCTGACCCCAGCAGCAAGTGCGATGAAATTATGTCATCACATCAGCTGAGGAAGAGAAGCGCAATCCCAAGTATAATGTGCTCTGTCCTTTGGTAAAGTGGAAGCTAGGTAAGTAGTGTTTTATTTTATTTTATTAAGACTACATTGCTATTGGTGCATTAAGTGCATAGCTACTGTGAGACGGCACTAAGGGTATATCTACTGTAAGGGGGCACTAAAGGGGCATACAGTCAGGTCCATAAATATTGGGACATCGTCACAATTCTAACATTTTTGGCTCTATACACCACCACAATGGATTTGAAATGAACGAACAAGATGTGCTTTAACTGCAGACTGTCAGCTTTAATTTGAGGGTATTTACATCCAAATCAGGTGAACGGTGTAGAAATTACAACAGTTTGCATATGTGCCTCCCACTTGTTAGGGGACCAAAAGTAATGGGACAGAATAATAATCATAAATCACACTTTCACTTTTTAATACTTGGTTGCAATTCATTTGCAGTCAATTACAGCCTGAAGTCTGGAACGCATAGACATCACCAGATGCTGGGTTTCATCCCTGGTGATGCTCTGCCAGGCCTCTACTGCAACTGCCTTCAATCCCTGCTTGTTCTTGGGGCATTTTTCCTTCAGTTTTGTTTTCAGCAAGTGAAATGCATGCTCAATCGGATTCAGGTCAGGTGATTGACTTGGCCATTGCGTAACATTCCACTTCTTTCCCTTGAAAAACTTTGGTTGCTTTTGCAGTATGCTTTGGGTTATTGTCCATCTGCACTGTGAAGCACCGTCCAATGAGTTCTGAAGCATTTGGCTGAATATGAGCAGATAATATTGCCTGAAACACTTCAGAATTCATCCTGCTGCTTTTGTTAGCAGTGACATTATCAAAAAATACAAGAGAACCAGTTCCATTGGCAGCCATACATGCCCACGCCATGACACTACCACCACCATGCTTCACTGATGAGGTGGTATGCTTAGGATCATGAGAGGTTCCTTTCCTTCTCCATACTCTTCTCTTCCCATCACTCTGGTACAACTTGATCTTGGTCTCATCTGTCCATAGGATGTTGTTCCAGAACTGTGAAGGCTTTTTTAGATGTTGTTTGGCAAACTCTAATCTGGCCTTCCTGTTTTTGAGGCTCATCAATGGTTTACATCTTGTGGTGAACCCTCTGTATTGACTCTGGTGAAGTCTTCTCTTGATTGTTGACTTTGACACACATACACCTACCTCCTGGAGAGTGTTCTTGATCTGGCCAACTGTTGTAAAGGGTGTTTTCTTCACCAGGGAAATAATTCTTCGGTCATCCACCACAGTTGTTTTCTGTCGTCTTCCAGGTCTTTGGTGTTGCTGAGCTCACTGGTGTTTTCCTTCTTTTTAAGAATGTTCCAAACAGTTGTTTTGGCCACGCCTAATGTTTTTGATAGCTCTCTGATGGGTTTGTTTTGTTTTTTCAGCCTAATGACAGCTTGCTTCACTGATAGTGACAGCTCTTTGGATCTCATCTTGAGAGTTGACAGCAACAGTTTCCAAATGCAAATAGGACACTTGAAATGAACTCTGGACTATTTATCTGCTCATTGTAATTTTTATAATGAGGGAATAACACACACCTGGCCATGGAACAGCTGAGAAGCCAATTGTCCCATTACTTTTGGCCCCTTAACAAGTGGGAGGCACATATGCAAACTGTTGTAATTCCTACACCGTTCACCTGGATGCAAATGTCCTCAAATTAAAGCGGACAGTCTGCAGTTAAAGCACATCTTGTTTGTTTCATTTCAAATCCATTGTGGTGGTGTATAGAGCCAAAAATGTTAGAATTGTGTCGATGTCCCAATATTTATGGACCTGACTGTATCTAGTGTAGGAGGGCACCAAGGAAGCATATCATAGCACCATGCTGTGCTATCTGTTGCTCAGTGCAGCAAGCTCGATGACGTAATTTCTTCATGTCTACCCAGTAAGTAATGGGGAGGGGGAGGGGGAGCTGACATTTGGAAAACATGGGGTAGATGAGTATTTCAACTATAGATAATATAGGGCATAATACTGTGACCGGCATTTAAGAGGGCATCACTCTGTGTGGGGACACTTAATGGGCATTACTCTGTGTGGAGACACTTAAAGGATGCTACTCAGTGTAGTGGGAATTAACCACTTCCAGACCGGGCCATTTACCTCCTTCCTGACCAGGCTTAATTTTGCAAATCTGACGTGTCAATTTATGTGGTAATAACTTTGGAACACTTTTACTTTATCTAAGCCATTCAGAGACTGTTTTCTCATGCCACATTGTACTTCATGTTAATGGTAAATTTGAGTCAATAAATTTTACCTTTTTATTTATTAAAAAAATTCCAAAAGTTAACGAAAATTTGAAAAAATTCACAGTTTTTTACATTTTTTATCTCTCTGCTTTTAAAACTCTGCTTTTAAAACCTCATAAAATATTTATTACTTAACATTCCCCATATGTCTACTTTATGCTGGCAACATTTTGTAAATGTCATTTTATTTTTTTAAATGTTAGAAGAATTATAGAAGCAATTCTTAAAATTTTTAAGAAAATGTCCAAAACCTACTTTTTAAGGACCAGTTCAGGCCTGAAGTCACTTTGTGGGGCTTACACATTGGAAACCCCCTATCGAGGGTTAACAGCCAAACAAAACTTAATATTTATTACCCGGATTATGCGCTTTACATAAACAGCCCACATATGGTCGTAAACTGATATAAGGGCATATGGCAGGACGCAGAAGAAAAGGAGCATCATATGGTTTTTGGAAGGCAGATTTTGCTGAACTGGTTTTTAGATGCCATGTTCCATTTGAAGCCCCCTTGATGCACACTTACAGTAGAAACTCCCAAAAAATTGACCCCATTTTGGAAACTAGAGGATGAGGTGCCAGTTTTGCCACTGTTTTTATATTTTTCAAACATTCATCTGACAGGTTAGATCATGTTCTATTTTTATAGAGCAGGTTGTTACGGCCGCAATGATATCAAATATGTCTACTTTGTTTGTTTCAGTTTTACATAATAAAAAAAAATTGAATTTTCTTTATGTTTTTCTATCTCTATTTTCTGAACGCCATATTTTTTAATTTTTCTGCCAATCATCTTGTGCATGGGCTCATTTTTGCAGGAAGAGTTGATGTTTTATTGGTACCATTTTTGGGTACGTCAGATTTTTTTGATCTTTCATTATTACAAGGTGTCCCAAAAATTGGTTGTTTTAGCACAGTTTTTATTTATTTATTTTTACAGCGTTCACCTGAGGGGTTAAGTCATGTGTAATTTTTATAGAGCAGATCTTTATGGATGTGGCAATAGCTAATATGTATACATTTTCTTATTTACACAATAATTGCATTTTTGAAACAATTTTTTTTTTTGTGTCTCCATAGTCTGAGAGATAGCTTTTTTATTTTTTGACCGACTGTCTTAGTTAGATCTCATTTTTTGAGGGATGAAGCGATGGTTTGATTGGTACTATAGTGGGAGGTACTGTATATGCCTTTATGATCGCTTGGTGTGCAGTTTATGTGAGGTTAGGTGACAAAAAATTGCTTTTTTGGCAGTTTTTATTTTATTTTTACTACGTTGTTCACGTGAGGGATTAGATCATGTTATATTTTTATAGAGCTGGTTGTTACATATGCGGCGATATCTAATGTGTATACTTTTATTTATTTATTCCACTTTAACACAATAATAGCAATTTTGAAACAAAAATGAGAGCTATAGTTTTATTTATTTTTTTGAGCGATTTTCTTATGTAGGGGCTCATTAATTTGCTGGATAATGTGACGGTTTTACTGGTACCCTTTTGTAGGACATATGCCTTTTTGATCACTTGGTGTTGCGCTTTTTGTGACGGGGTGGATCATGTGATATATTTATAAAGCCGGCCGTCACAGACACGGCAATATCAAATGTCTATTTTTTTCTATTTTTAACTTTTTTTTAAATGACTTAATTGGGGAATTATTATTATTATTATTATTTTTTTTTTTTTTACATGTGAAACCTTTTTTAAACTTTTAATTTTTTAAAACATTTTTATTTTTTATTTTACACTTTGTGTCCCCCATAAGGTCATACAAGACTTCTGGGGGACATATAACTTCACATTTGTTTTAGTTTTTTTCATTACTGATTTCTTCTATAACTGGGGCTGACAGGGGAAATAAAGCCACCAGAGAGGATGTACAGCAGAATACAACGCTGTATAGCCTCAGTGCAGGGCTGATGGAGGTCTATGGAAGACCCGACAGCTCCTGCACTCCCCCGGCCCTAACAGTCACATGACCACCGGGCCGGGCCAGGAAGCGCATGAGCACTGTGTATACAGGGATCTAGAAGGCAGGGACACCTGGGAACTGTCCCTGCCTTCTCTTTGAATGGACATTTTAGAACGTCCATTTAGAGATAAGCAAACGCCCATAGGACGTTTATATCCTATGTGCGGTCGGGAAGGGGTTAAGGGGCATTACTGAGTGGGTACCACTTAAGGAGACATAAGAGGTCATCCCTGTGTGAGGGACACTTAACAGACATCCTAGTTAACATTCATTTAGGAGCATCCTACTCTGTAGGGGGTACTAAAGGGACATCATACTGTGTGGGGAGGCACATCATTATTGTAATGCACTAAGGGGAGATTTTTATTGTGTTTGGGCACAAAGGGGATTGGATGAGATTAGAGGTGTAGTTTATTGTAAAAAATAAATTCCGCAGTGTGTTACATGCCACTGGTAATGACGTCCTTGTGTTTTATTGCGGCTCTGACCTTGACCTGATGGCAGACTCAGGTAAATGGACCTTTACAAAAAGTACTGGAGTACTCCTGGTCTAGTTCTTTATTTGTGAGTTTTCTGTTAACAGATGTAGATGTAGCACTAGGTGTTTACTTTATAGGCCTTACTGCAGTGACCAGGTCGCTGGGGCACACAAGTGTGGTGGCTGGAAGGGTGCAGTTGTTGTACTCGACGGTTTCCTGAAGCTCCCTGGGTCGACTTGCAGTGAGGGGCAATGTGCACCAGTTCTTCCCTTCGAGGCACACTCTAGTTCTGGGGTTCTCCTCCCTGATGGAGGTTGAGGTGTCCTTGATGTTGCTGTTTTGCTGGGCGAGGCAGGGTCCCAGTTGTTGTGACACCAACAACTTGTGGGGAAAATGTAGTCTGGTATAATGATGAGACCGATGTTGGTATAACAAATCCACAGCACTATACTGAAGACGGTCAGCAGGTGATCAACACAAGCACTATTCAGTCTTCAAGTAGTGATTTAAGTAGTTCCCAAAGGTTGTATATGGAGGCTAGTTTCTCAATCAGACTGGTCAATCTCTCCTTTTCCTTTATCTATCATAATATATGATATCTGCAGTATCCTTAGAAGAATACTGTCTCTGAAAAAGGGGCCCTCCTGTCCTTTGGTTATGGTGGGTAGCCTGTAGCTTATAGTATTTCCACCACATACAGAGGAGGCTGTAGCCAGATTAGCTGCGATTACCTTCTTTGCCAAAGTCCGCAATCCCCTTCTGTCCTATAGATATTTTCCCTTCTGAGGGCTGGCACATAAGTTGCTTGTGGGCTGTAGGGGAATGCTCCTTGCTGCTCTGAGGTGTTCTCTCCGCAGCAGACAGACATAAAATGCAGAATCTTCCTCTTAGAGAGGAAGGGTGGAGCCAGCCCTGTCTACCCTCATGGGACCTCCCAATCCCTATACAAACTTATGGGATTATGGGACACGGGCAAAAGAGCCAACAGTGTGTGTAAGTGCAGTGAAGCTGCATCGGTGGAGAGAAGGAGGGCAATTACTATGTAAAACAACTTCCCTCCGTAGGTTAGTACCTTGGGCTTATTAGAAGAAATGATGGGAGAACCCCTTTAATTAATTAAACAAGAAAAAAATAAAACATACATTCATTTTAAATGTCCCACCAGTCTCAACCTGCTGTTCTAATCCTTGTTTGGCTTTCAGCCCTCTCATGCCGTTCATTGTTCAAATGACCTTTGCAGTGAATCACTGGCTTCAGTGGTGATGTGTGCACAAACAGTCAATCCTGTTTAGTGATTGGTTGTAGTTATCAATTGCATGATAAATGTCACATGGATCGGAGTGGTGAAGTAAGGTTGCTGCGGTTTGCTCTCCGGTATGGGAACGCAACCAATTGGATCGGAATGCATTTTAGAGCATTCCGTTTGTCCCCGTTGACAATGAATGGGGACAAAATGGAAGCATTTTTCTCTGGTATTAAGACTCTATGACGGATCTGTGAAAGTAGCCTTATACATACAATCCATTTGGAAAATCTTCAGACTCTTACTTTTTTCACATTTTAGTGTATTGCTTGTGCTAAAATAAAAGAAGAAAAACTAGTTTGTCCCTATCATTCTGCATGAATACCATAATAAGAAAGTGAAAACAAAATGTTAGAAATCTTTGCTAATTCATTGAAACATACAAACTAAATACTGTATTGACGAAAGTATTCAGACCCTTTACTCATTAAAGTATTACTGTCATATTTTTTTTTGGGGAGTATTGGATTGTGGTGATTAAATAGGGCCACCAAGGAGATATTAAACTTTTCACTGTGTATTCAATTACCCCTTAATTCCACAGTTTTGTTCCCTGTACTGCCTACTTTTACCTGTGCTTAAAATCAGGTTGCTATGCAGGGTCCGTCCTCTGTGTTGAAGGACGGAGGACGCAGAAGCAGGCAGCGTGCAAGGGCAGATTACAGACAGCCAGGGACTGTAAGTAAATGATTAAAGCCAGGTCCTCCCCAGCAGCTGATAACAGTGCCTGGGCTGTGTGCACTTCTCCCTGTCCCTGCGCTTGGCAGGCGCTCCCTCACTCAGCACACTGGGACAATACAGAGTTGAAGCAGCGCAGACCAGGGAAGGTAGATCTGCCGTCTGCTCAGTGTATAAATGAAAGCAACATGTGGTAAGAGGACCCCTTTGTGCTGCAGGAGATTAACCCTTTAGGAGGAGGGCTGTGGTTACTGACACTTTTGGGGGGCTATTGTTACTGGCTAGTTAGGGCAGGCGGGATTAGCCTCAGGGTAAGGGCAGTGGCGGCCATCTTAACTGAATAGTGAAATTGCAGTTTTAGGCCAAATGCACATGGCCGTGAGCGGTCCTGTGGAACCGCGGCTGGGATTCCTCCTGAGAGCAGGAGCGCACAGCGTCATTGGTTGCTATGACACCGTGCGCTCCCTGCTGCCGCCGCAATACAGTAACACTGTCACGGCTGAGGATGGGGAAAACCCTCAGCCGTGCGATGACAGAAGATGGTAGTCGCTGCTCAACCAGGACGACAGAATTAGGGAGGTGGTCACCTCCTAATCGCATCCCTAATCTGACCCTGACTCCTAGCTGTATGAGCCGACCCTGAAGGTAGGAGGGCTCATACTCCGGAACCTTGAAGTCCCTGCTAGCCCTCAGGGTGGCCCTAAACTAGGAGCAGGGTAAGACGACCTGTTCCTTCTGGACACGGAGGAACAGGAGTCTCACTGGCCAAGCTGCAGGGAAAAGGGGAACACAAACAGTCCTATGGATATGGCAGGTGAACTGAACTAGTTCCACCTACCTGCCACAGCCTTGCTGACTGGATCCCTGTGCTGGCAAGCTGATGTCCACACAACATTAAATTAACCCAGCAAACACACCTCCACACACAGGAACCCAGATCCATAGCTGCACCAAATAACAAAAGAAAAATATCAACTGAACATCACATAGACAAACTTATGACCACAAGGGTGGCCCCCACTGGCAGATGGTAAATAACAGGAGGATGTCTCCAGCAACCATGGCTGAAGAACCCCTCAGCTAACTGAAACCAGCAGAGGCTTTATAGCCCAAAGTAGCCACACCCACACTCAGACACACCCAGTGCACACACACTAGGAAGGAATTAACCCTTCTCACACCGGGGAAGGGAAGACAACTACTTAAAGGGGAAAGTGCACACATAACATGTAACACCCCGTGCACACCGATAAAAGGCACACCTATAAGGAGAGGTTGCCAGGTGCAACCGCATGCACATTGCAGCAAACTGCCTAGCACCAGCTCAGGCTGCTATACTGCCACATACATAATAAAAACATGTTGCCAGTGGCAACCACAAGTGTGGCAACAAATAAGGGGCCCTCACCTGTGGTTGAAACAACCAAACGAGACCGCAGGCAACAGCTTGCAGTTCAAGAGTCACGACCATGACCATGGTCATGACAAACACACTGGTATGATCTATACCAGTGTATTACTGTACTGTGGCGGCAGCAGGGAGCGCACGGCGTCATAACAACCAATGACGCCGTGCGCTCCTGCTCTCAGGAGGAATCCAGGCCGAGGTTCCACGGACCGCTCACGGCCGTGAAAAACGGCCGTGTGCATTCAGCCTTATGCAGACTGGTTGCTAAGGGCTGAATCTTATTAAATATGGGGTAAGTCAGTCTAATAGTAACTGATTCTTGAATATCATGTTATTAGTAACTACATATATGAAAATTGAAATTAGGGTCTAAGTGTGACAGTTATTCTTTAATTAGTTGAACCTTTGGCAGTGATTGCAGCCTCCAGTCTTCTTGGGTATGATGCTAAACGGTTTGTACACCTAGATTTGGGGATTTTCTGACATTCTTTTCTGCAGATCCACTCAAGCTCTGTCAAGTTCGATGGGGATCATTGGTGGACAGTCATTTTCAAGTCTCTCCAGTGATGTTCGATTGGGTTAAAGTCAGGGTTCTGGCTGGGCCACTCAAGGACATTCACAAGCCACTCCTGTGTTGTCTTGGCTTAGGGTCATTGTCTTGTTGGAAGATGAATATTCGGCCCAGTCTGAGGTCCACTGCACTCTGGATCAGATGTTTTTTTAAGAATATGTCTGTACTTCAACTTCAGCTCAACCCTTACCAGTCATCCTGGCTGAACTGCTGAAAAACATCTCCACAGCTTAATGCTCTCACCACCATGCTTTACTGTAGGGATATTTCGGGGCAGATGATGAGAAATACCTGGTTTCCTCCAGAGATGCTTAGAATTGAGGCCAAAAAGTTCAATAATGGTTTCATTAGACCAGAGAATCTTGTTTCTCACAGTCTAAGAGACCTTTAGATGCCCACTCCAGGTGGACTTTCATATGTCTTTTACTGAGCAGAAGCATCTTTCTAGCCACTCTGCCAAAAATCCCAGATTGCTGGAATGATGCAGTGATGGTTGACTTTCTGGTCGTTCCTCATGTCTCCACACAGGATCTTTGAAGCTCAGCCACAGTACCAATTGGGTTTTTGGTTTCCTTTATTACCAAGACCTCTATTACCAAGTCCTGGTTGTTCTAAACCAGGTATGCCCAACCTGTGGCCCTCCAGATGTTGGAAAACTAAAACTCCCATCATGCCCGGACAGCCTACAGCTATCAGCCTGCAGCAGGGCATGGTGGGAGTTGTAGTTTTACAACAGCTGGAGGGCCTCAGGTTGAGCATGCCTGTTCTAAACTTATTCCATTTAACAATTACGGAGGCCACTGTGCTCTTGGAAATTTTCAGAAACTTTCCAGTGCAGCAGAATTGTTTTCATACACTTTCTCTAGATCTGTGCCTTCACACAATGCTGTCTCTGATCTTCTTGTGGCTTGGTTTTTGTTTTGATATGCATTGTCAGTTGTGAGCCCTTACATAGACAGTGCTATATCTTCCCAAATCATGTCCAATCAAACCACAAGTGGACTTTGATCAAGATTTAGAAATATCTCAGAGATGATCAAGAGAAATAAGAAGATGCCTAGAGCCAAATTTCAAGTGCCATAGCAAAGGTTCTGAATTCTTACGTCCATGAGAAGTTTTAGTTTTTCCTTTTTAATAATTTACCAAAAATGTATAAAATTCTGTTTTCAGTTTGTCATTAAGGGGAACTGCGTGCAGAATAATTGGGGGGGGGGGGGGGGTGGTCTTGAATATTATACAGCAGAATAAAATTTTGATGAAGGCGCATTTCCACATCGGCGAGACAAGTATTGAAAGGTGGCACTGCAGTGGAAAAAACTATTCCATTGTGTAACAACTAGCAAACTTAACTGGCAGCTGCTGCTTCTGTTACTTGTTGTAGCAGAGACAGCTGGAAAGAAGTAACCAAAATTTGGGGGAAGATGCAGAAATGTGCCACATTTGCGGACCGACAAGAGTCAAATATTTCTAAATGAAGAAGTACTCTTGCTTCCCTGGCCAAAAGTCTCACCATACCACCAGGGCCTGAGCCCAGAAAAATACATTTTAGGTGATGGCGTGGAAGTGTGCCACATTTACCACAAGTGGTGCGGCAGCAACTGAATCGCCAGCAACTTAACCAGGTGGGAGTTCAGCCTGCAGATCACTCATATTTACTGTTTTCCTTCTTTACTGTTCATCCCCATCTAAACATGTGCTACATGGACAATGCTACTCAGTGTGTCCTGTGCATAATTTGTATGCCTGCCTTAAAGAGCCATTCGAGGGTGTATACATTTGCACTAGTTGCAATCATGTTGCATATTTGGAAGCCCAGATCTTGGATCTAAATAAGCAGCTTGAAATACTTAGGGGCATTGCAAAACTGGACTGGGGTCAGTGAAATGGGGGTGGGAGGAGGAGGGCAAGATTAGGTCAGCAATTGGGTTAATGTAGGAAGAAGGGGTAGAGGGAAAAGTGACACGTAGACTGGTCCTGAGCTGGAACACCCTAGTAAATATGCCTGTTTGACTGATATTAGGCATGAAATCCCAGGGCCAGCAACACTGCAGCAGGGATCTGGGGAGGGTGGGGGATCATACTAAAAAGGGGGTAGATAGTGTGGATAGAAAAAATAATACTTGGTGTAATCTATAAACCCCCTAGCATCACAGAGGAGATGGAGACACAACTGTATAACCAAATAGAGCGGGATGCACAGGCTGATACAGTGGTCATAATGGGAGATTTTAACTTTCCAGATATTGACTGGGGTCATGGTTCTGCCTCAACCGCAAAGGAGAGAAGATTCCTCAACTTGCTGCAGGACCACTTTATGGGCCGGTTTATAGAAGCTCCCACTAGGGGCAATGCTCTGTTGGATCTGGTAATTTATAATGATGCAGAGCTTGTTGGAAATGTTACTGTTCAAGCAACACTAGGTAATAGTGACCACAATATAATTATATTCCTCCTAAAGTATAAGAAGCAAACCCTGTCAGGCAGAGCAAAGACACTGAATCTTAAAATGGCTAATTTCTATAGGTTGAGGGCAGCATTTCAGGGCATAGACTGGGAGAAGCTACTGTCACATAATAAAGCCTCATGCAACCGTCAGTGAAACACGGACCGTGTGATACCGGCCGTTGGTTGCTATGACGCTGTGCGCTTCCTGAGGCCGCCGCAGTACAGTAATACACTGGTATAGATCATACCAGTGTATTACTGTACTGCGGCGGCAGCAGGAAATGCACGGCATCATAGAAACCAATGACGCCGTTTTATTTATCTTATATAGCGCCACTATATTCCACAGTGCTTTACAGGCATTAGCATCCAACTGTCCCCAGTGGGGCTCACAATCTAAGGTCCCTATCAGTATGTCGTTGGAGTGTGGGAGGAAACCAGAGCACCCAGAGGAAACCCACGCAAACAGGCAGAGAACATTCAAACTCCATGCAGATGTTGCCCTTGGTCAGATTCAAACCTAGGACCCCAGTGCTACAAGGCACCAGTGCTAACCAATGAGCCACCATGCTGTCCATTGCCTAAATAATAGTAAAGGGGGGTTAGTCACTGAAGATAAGGAAAAGGCAGAGTTACTAAATGTGTTTTTTTTTTTTTTAGCTCTGTTTAAACAAAAGAAGAGAGAGGAGCTGATATCTTTGGTGCTGGGGCTATTAGTACAGCCAGTAATATAGTAATATACTCAATTGGCTAACTGTAGATATGGTCCAAGATAAGTTAAAAAAGGTAAATGTGAAAAAGACTGGGTCCAGATGGATTACACCCAAGAGTGCTTAAAGAGCTCAGTTCAGTCATTGCTGTGCCCCTATTTATAATTTTTAAAGATTCTCTAGGTACTGGCACAGTGCCAAGTGATTGGCGTAAGGCAAATGTGGTGCCCATATTCAAAAATGGTTTAGGTCTTCGACAGGTAATTAGTGCCTATGGCTCCCGTCCCCTCCGTTCTTCCTCATAGGCTTCAAGCTAGTGGCCTAAAGCCTATGAGGCAGTAGAGCGACGCAGGAGATTGCGATTACCTCACCGTGACCTCCTGCGCCGGGTTTCGCAAGATGAAGTGATGACGCGGCGTAGGAGGGCATGGTGATGTGTTTGTGACTGCCTACGCCAGGACGCCCGAACACAGGGTACAAGAGGCGATGAAGAGAGGTAAAAGGTATATATTTTTTTTTAATAGGCAGGCCATAATGGGGGCACTATGGGGGTGGGGGGCATTATACAAAGGAGGCAATTATTATTACAATACTACAGAAGGGGCCATAATTAATACTATACTACAGAGGAGGCCATAATTATTACAATAATACTACAGAGGGGGCCATAATTACAATAATACAGAGGGGGCCATTATAATAATAATACAGAGGGGCTATTATATATTATAATTATACCAAGGGCATTATACTTATGGGCACTGGGGGGAGGGGAGGTCTTTTATCTGAGGATGATAGTAAAGTGAAGAATCTAAAAACATTTTCTGTGAAACTCTGCAAAGATGAGACACGGCTGAAAGAAGGTATCACGGCGGTCTTATCTCCGAATGAAGATGCTGAGGAGAGGTCACTGGATATAAGAGGTATGTGCTGCTGTATTCTACTGTATATTTCGTAGCAATATATGTAATGTCCATCCAAATATCTGTTTCATGGTAGGGTTGGGAGGGGGTGGATATAGAATTTGTCCCACACTGCCAAAGCCTGGCCCCAGACTTCAGGTCACACTCTGTGTGTTCTGAATTCTGGGGCCTCACACCCATCTACTACATTATCTATACTCAGAGAGTTATCACTGTGTTATCTGTGGTGTTACGTAGGACTGCAGGTGACATCTACTGCATTATCTGTAAAAAGGGGCGTGTCCACAGGTTGGGGCGCAATACTTGGCTTGCCCTGGGTGCTGGCAACCCACGGTGCGCCACTGGTGAGTCCACCCTATCTGCTGTTCCCACCAAAATCTCAAAGCGAGCAATTTCATCCTAATGTCCTAAAGATACAGCCTGAAATTTGCAAAAGGAACTAACCTTTAGATATTGAATATAATGTTTTGTTGGAAGCTGAAATCTGTCTTGTATTTCTTGCAATGTATAAAGCCTCTCTTCTGGACCTGTTAATTTGTATTCGGGTCAGCTCATAATAAGTACGCCTACCTACCTACCTACTATGCTAACCAGTAGGGGTATGCCGAGACTGCTGTACGGAGGGTAGGCTAAAGGGGCCCACCCCATTGAGTAGTTAGAATAAAAGGGGACTTGGAAGGGTGGGGCAGAAACGAGCCGCCGGTAAGGTGAGGAGGAGGCTGCAGCTTATAAGCAGTATAGCCCCGCCTCCCCTCGCATAAACGCGGCAAATAGCTATTTGCCTATAACATATCTTTTAAGCCTAATACCCAATCTTGTTTCCACTCATGAAACAATTTATTTGAAGTCCCCTGTGGAAAGCATGGCAAAGACCACAAACAGGGGCGGATTAAGTGCATGATAGGCCCGGGGCTGTCTACTCAACTTTGGCCCCTCCCTCCATTTTAGTTTAGTTTTTTTTTTCTATATGAAGAGGCTGCAGTGCTTTGTGAGCACCACAGTCTCTTCCTAAGCCACATGACATCACATTAATCTAGGACACAGCAGCACACATTACTCCAGACAAAAAAAAAAAAATACCCAGGAGCCATTGGCTCTTAAACTGAAAAATTAAGCATGACGTCTGTTAAACTCAATATAACTGGAGGGCGGTCTGGTATGACCATATTGCCTATGCCTACTTGCTGTACCTTTTGTAAGAAATGGTGTGATCCTAAGAAAAAATTTATTCTCAACTAAGCCTGCTGAAAATGGGAGAAGTGTGTAAACGCTCTTTCCATAGGGTGAAAATATCTCCATACATCTGTCAGACCCGTGGATTCCTGGAGGGTCCGCAGAGGGGGAGGCTTATTCTCCACCAACCTTATGTTCAAACGAGTCCTCTTCCTATCTTTCAAGACATCATGGACTGTGTTGAGATCTTCTCATACCAGTACCAATTAATTTGTTGTCTGTAAAACATTTCTCTCCAGGGACTGAAAAAAATGGGTTATTGTTCACATTCAGGATATTATATACTGTTAATTTACTTATTGGGGTGTGCTTATGCATTAACAAAAATACTCCCGCCTGTCGCTCAGATGAAAGGGAACCAATTATCTCTCCCAACCACATGTCATTCTCCAAAAATCACTTTCCTCTAGATGGGTTTCCTGCAATATATCTACCTTAACTCTTAAGATGCCTTAGTACCATCATCCTTTTATGAGTTTAAAGCATACCTTTCACATTCACCTTGACTATTCTCATACTATAAAGTCACTTTTAACTTGTTTACTTCTACTTGTCCCATAGTTTGAAATTCAAACAACCATCTTGAATCTTCTACCTGTAACAGAAACATTATTCACAAATGCAACATTAACAAGTGAACCCATGAATACATCACTTCTCTAGACTTCACTTTTTTCATGCATCTGTCATTGACTTCATTACCTCCAAACTTCTGAACCATTATATAAAACATGTAGCCCGCTAACCATTGCTTCGATTATCAGAAGGACTTCTGCCCTAGTGCTATCACTACTTCCCTCTCATGCCCAAATCCTATGCCAGTAACCCCCCCCCCCCCTCCCCACACGCACATAAAATGTATGCTTACAACTGGATAATCACTGTTGGCACATTAGCAGAAAAACACAGGCACAGAAAATGTCCCACACAACAAAAGTCCATTAGCAGCTCAGTCCCAATCGATTTGAGGAACCTAGAGATCCACCCAATTTCTCCATCCTGGGGATCACATTCTGTATAGTTCATGGGGACCTGCTCGGTCACAGTTGGTTCCTGGACATTCAGGAACTGCATTGTAAACTTTTTGTCTCCTTTTTACCAGCATAGAGCATACCTCAGAGAAGGCTTTTTTCAAGATGACAGCCTTTTCTGCATAGTTCAGATAATTAACTGTAGTTGGGCGCAGCCTTGTCCCTTCCTTATTGGAGTGTACCTCCGCAGACGGTGTGCCCTTTCCACAATATAAAAACCAGGGAGACCTAGTGCCTGAGGTACTTCTGTGGCACAGACTTATGGCAACTGTCCAGGAGAGATCGATTCTGGTAAGCCAATAATCCTACCACCAACTCAGCTATGCATGCAGCCCCCGTCTCCCTCTAAACTCCCTCCTCATGGCAGTCCAATCGCTGACTGCTTTCAAACATGCCATCAACAGGAAGAATGTCTTTACTATATACTGTAGCGCATGGTGAGGTTTTGTTGTCTTTTTTTAGGAACAAAGAAGGTGTCCCACTAGGAGATAGCAGTGAAGACAGAGAAGATGACACTTAAAGGCTTCTCTGGGGCTTCAAGGAGGAGGAGCACGAGGAATTATGTGACCCCTCGGTCTAAGGCACGTAATCCTGTTGTGCATAAAAAAAGAAGTGAGCCATCCAGTCTATAATTTCCTGACACATCCACATATCTGCACAGACCCATCCACCCCCATCAACAGCTCAACACAGACCTGACATCTGCTTGTTCTGCACAGGCATCTCCCTGCCTGCTGCCATCCCGGATGAATCCGGTTCATTACGGATCGATTCGCTCATCCTTAGAGCTCATGCACACGACCGTTAGAGATGTCGCTAACATAAAATTTTCAGTTCGCAAACGCGAATTTCTGAAAATATTCACAAACGGGCGAACCGGACAAACCGCCATTGACTTCAATAGGCAGGCAAATTTTAAAACCCACAGGGACTCTTTCTAGCCACCGTAGTAATGGAAAAGTTGTTTCAAGGGGACTAACACCTGGACTGGACTGTGGCATGCCGGAGGGGGATCCATGGCAAAACTCCCATGGAAAATTACATAGTTGACGCAGAGTTGGATTTTAATCCATAAAGGGCATAAATCACCTAACAATCCTAAAAAATGTTTAACAACGTGGTTTAAAACATCCAGTGTGTGTATACGATCACGTATGATGTTGTATCGATCAGGTAGTGTAAGGGTTACGCCCGCTTCACAGACATTGACAGACCAAACTCCCCATTAATGCACCGCAAACAACCGCAAACAGTCCATTTGCCCAACCGCAAACTCCCCATTTGCACAAGGTTGGATACCAAGCTAGCCATGTCCCGTTGATGTCATTGAAGGTTTCTTCTTTCACCCAGCCACATACAACACCAAGGGTCCCCGAAAGGTGAATTGAATTGATTTTTCGAATGGGGAGATGGTTAAAAAAACGCTGGCTCCCTCCCCTTTGTTTGAATCCACGCCACGGTCACTGCGTCTGTGCCGTGCAATTTACTGTCACACCCGACTGTCACACCCGAAATACGAGTGGTATTTTCTGTAGTACTATTCTCATCAGTTTAATCCCTGTTACGTCCCATATCAGGGATTGCCTTTTGTGAAACAAAATTTTGGCCGGGTACCTTCGACTGCCTTCACAGTGACAGACCAAACTCTGATACACCAAACTGAATTGATTTTGGGAACCGGGAGATGGAAAAAGCAGCTTGGTCGGTCCTCTTACTCCCAAGTTGGGGCACTGCACGTGCACGGAGCAATGTGCTGTGACACCCTATATGAGTGGTGTCTTAACTAGTACTATTCCTATCAGTTTAATCCCTGTTACGTCCCCTATCCGGGGACGTGTGTCGAATTGATTAATCATTGTCGAATAAACGACATCCTGAAATAATTTTGTTCTGAGCTTTGTATTGGAATTGATGTTTTTTTTTTTTTAATTGTCTGCATTAATGCTAATACACTATTAATAGACTTTATTATGTTTTTTTATTTTATGTATTAAAAACCCATACAACTTAAAAAAAAAAGAAAAATAATGTTTTTTTCTATAACTTTTTTTCCAGCCGATCGCTTTTAGTCTGATCATAATGAAGCAACGGCCATATCTGGGGTGTGGCAACATTGCCAACACACTCATAGAGGTGATGATCGCTTCATTGTGATACGCAAGCCCCTTCACCACAACAAGGTACCGATCACGAAGGGGAATTGACACTTGTATGTGCCTTTTTTTTGTTTGTTTTGTTTTTGCAGCCACAGTGCAGCACTAGAGGCCAGAAAAATTAGGCATGTACAAATGCCTGAAAAATTAGGTATTGTTGCACATGCCTGGAAAAAATTGATGTTTTCCAGGCAGAAAGGTGACTAAAACATTGCGGCTTGAACCCTAGTTGGTGGCGGAAAATTCACGAAAGTCATCCGGTATGCAGACATTAAATACAGCAGTGTGGGGACCATTTTGAGGCCAAGGCATGTCATCAGGTCTTTTGTTAGTCAAACGTATCCCCCACTGTCAGTCCCTTCGGGATCCATGCCTCATTCATCTTAATGAAGGTGAGGTAATCAACACTTTTTTGACCGAGGCGACTTCTTTTGTCAGTGACAATGCCTCCTGCTGCACTGAAGGTCCTTTCTGACAGTACACTTGAAGCGGGGCAGGCCAGAAGTTCTATCGCAAACTGAGATAGTTCAGGCCACAGGTCAAGCCTGCACTCCCAGTAGTCAAGGGGTTCATCACTCAGTTAAGGCGAGGTAGTCTGCTACCTGTCGGTCGAGTCGTTCTCTAAGGCTGGATCCCGAAGGGCTGTGGCGATGTGTAGGACTGAAAAAGCTCTGCATGTCCTCCATCAACAACACATCTGTAAAGCGTCCTGTCCTTGCCGCCGTGGTCGTGGTAGGAGGAGGATTACTTTCACCTCTTCCCCTGTTAGATTCCCGTTGTGCTGTGACATCCCCCTTATAAGCTGTGTAAAGCATATTTTTTTGTTTGGTTTGGAACTGTTGCATCCTTTCTGACTTTCGGTAATTTGGTAACATTTCCTTCACTTTCTGCTTAAACCGGGGGTCTAGTAGCGTGGCCACCCAGTATAGGTCATTCTCCTTCATCATTTTTATGCGAGGGTCCCTCAACAGACATGACAGCATGAAAGACCCCATTTGCACAAGGTTGGATGCCGAGCTATTCATTTCCCGTTCCTCGCCCTCACTGATGTCATTGACGGTCTGTTTGTCCCCCCCCCCAGCCACGTACAACACCACGGGTCCCAGATAGGTGACAACAACGAGCACCCTGGGATGCCTGCTGTGGTTGGTCTTGCTCCTCCTCAAAGCCACATTCCTCCTCTGACTCCTCTTCCTCATACTCCTCTTCCAGTGTTGCCGCAGGTCCGGCAAGCGATGATGACAAGGCTGCTTCTGGTGGTGATGGTGACCACAACTCTTCCTCTTCACGCTCATCTACAGCCTGATCCAGCACTCTTCACAGGGCACACTCCAGGAAGAAAACAAATGGGATGAGGTCACTGATGGTGCCTTCGGTGCGACTGACTAGGTTTGTCACCTCCTCAAAAGGACACATGCGCATTGCGCATGAGCGTCCAGTAACGTGGCAAAAAATTCCCAGCTCCGCAGAGGCTGTCCTAGCACCCCGGTTATACAAATACTTGTTGACGGCTTTTTCTTGTTGGAGCAGGCGGTCGAACATTAGGAGTGTTGAATTCCAACGTGTCAGGCTGTCGCAATCAAGAGCCTCACTGGTATGTTGCTTCAGCGCTGAATGTCTGAAAAGTGCACCATGGCCGTGTAGGAACACTTGAAATGGCCACACACCTTCCTGGCCTGCTTGAGGACGTCCTGTAAGCCTGGGTATTTAGACACAAAGCGTTGTACTATGAGATTCAACACATGTGCCATGCACGACACATGTGACAACTTGCCCAAATTCAATGCCGCCAACAAATTGCTTCCATTGTCACACACCACTTTGCCGATCTCCAGTTGGGGCGGGGTCAGCCACTGATCCACCTGTGCGTTCAGGGTGGACAGGAGTGCTGGTCCGGTGTGGCTCTCTGCTTTCAGGCAAGTCAACCCCAAGACAGCGTGACACTGTCGTATCCGGGACTTGGAATAGCCCCTGGGGAGCTGGGGAGATTCAGTTGATGTGCAGCTAGACGCCGCACCAGAAGAGAACTCAGCCGAGGAGGTTATGGAAGAGGATGGAGTAGGAGGAGTAGAGGAGGTGGCAGTAGGCCAGCCTGCAAGTCGTGGCGGTGTCACCAACTCCACTGCAGAGCCATGCATTCCATGCTTGGCAGCCGTCAGCAGGTTGACCCAATGCGCAGTGTAGGTGATATACCTGCCCTGACCATGCTTTGCAGACCAGGAATCAGTGGTCAGATGGACCCTTGCCCCAACACTGTATGCCAGAGATGCCATGATTTCCTTTTCAATCACTGAGTAGAGGTTTGGGATTGCCTTTTTTGAAAAAAAAAATGTGTCCAGGTACCTTCCACTGTGGTGTCCCAATAGCGACAAATTTTTTGAAGGCCTCAGACTCCACCAGCTGGTATGGTAAAAGCTGGCGGGCTAAGAGTTCCGTCAAGCCAGCTGTCAGAGCCGGGCAAGGGGGTGACTCTGTGACATTGGCTTCTTACGCTCAAACATTTCCTTTACAGACACCTGACTGTGGGCAGATGAGATGGAACTGCTGAAGGTGAGAGGCGGAGTGGCGGGTGGTTGAGAGGGGGCAAGGAGGACAGCAGTGGTTGACGTGGCTGAAGATGCTGGACCAGGAGGAGGATGGTGGCTTTGAGCTTGTGTGCTGCTTCTACTCGTCATCATGTGTTGTTCCCATAGGCTTTTGTGATGTGCGATCATGTGCCTTCGCAAAGCAGTTGTACCTAGGTGGGTGTTGGATTTCCCACGACTCATTTTCTTTTGGCACAGGTTGCAAATGGCATCGCTGTTGTCAGAGGCAGACACACAAAAAAAATGCCACACTGCTGAGCTTTGCAATGACGGCATTCTGGTGGTGGCAACGGCATGCGTTGATTGGCGTGCTGTCTGGCTGACCCCGGATGCCGATATATGCTGTCTGGCTGTACCACTAGCTCCTTGCGACGACCTTCCCCTGCTTCCAACTCGTCTTCTCCTTCTCTCTGTCTCCCCTTCTGAACTTCCCCCCTCTTCTTCTTCTCCTCTTTGAGCAGGCACCCACGTGGCATCCACGGACACATTGTCATCATCAACCACTTCACTTGTATCTGACACCTCAGCAAAGGAAGCAGCAGCGGGTACAACATCATCATCCTCATCACACTGTACGTCCATGTGTGTAATGCTGTCTGACTGAGATCCCTGTTATCTACATCCTCTGGCAATAATGGTTGCGCATCACTAATTTCATCCAACTGATGTGTAAATAACTCCTCTGAGGGATCAAGTGAAGCGGCTGTGGTGGTGGTGGTGGGGGCGGTGGGCGGGAGAGTGGTAACTTGAGAGCAGGTGACCAAAGCTGAGCTGGAGGAGGATGGTGCATCAAGGTTCTTAGCGGAAGCTGTTGAAGATTGGGTGTCCTGTGTAAGCCAGTCAACTATTGTCTCTGAATTTTTTGGGTTCAGGGTACGTGGCCTCTGAACACTGGGTATTATTCCAGGGCTAGTGGAAATCACAGCACCACGACCACGACGGCCCCTGCGGGGTGGCCTGCCTCTGCCTGTCATTTTTTTTTAGATAAATGGTACTATGCGTGCAAGGTACTGTGCCACCCTAAGTGGTGGGCAGTGGGCACAGTACAGTCTGTGTGGGCCTGACACACACAGGCTTGCAAATGTGATTATATCACAGAAACATTTTAAATAGATTTTTTTTTTATCTGCAAGGTATTTTCTGTCACACCCTGTGTGCTGTCTGTGACTGAGCCTGCAGCCTCTCACACACGGGCAGCCAGGCAACTGCAATATATATATATATATGTTGGTAAGGCTGATTAGTCAGCCTGCATTTGTGGGAGGGGCGGAGGCTCTTCATATACGAGCCACACCCTCACTCACAGGTGTGTGTTTTCAGGTGCACAGCTGCCGCTGGGTGTCATTAGCACACTAGGTTCTCTGGTGGTAGGATTCTTTCTTTGCAGCATGGAGCTTGTTATTTTGCTCTCTGCTACCGTAGCATGCACGCGCCATACTACGCAAGTAGGTTGGGCCGGGGCCGTCTCTCCAGGCCGGTCGGATCCGACTTTGCTAGCGAACGAGAGGCTTCGCCAAAGAATCTGCTACCTCAGGTTTGCTCGTTTGGGCCTAAATACTTCCATTTGCTTTTCATTTTTGTTTGTTGGTAATAAGAGTTGGTTCCTATAAATCTTACAAGTTTCACTTTGCTTCGTTCGTCTCGTATGAAAAGTTTTCTTTACAGCAATCCGGCTGAAGTAAGAGTTACCCGGGCTGCACCTGACGTCATGTTTGGAGATCGGACGCAGCGTTTATTGTTTAGGCCTTTTGCTGTAGCTGTTCCTTGCCATGTGTCTCCCCCCCCCCCTTTTTCCCCCCGCTACCACCATCTTTAAACTTCATGTATTTCACTTTCGTAAGCCGTGTACCGGGGTGGGCTCGGCTTCGGGGGCCCGACGACTGCTTCGGCCCCATGGCTTCGGGGGCCCGACGACTGCTTCGGCCCCATGGCTTCGGGGGCCCGACGACTGCTTCGGCCCCATGGCTTCGGGGGCCCGACGACTGCTTCGGCCCCATGGCTTCGGGGGCCCGACGACTGTTTTCAAACCAGCTGGGCTGATTGCCTGGTTGGTTGTCCATCTGTGCATCTAGGCTGATTTGGCCCCTATGTATCGCACACATACCTGCTTCCCTAATTTCCTAATAATCCATGTTGATCGCTCCATGTTGATCCATGGCTTCGGGGGTCCGACGACCTGCTTCGGCCCCATGGCTTCGGGGGTCCGACGACCTGCTTCGGCCCCATGGCTTCGGGGGTCCGACAACCTGCTTCGGCCCCATGGCTTCGGGGGCCCGACGACTGCTTCGGCCCCATGGCTTCGGGGGCCCGACGACTGCTTCGGCCCCATGGCTTCGGGGGCCCGACGACTGTTTTCAAACCAGCTGGGCTGATTGCCTGGTTGGTTGTCCATCTGTGCATCTAGGCTGATTTGGCCCCTATGTATCGCACACATACCTGCTTCCCTAATTTCCTAATAATCCATGTTGATCGCTCCATGTTGATCCATGGCTTCGGGGTCCGACGACCTGCTTCGGCCCCATGGCTTCGGGGGTCCGACGACCTGCTTCGGCCCCATGGCTTCGGGGGTCCGACGACCTGCTTCGGCCCCATGGCTTAGGGGGCCCGACGACCTGCTTCGGCCCCATGGCTTCGGGGGCCCGACGACCTGCTTCGGCCCCATGGCTTCGGGGGCCCGACGACCTGCTTCGGCCCCATGGCTTCGGGGGCCCGACGACCTGCTTCAGCCCCATGGCTTCGGGGGCCCGACGACCTGCTTTGGCCCCCTGGCTTCGGGGGCCCGACGACCTGCTTCGGCCCCATGGCTTCGGGGGCCCGACGACCTGCTTCGGCCCCATGGCTTCGGGGGCCCGACGTCTGCTTCGGCCCCTTGGCTTCGGGGGCCCGACGACTGTTTTCAGTCCTGCTGGGCTGATTGCCTGGTTGGTTGTCCATCTGTGCATCTAGGCTGGCCCCTATGTATCGCACACATACCTGCTTCCCTAATTTCCTAATAATCCATGTTGATCGCTCCATGTTGATCCATGGCTTCGGGGGCCCGATGACTGCTTCGGCCCTATGGCTTCGGGGGCCCGACTACTGCTTCGGCCCCATGGCTTCGGGGGCCCGACGACTGCTTCGGCCCCATGGCCCCTATGTATCGCATACATACCTGCTTCCCTAATAATCCATGTTGATCGCTCATTTTATGTTTTGACCGCAAACTGGTCCGGTTCGCCCCACAGCATTATTGTCATGTCTTACGCAGATATTTCGTCTTTCTTTAATTGTTCATGCTTTTGTTCAGGTCCTGCCAGAGGAAGAACAAGTAGGGCAATTCGCTCTAGCATTTCAGTCTCTGATTGTAGTCGATCATATCTTGTCAACCAGGTCCCCGCGCAAAGTCTTTGCCTTTTTACCATGACCAGGAATTCATTTTCGCCAGTAGCTTCATTGCATTGCATTCCCTCACTCATGGGAGGGCATAGACAGAATCTTGTATATTATGGCTTCATAGCTTCTTGCCCCACTAACCTCCGACTCCCTATAACCACGCTGAATCGGATTTTGGACAAGGTCCAGCATTTTCTCACGGTAGAAGATTCAGATAGTAGGTCGGTCTTCACGTCTCAAGCGTAAAAACAATTCTCAGGGGCGCACAGTAGAACAAAGCGCGGATAGCTGTTGTCTGGGTAACTATTCAAGGATTCTCTACCTATCTACATGGCTCTTTTTGGCCCTCATTCCTGCATAGTCTAGGCAGTTAGGTTTTGGTCCCACGATCTCCTGACGCTAGGGCATTGCCAGTACTCGCACTAGAACCAAACTTTACAAGTTTCAGTTGGTTTTTATGATCCATTTCACAACGTTTTCTCGGTCCTCCATTCCGCTTTTGTGCAGTATCCGCAATATTGAGCATCATGTCTCTGGCCTTGTCATCCACAAGATGGGTTGTAGGTTTCCTACTGGTCTTGCCTCACATACCCCGAATTTTCGCTCTAGATCCCGGATGCCTTGCAGTTGGCTTGGGGATTAGTTTGTACATGCCATTCAAATTCCTCTTCTACCCTACTTGGCTTGGTTTTTGCCCACTTATAGGCCTACCCACGATCATGGCTTAGGGCACACAACAAGCCATTTAGTGAGGTCAGCTAAGACACGCCTAGCTGGGTTAGGTTGTTCCCCGTTGTTTTCTCCCTAGGGTTCTTCGGATACCTCTTGGCCGTAGCCATGACCACAAGTTGGTAAGGCTGATTAGTCAGCCTGCATTTGTGGGAGGGGCGGAGGCTCTTCATATACGAGCCACACCCTCACTCACAGGTGTGTGTTTTCAGGTGCCCCACCCTCCCTCCCTTATCTTCTCATTTCCACAGGGTATGCCCACTTATAGGCCTACCCACGATCATGGCTTAGGGCACACAACAAGCCATTTAGTGAGGTCAGCTAAGACACGCCTAGCTGGGTTAGGTTGTTCCCCGTTGTTTACCTCTTGGCCGTAGCCATGACCACAAATATATATATATATATATATATATATAAGCAGACTAATGCAAAAGAGCTTTTTGGGGTGCTGTCAGGACGCTGACTTACAGCAGATGAGTCTGTGGACGCAGAACACTGCCCTAGCTAACGCTTTCCCTATTGAATCAGCAGCAGCTACACTGTCCAGGAGGTGGGAGGGTCTGGGAGGGAGGGTCTGCTGCTGATTGGCTGGAAATGTCTGCTGACTGTGAGGTACAGGGTCAAAGTTTACTCAATGATGATGTATAGGGGGCGGACCGAACATCGCATATGTTCGCCCGCCGCGGCGAACGCAAGCAAGCTATGTTCGCCGGGAACTGTTCGCTGGCGAATAGTTCAGGACATCACTAACGACCGTTGCCTGTTCTGTGATACACAAATTGTGGATCCGCAAAATACAGATACCGGCCATGAGTATTCCACATTTTGCGGAACTGAACATCCAGCCCATAATAGAACAGTCTTATTCTTGTCCTTAATGCGGACAAGAATAGGACATATTCTATATTTTTGCAGATGCAATGTAACTGACAACCGGAAGCTATCAGCACACGCTGTGCTGTCCGCATCTTTTACGTCCAAATAGAAGTGGATGGGTCCGCATCTGACCCGCCAAAAATGCGGATTGGATGTGGACAAAAAATATGTTTGTGTGCATGAGCCCTTTGAATCCAGTAATCCTTGCATTTTGTAGCATATTTTGTGTTCCTTGCAGGGTAGTTTTATAGTTGTGGTTTCTAGTCCAGTCTTTGTTTCTGAGCTTTGTAGTTTGTATTTAATCTTCTCCTGACTTGAATCTGTCTTGCTTGATTCCAGTTCGTCTCAGTTTGGTTTTCTTGTTTCTGGGTCCTAACTCCTGTTAGTCGTGTTAGGTTGAGTACTGCAGATAAGAGCTTTCCATAGGGATATTTTTAGGGTGAGTGGTGTTTGGTGTGAGGGTCAATGTTCAGACATATATCTAAGGAAACATTTAGGGAAAGCTAGATTCAGGGTCAACTATTATTTGTTCAGTCATCTCTTTACCATAATATTCCCATCATTCATATGTTTCATCATCTGACGCCCGTCGTCGTCATTTGTTTGTCCTGTAGCCTGATTATCATCACCGTCCTGTTCCAGTCATCCATTGGAGAGTTCCATTTTTACGCACTTTATTTTTCCCTGCTAGTGTTGCTATATGTGCTTATTATTTTTATTCGGATGACTGTTTAGCTGTTACACAATTGAGCCCTGGGAGTATATGAGAAACTGTTAGAACACAGGAAAGTCCAGTTTTCATGTTAAGTGTCTAGCCGGCATTGTTACACTAAGTTCTCCAAATATGTCTGTTTTAAGGTCCATTCGCATGTCCGCAACTGTTTTGTGGTCCGCAAATTGTGGATTTCAAAAACACGGACACCAGCCATGTGTGTTCTGCATTTTGCGGACCGCACATGGCTGGCACTAAAATAGAAATGCCTTTTCTTGTCCGTGGCTGCAGACAAGCATAGGATATGTTCTATTTTTTTGCGGGGCTGCAGAGCGGAAGTGCGGATGTGGACAGCACATAGAAAATGAATGGGTGCGGCCCCATAGAAAATGAATGGGTCCACACCCGTTTCACAAAATTGCAGAACGGATGCGGACCCATTTTGCGGATGTGTGACTGGACCCTTAGGAATACTTGTATTCCTATAGAGTAACAATTGTGGAGCATAATTTCTAATAACTACGTTGTTATTTTTTATAGGAATTATTAAATAAACTTACAACTGAATGCTATAATTCCCCTTGTTAATGGGTCCGGAAGCATTGGACTGTGTAGGAACACACAAGGGGAATGGGAATGCCTGGTTGTCCATATGGCCTACATTTTCAGGAGGAAGTATTTACTAAAGCAGGCATTTTATGAGCTTTTATGTACTGTGGGGATTCGCTTTGGTAGGCAGGTTAGCGGATCACAATCACATTGTGAGGCAATCACAAAGTCTTTAACTTAAAGGGGTTCTGCACTTTGTTTAAACTGATGATCTATCCAGAGCATCTGATCGGCGGGGGTCCGACACCCCGGCCCCCTGCCAATTACCTGTTTGAGAAGGCCGCGGTGCTGCTGGAGCGCCTCTGCCTTCTCAAACAGCTGATCGTCAGGGGTTGCGGGTGTCGGAACCCCGCTGATCTGAAGCTGATGATCTATCCAGAGGATAGATCATCAGTTAAAACAAAGTGCAGAACCCCTTTAAATAGTTCAGTGTTTATTTACACAGAAGGTAAAACAAAATAACAGTTCGCAGTCTTAGCGTTTGTTCACACCATGGAAAGTCCACAGAACACAAACTTTCACCTTGTTAGAAGTTTTTTATCACCGGTCCCCAGCAGGCTTTAGGGGCTTGTTTTCCAGCATGTGGCTCTACACCCTTTTGCACGGCACACATCTTCAGATTCCAAACCACAGAGACTCCACAGCTTCACTGTGAGATGGGGGATAATCCACCCCACCTGATTAATGATGACTGCTTTTTATAAGCCTCCCAAGACCCGTCCTGGAACGTTGGGAGTAGCCACCCACCCAGCATTTTTGCTACTTGCAGTAATAGCTGTCCCGGATCGGCTTTACAGCCATACTAAACAGCTGAAGTGTCAGACTGCAAAGCAATAATGACACTTCAGGGGGGAAAAAAACGCTCTTACCTCACCGAGGCCAGGAACCTCGGTGACGCGTACAGACCATCAATGATGGCCCCTTGTTCCTTCCTACAGTACCTAATATTTATCACAATATGAATGAGACATTCTATAACTTTAAAAAATATTTTGGTGAAATTTATACCACGGCGGATGTCCGCTTGGGGATTAGCCCCACTGACTGGGGCTAAAGTGGCAAGCAGATCCACCACATTCAAAATGCAAAGCGGTAGCAAATATAATTGGGTTTCTATCTTGTACTCTGTGGAATTTTTTACTTTGAAATCTGCACACAAAAAACACTGTATGAACAAGCCCTTTGTGTTTCAGTTTTTCACCATTTTTTAGATATTAGTTTTCTGTGAGCGAATGAAAAAAATCTTTTATTTACACTTAGAGGATGAAACCCCTACACACCTAGTCCTAATCTCACATTAGATACCTGCTGGCAGAATGCTCATTCAATCAACATTCAGATAACTTATGAGCCTCCCATGTACAAGCTGGCTCTGCTCATCTATGTGCTCTGAACGAGGAGAGGGGGTAAGTTGTTGCAGGCCACAGATCATTACCCCGTGAACCAAAGGATTGGGCATGTTGAAATCCAATGGCTTGATTCTCATCTCCACCTACTTCTGCCATCAGGGGAGAGTTGGGAGGCCAGAGTAAACATTGGGTGGCTGAAATTGGTGACTTGGGATGAAATACATCTAATGTGTATGTCCAGCTAAAGAAGTGGCTACAATTTTATTCTGTGTATGTAAGATAAATTCAGCAGCAGCAGTCATGCAAATCTCTGTGATTTTGCTACACTGTATCAAACCATTTACAGCTTCAAGAAAAAATAAGTGAAACTTGCATCCTGCATGTAACTCTATAGATAGGATGTGTTTTGTCCGTTTTCCTCCAGTGTATTTCTACTACGTGGGAAGCAATCATGATAGATATATGTAAGGGGGGCCTTACTTTTCTCTCTCAGCTTGAGAATTTAGACTGTTACATGCTACCTTTCTCAGACTGGAATACGTGGGGTCCTCTCCTGAGCCAAGTAAATTATTACACATCAAACAATAAAAAAACATTAAGGTCATAATTGTATGAAATATATGAACTGGGTAACTCGTATAACATAAATTTATTTTCACTAATCAATTAGCAGTCTCTGACGCCATTAAATCTTATTGATTAGGTGAATTTTTAGACCATGCAACCATTGTGTCTTGGCACAATAGAGTACTTCTGGAGGATGAGGATTCACATATTACACATTTTGTGCTTTCAGAGTATGGCATAAATTCCGCTGTGGATATATTGCAGATTTCTTAAAATTTCATCCACATTGCTGGTATTTTAAAACACAGAATTTGCCACAAATGCCACGCAAATGTATGGTGGCAAATCCGTAGGGTATCCATGCTGTTTGGACATACCCTTTCACTGCACTGTTATTGTAACAATAATCTTATGAATCATTGTATATGTAATGGAAATGTAATGCAGTTCTGTATGGGAACTTGATGAGAACATCTAGCAACTGATTTCTCTGTCCAGGGTCCTGAAGAAGCTGACCAGACTTTTTTCACTCAGGGGTTGAAGACATTAGGCCTCATGCACACGACCGTATGTATTTTGCGGTCTGCAAAAAACACATATGACGTCCATGTGCATTCTGTATTTTGAGCAACGGAACATCTGGCCCCTAGTAGAACAGTCCTATCCTTGTCCGTAATGCGGACAATAATAGGACATCTATTTTTTTGTGGAACGGACATACGGAAACTGAATGCACTTCAGTTTTTTTTGCGTACCCATCAAATTAAATGGTTCCGCATACGGTCCGCAAAAAAACAAAACGGAACGGACATGTAAAGAAAATACGTTCATGTGCATGAAGATGATATTTTAACAAACATGAAAGTGAATGAATGATTCAATATAATATACTTGTAATGACAGAATTACTGAATTACACAATGATGCGCTTGGACATTTAGACAAGTAAAAAGCAATGTCATCTGCCCCTGCATACGTAGCATGTTTGACATTGATTTTAAATAAATTCTCGAAAGGTATGTACACATGAGTGAAAGACATCTTCCAATTTGCTTGGAAAAATATATATAGCTAGCTGAAGGACATGGCTTCGCACGTGTATAATCTATTTAATTTAATGTTTGTGTGTGTTGTTAAAAGATATCAACAGTATCCACTATAACAGTGACCTCTACAGTACTTCCCCCCTTAACAGTGACCTCCACAGCCCTCCACCCCTTAACACTGCCCCCCCCCCCACTGTGTCCCGTCTCATTAAAATTGGACCTCTACAGCAGCCCACCCCCTTAACTTTGACCTTCACAGCAGCCTGCCCCTTTAACAGTGAGTTCCACAGCACCCCACCCCCTTGAAAGTGGCCTCCACAGGTGCCCACCCCCTTAAAAGAGACCTCCACAGCGACTGCCCCTTTAACAGTGACTGCCATAGTACCCTGCTCCCTTAATAGTGACCTCCACTGTACCCCGCTCCCTTAACAGTGACCTCACAGTACCCTGCTGCCTTAAAAGTGACCTCACAGTACTATGCTGCCCCTTTAATAGTGGCTTCCACAGCCCCCTCCTCCCTTAACAGTTACCTCTACAGTGCCCTCCCCCTTAACAGTGACCTCCACAGCGGCCGCCCCTTTATTAGTGACCTCCACAGTATTATTATTATTTTGCATTATTAAAGCGCCATTTATTCCATAGCGCCATACATATGAAAAGGGGTATACATACATACTACAGACAATTGCACTAAGCATAAACAAGACGAGTTACAAACTGGTAGAGAAGGAGAGAGGGCCCTGTCCGTGAGGGCTTACAATCTACATGGTATGGGAGAAGGACACAGTAGGTGAGGGTGAAGCTGGTCATGGCGATTTAGAGGCAGCAGGGTCACTGGTTGTAGGCTTGTCTGATAAGGTGGCTTTTTAGGTTTCTTTTGAAGAATTACATTGTCGGTAAGAGTCTGATATGTTGGGGTCACGAGTGTGTGGGGGATGCTCGGGAAAAATCTTGGAAGCGATTGTGGGAAAAGGTGATAAGAGGAGAGGAGAGGAGAGAAGGAGGTCTTGTGAGGATCGGAGAGTGCGTGTGGGGATGCATCAGGAAAGTAGCTCAGAGATGTAGGTAGGGGACAGGTTGTGGACAGCCTTGTATGTATTTGTTAGTATTTTGAACTGAGTGTGCAGCCTTTGATAGTGACAGATAGGTGTTGGGGGCAGGGGTTGAGCAAGATGGGGAAAAGATGATGAATTCTGTTTTATCCATGTTAAGTTTTAGAAAGCGAGAAGAGAAGAAGGATGATATAGAAGATATACTTGTAGAATTCTGGATAATAAGGTGGTGATGTCTGGACCAGAGAGGTAGATTTGTGTGTCATCAGCATAAGAGTGATACTGAAAGTCATGGGACTCTGAGATATCCCAGGCCAAAAGTGTAAATAGAGAAGAGCAGGGGTCCTAGGACAGAGCATTAAGGGACACCAACAGAGAGGGAATGAGACGAGGAGGTGGTGTGAGAGTGGGAGATGCTAAACGTCCAGTCTGTGAGGTATGATGTGAACCAGGAGAGGACCAGGTCAGTGATGCCAAGAGATGAGAGTCTGCTACAGAAGGGAGTGGTCGATAGTGTCAAAGGCAGTCGAGTGGTGGGGTCGGAAGCCAGATTGTAGGCGGTGAAAGAGGGAGGAGAGGTGAGAGGACAGTTCCGAATGGACATGTTGTTCAAGTAGCTTTGAGGCATATGGAAGAAGTGATATGGGGCGATAATTGGACAAAGAAGATGGGTCAAGTGAAGGCTTTTTGAGGATGGGTGTAATGGTAGCATAATTAAAAGCAGAGGGGAAGACACCATAGGTTAGTGATAGGTTGAAGAAATGAGTTAGGGCTGGGATAAACACAGCGGTGAGGTTAGGGATGAGGTGGGATGGGATTGGGTCAAGTGCACAGGTGGTGAGATGTGATCTGGAGAGTAGAGTGGAGAGTTTTTCTTCTGTAATGGTGGAGAAGCGGGTTTTGGGAGAAGAGAACTGAGCAGTTGTGTAGAGGGTCTGCGGGGACTGTGCACTGAAGCTTTCTCTGATGTTGACTATCTTTTGTTTGAAGTATGTGGCAAAGTCCTTGGGGGAGATGAGAGGAGAGGGTGGGGGCGCTGGGGGATGGAGAAGGGAGTTAAGTGTTAAAAAGTTGTTTAGGGCTGTGGGCCAGGGAAGATATGAGAGATGAGAAGTAGGCCTGTTTTGCATCAGCGAGTGAGGATTTAAATATGAGAAGGGATTGCTTGTATGCGGTGAATTGATCTTTAGAATGGGATTTCTTCCATCACAGCCCTGGAAGCTTGTCTGAGTTTTTTTGGTCAGGTTTGTGTGCCAAGCTTGTCTGTTGATTTTTTGGGTTTTGTTGTGTGTGTGAGAGGGGCAACAGTGTCCAGAGCTGTACTTATTGTGGTATTATATAGGGTGGTGGCAGTATCTGGCAGAAGAGAGTCAGAAAGCAAGAAAAAGTTGAGATTTTTAAGGTACCCTGTCTCCTTAACAGTGATTTCCACAATAACCCGCTCCCTTAACAGTGACCTCCACAGGGCTCTGTTCCCTTAAAATGTGACCTCCACAACACCCTGCCGCCTTAACGGTGACCTCCACAGCAGCCTGCCCCTAGGGTGACCAGAGGTCTGGTTTTAGGCTGGACAGTCCGGCTTTCAGACTCGCTGTCCTCTGTCCAGCGCAGTGCCTGGATAGATGCAGGGATGTCCTTTTGAACAGCTCACTCTCAGACATCAGCACTGCGCTGTCTGAGCTTGAGCTGCTTGGAGAAAGTCACCGTCCCTCCCACCCCTGCAGCTGACAGAAGTTGATTTTTATCATCATTTTTTCAATCCCTGTCAGCTGTGGAGTGGGAGGGGGCGTGGCCTAAATGAGTCAAGGTTGTGGCTTAGCGGGGCCTGGGGGCAGAGTTTTTAAGTTTGTGTTTTGAGGGTGGCCTGAATGGCCACCCTACCTGCCCCTGAACTGTGACCTCCACAGCACTCTGCTCCCTTAACAGTGTCATCCACAACACCCTGCCCCTTTAAAGCTGACCTACAGCAGTGAAGAAAAATGGCTGGGTTGTTATAGAAACCTGGTGTAAAACTGTGTGATTGTGAAGACTAAGGGCCTGCAAGCTTCTATTGGCTGATAAGGGACATGTGACCGTGTACATGGAAGGCTTCTATTGGCTAATGCATTTTTTTGGGAATATCTCAGGAACGGTATGTGCTAGAATGCTGAGACGTGGTCTAAAACCTTCCTGGACACCTGATGTACCTGTGTGCCACATTTCGTGATTGTAAGTGCGACGCTGCGGATTCTTTTAGTTTACATATACACATACACTCAGCTTTATATATTAAGCTGAAGGACCCGGCTTTGCTCTTGTATATTTAATCTATTTCATTTAATGTTTGTGTGTGTCGTTAAAAGATATCAACACTATCCATTATAACAGTGACATCTACAGCACCCCGCCCCCTTAACAGTGACTTCCACAGCCCCCCACCCCTTAACACTGACCCCCCCTCACAGTGCCCTGTCCCTTAAAATTTGACCTCCACAGCAGCCCACCCCATTAACTTTGACCTTTACAGCAGCCTTCCCCTTTAACAGTGAGTTTGACAGCACACCACCCCCTTGACAGTGACCTCCACGAGGGCCTGCCCCCTTAACAGTGGCCTTTACAGCAATCTGCCCCTTAACACTGACCTCCATAGCGGACCATACCCTTAACTGTGACCTCCACAGCCGCCTGCCCCTAGGGTGGCCAGAGGTCCGGTTTTAGGCCGAACAGTCCAGCTTTCAGACTCCCTGTCCTCCATCTGGTGCAGGGCCTGGATGGACACAAGGATTTCCCTTTGAACAGCTCACTCTCAGACAGCAGCACTGTGCTGTCTGAGTGTGAGCTGCAGGAAGAAAGTCATCGTCCCTCCCACCGATGCAGCTGACAGAAGTTGATTTTGGACTTTTTTTCCATCACTGTTGGCTGAGGAGTGGGAGGGGGCATGGCCCAACCAGATCAGGTTGTGGCTTAGCGGGACCTGGAAGTAGATTTTTAACTTCATTTTTTCAATCTCTGTCAGCTGAGGAGTGGGAGGGGGCGTGACCTAACTGGATCAGGGGCGTGTCCTTTTGAATAGCTCACTCTAAGACAGCACTGTGCTGTCTGAGTGTGAGGTGCAGGGAGAAAGTCACCCTCCCTCCCACCCCTGCAGCTGACAGAAGTTGATTTTTACCTTCATTTTTACCTTTGTGGCCTAACCAAATCAGGGGCATGGCTTAGCAGGGCCTGGGGACGTGTGTTTTAAGCTTGTCTTTTGAGGGTGGACACATTGTGGCAGGGGGCGTGTCTGGGCTCCTTCCTAAAAGAGTGACGCCCCTCGGGGCACCTTACTGGCTCATCTGGCTCATTTGCTCAGGCACATCTTGAAATAAGGTACTAAGTGCTATTAGGCTATGGCTTTACTTCAATAGCAATTATCCTGGTGACAGATTTCCTTTAAAGCTCACCTACAGCAGTGAAGAAAAATGGCTGGGTTATTTGGATGTAAATACCCTCAAATTAAAGCTGACAGTCTGCAGTTAATACACATCTTGTTAGTTTCATTTCAAATCCATTGTGGTGGTGTATAGAGCCAAAAATGTTCGAATTGTGTTGATGGCCCAATATTTATGGACTAGAGTTGAGCGGACACCTGGATGTTCGGGTTCGGCAGGTCCGGCCGAATTTGAAAAAAAAGTTCGCGTTCGGCACCTGAACTTGACCTGAACTTGAACCCGTACCCGAACCCGAACTTTTGGCCACTAAAATGGCTCTAAAATAGCACTGGAAAGAGCTAGAGGGCTGCAAAAGGCAACAAAATATGCTTAAGAGCATGGCAAATGCTCTGCAAACAAATGTGGATAGGGAAATTAATAAAAAAAAACATAAAAGACCGTAAAAAAATAAAAATTGGGAATGATGTAGAAGGAAGAGCTTGAGGAGGCGGTGAATGGGTGGATGTGGCCGTGTAGGCTCACGTGGCGGTCTAGGTGAAAGCGGCGGCGAAGGAGGAATAGGTAGCCAACACAGATGTGTGTTATTTTGCATTTTTACATAGGGGTATCCCCCAAAATATTGGGACATGAGTACAAGGATGGATGGTTGAGGCTGTTAGAACTGTCTATTCTGCACAAGGTACAGACAAGTCTTGTGGGATCCAGGCCTGGTTCATTTTAATAAACGTGAGCTTGTCCACGTTGGCTGTGGACAGGCGGCTGTGTCTGTCTGTAATGACGCCTCCTGCCGTGCTAAATACACGTTCAGAGAGTACACTGGCTGCAGGACACGCCAACATCTCCAAGGCATACAGGGCAAGCTCTGGCCATGTGGACAATTTGGAGACCCAGAAGTTGAATGAGGCAGAACCATCAGTCAGTACTTGTAGGCGTGTGCACAGGTACTGTTCCACCATGTTGTTCAAATGCTGCCTCCTGCTAACATGCTCCATATCAGCAGTTGGGGCCGGTTGTTGTGGCAAGGTGACAAAGCTTTTCCACATGTTGGCCATGCTAACCCTGCCTTCTGAGGTGCTGGCGCTGACACAGCTGCGTTGGCGACCTCTTCCGCCTCCCCTGCCTTCACCTTGTGCTTCCACTTGTCCCCCGGCATCAGTTGGGAATGCTCTCAGGAGCGCGTCTACCAGCGTGCGCCTGTAGTCGGGCATCTTCCGATGACGCTCCAGTGAGGGAATTAAGGACTGCACATTGTCTTTGTAACGGGGATCCAGCAGGGAGGATTAAAATGTAGGCAACTCTGCTGTCGTTGCGCAGGCACTGCAGCATGTAGTCGCTCATGTGTGCCAGGCTGCCCAGAGGTAAGGACAAGCTGTCCTCTGTGGGAGGCGTATCATCTGCATCCTCCTTATCCCCCCAGCCACGCACCAGTGATGGGTCCGAGTTGCGTTGGGTGCCACCCCGCTGTGAACATGCTTCATTCTCCTCCTCCTCGTCCTCCAGTAGTGGGCCCTGGCTTGCCAAATTTGTACCTGGCCTCTGCTGTTGCAAAAAACCTCCCTCTGAGCCACTTCTAAAAGACTGGCCTGAAAGTGTTAGAGATGACCCCTCTTCCTCCTCCTTGGCCACATCCTCTTCCATCATCGCCCTAAGTGTTTTCTCAAGGAGACATAGAAGTGGTATTGTAACGCTGCTAACGGCATCATCGCCACTGGCCATGTTGGTGGAGTACTCGAAACAGAGCAACAGGGCACACAGTCTCTCCAGCATGTGCAAGGTGGAGTTCCACCTGGTGGGCGCGTCGCATATGAGGCGGTGAGCGGGAAGGCCGAAGTTACGCTGTAGAGCAGACAGCCGAGCGGTGGCAGGATGAGAACGCCGGAAGCGCGCACAGACGGCCCGCACTTTATGCAGCAGCTCTGACATGGGGTAGTTGTGAATTAATTTCTGCACCACCAAATTCAGCACATGTGCCAGGCAAGGGATGTGCATCAAACTGGCTAGTCCCAGAGCTGCAAATTTCGCCCATTATCGCACACCACCAGGCCGGGCTTGAGGCTCACTGGCAGCAACCACTCGCCGGTCTGTTGTTCTATACCCCGCCATAACTCCTGCGTGGTGTGGGGCCTGTCCCCCAAACACTTCAGTTTCAGAACGGCCTGCTGACGTTTACCCCTGGCTGTGCTGAAGTTGGTGGTGAAGGTCTGTCGCTGACCGGATGAGGAGGTGGTAGAAGAGGAGGAGGAAGCCGAGTAGGAAGAGGAGGCAACAGGAGGCAAAAAATTATGCCCTGCGATCCTTGTCGGTGGAAGGATGTGCGCCAAACAGCTCTCCGCCTGGGGCCCAGCCGCCACTACATTTACCCAGTGTGCAGTTAGGGAGATATAGCGTCCCTGGCCGTGCTTACTGGTCCACGTATCTGTAGTTAGGTGGACCTTGCCATAGATGGCGTTGCGCAGTGCACACTTGATTTTATCCGATAATTGGTTGTGCAGGGAGGGCACGGATCTCCTAGAGAAGTAGTGGCGGCTGGGAACGACGTACTGTGGGACAGCAAGCGACATGAGCGGTTTGAAGCTGTCCGTCTCCACCAGACTGAATAACAGCATTTCAAAGGCCAGTAGTTTAGAAATGCTGGCATTTAGGGCCAGGGTGACATGGTGGAGATGCTTGGTGATGGGGGTGGTGGTGTTGGTGGCACATCCTCTGTTTGCTGGGTGGCAGGTGCCAACGTTCCTCCAGAGGCGGAGGAAGAGGCCGAGGCAGCAGCAGCAGAAGAGGGAGCAGGAGGGGCCTGAGCCCTTTCTTGGTTTTGAAGGTGCTTACTCTGCAGCCCTTGTCTCGCATGTAGATGCCTGGTCATGCAGGTTGTGGCAAGGTTCAGAACATAAATGCCTTGCTTCAGGCCCTGATGGCACAGCGTGCAAACCACTCGGGTCTTGTTGTCAGCACATTGTGTGAAGAAGTGCCATGCCAGGGAACTCCTTGAAGCTGCCTTTGGTGTGCTCGGTCCCAGGTGACGGTGGCCAGTAGCAGGCAAACTGTTTTGGCGACGGCTGCTCTGCTTTTGCACCCTGCTCCCTCTTTTGCTACGCTGTTGGCTCGGTCTCACCACTGCCTCTTCCTCTGAACTCTGAAAATTAGTGGCACGACCTTCATTCCATGTGGGGTCTAGGACCTCATTGTCCGCTGCATCGTCTTCCACCCAGTCTTCCTCCCTGACCTCCTTTTCGGTCTGCACACTGCAGAAAGACACAGCAGTTGGCACCTGTGTTTCGTCATCATCAGAGACGTGCTGAGGTGGTAGGTATTCCCATGTCCTCATCAGGAAACATAAGTGGTTGTGTGTCAGTGCATGCTATGTCTTCCACCCCTGGGGAAGGGCTAGGTGGATGCCCTTGGGAAACCCTGCCAGCAGAGTCTTCAAACAGCATAAGAGACTGCTGCATGACTTGAGGCTCAGACAGGTTCACCGATCTGCATGGGGGTGATGGGACAGACTGATGGGCATGGGTTTCAGGCGTCACCTGTGCGCTTTCTGCAGAAGACTGGGTGGGAGATAATGTGAACCTGCTGGATACACTGTCGGCCACCCAATCGTCTAGCGCCTGTACTTGCTCAGGCCTTACAATCCTTAGAACGGCATTAGGCCCGACCAAATATTGCTGTAGATTCTGGCGGCTACTGGGACCTGATGTAGTAGGTTCAGTAGGACGTGTAGCTGTGGCAGAACGGCCACATCCTCTCCCTGCACCAGAGGCTCCACCAATACCACCACCACGACCATTAGATGTTATTAGATGTTTGCCTCATAGTTAGCGTTCACCAAGCAAAGTAAAAAGTGGTTAAGTCTGTTAAAAATAATTAACCACCAATAAAAACCCTGATGTAGGGTATTGCACTCAAATTATTTTTTTAAAACTCTATATGACAGCGGTATATGTGCTCTAAATTTCACAGTAACTTATGCACCTCTAATCCCAGATGTGCAGTATATCAGAGGTTTTTTTTAACCCCAGTAAGCAAAAGCCATATTTCTGGCCTAAATTTCACAGTAACTTATGCACCTCTAATCGCAGGTGTGCAGTATATCAGAGGGTTTTTTAACCCCAGTAAGCAAAAGCTGTATTTGTGGCCTAAATTTCACAGTAATTTATGCACGTCTAATCCCAGATATGCAGTATATCAGAGGGTTTTTGAACCCCAGAAAGCAAAAGCCGCATTTCTGGCCTAAAATGAACAGTCCCTTATGCACCTATAATCCTAGATGTGCACTATATGAAACTGAGGGGTTTGTTTGCCCCAGTATGCCAAAGCTGTATTTCTGGCCTAAATGTGACACTCACTTATGCACCTATAATCCAAGATGTGCACTATATGAAACAGATGTTTTCTTTTTTTCACCACAGTATGAGAAAGCCGTATTACTGTGAAATTTAGGCCACAAACTTATGCATGTCTAATCCCAGATGTGCAGTATATCAGAGGGTTTTTGAACCCCAGTAAGCAAAAGCCGTATTTCTGGACTAAAATGAACAGTCCCTTATGCACCTATAATCCTAGATGTGCACTATATGAAACAGAGTGGTTTGTTTCACCCAGTATGCCCCAGTATGCCAAAGCCGTATTTCTGACCTAAATGTGACACTCACTTATGCACCTATAATCCTAGATGTGCACTATATGAAACAGATGTTTTTTTTTTCACCCCAGTATGCCCCAGTATGCCCCAGTATGAGAAAGCCATATTTCTGGCCTAAATTTCACAGTCACATATGCAGCGATAATCCTAGATGTGCACTATATGAAAAAAAGTTTTTTTTTAACCCCAGTGTCTCAAAGCAGTATTTCTGGACTTGCAGACATGCAGATATCCTGTGCTGTTGTACTATCGTTGCATAAAATGGCTGCCGATTATGTATTGATATTGACTAACTGAAGGAAAAAAAAGTTTGTTTTCAGTAGTAGTTAGCTCAGGGCAGGCTTAAAACAATTGTGCACTGCACCCACAAAACACATTTGCTGTAGATCGCTGAGTAAAAAAGCAGTTCTTCATAAGATTCCTCCCTGATCTCTCCCTCACAGCAGCTGCAGCCTATCCCTACAGTAATCCGAGCAGAGTGACGGGCAGCGCTACGTGACTCCAGCTTAAATAGAGGCTGGGTCACATGCTGCAGTTGGCCAATCACAGCCATGCTAATAGTAGGCATGGCTGTGATGGCCTTTTGGGGCAAGTAGTATGACTCTTGTTGATTGGCTGCTTTGCAGCCTTTCAAAAAGCGCCATAAAAATTGCTGAACCCGAACTTTTACGTAAATGTTCGGGTGCCGAAAAACCTAAAGTTCGGGTTCGCTCAACCCTATTATGGACCTGACTGTATAATGTTTGCATCTATTAATTTATCATATCATGCAGGATGTTTTTTTATCTTTTTATGTGATTTTTTTTGTAAACACAGGCATAGCACATATTTAAAAAGTACAAACAAGCTTAGTACACATATATAAAGGTAAAGGATCCACTCACCCCTCCTACACTCACAACACTCAGGATCCATTCTCTACTCCCCCACTCACAACACACAGGATGACACCATGGGCATAACTATAGCCATAGAACTTGCTATGGGGCCCAGAGGTTGGGGGGAAGGGGGTTAGGGCAGAAATAAGGTGCAAGAACAATGTACCTTATTGTGGGGAATAGCAATATGGTGGCTTTTTGGTAGAATGTGGATTTTCTGATACATGGTGCTATTATGTTGCTGTTTTGATATTCTTATACTGGAGGGGGCATGCATATTGTTTTGCTACAGGGCCTTATGAATTATAGTTAAGCCTCTGCCCTTTACAGTTCAGGGGTCTTTTTCTACTACTTTAACTACATGACACACACACGCGTACACAGACTATGATTTACCTCTACGGAGGATTCTCTGCAGATTACTGCCCACTTTATCTGCCTCCTGTTCTTCTCCCCTAAGAGGACCTAGCTGCAGGGACAGGGCTTCCTGTGACTAGGGACAAAATGGGGGAAGAGGGCTCCTTTACAAGCTGCAGCTTCATAGATGATGGGAACCACAGTGAAGCAAAGTGGGGGCTTGCGGTCATGATTGGACTCCTGCCTGTGCTGCTTGGCTCCTGCAGTTATCATGGTGTTGTTATCCAGTCATAGTACTAGAGTGTTATCCAGTCATGATATGGTGGCGTTTTCCAGTTATAGTATTGTAGTTTTATCAAGCCATGTCATAAGGATGTTCAGGGTGGACTGGAAACTTAACGTGGCCCTTAGAAAAACTAAAACTGGCCCCAATGTTTTAGGTAGGTCCAAATTGACAGAAGCTGGGGCAACACAAGTAGATGGGGCAAATACAAGTTGTCAATGTCAATACTACCATAATGCAGCACAGAATACCATCCTAAAGAACCAAATACCACAATGCAGCACAAAATACTTCCTACAGTTTCCTGTGGTTGCCATCAATAGCTGCCACGTTCTGTCCTCATCCAGTTGTTTCTGAAGCAGGGGGTTTAGGAGATGAAATGTGGACGGAATAACAGATAAGCAGATAATTGCAGTAAAGTGAACTGTACAGACCAAGAAGTGGCACCTATTATTAGGCTTAGTGGCCAGGACGAAAACTGCAGAATCTTATGTTTTTTTGTTTAACCCCTTCAGGACCAGGCCATTTTTTGCAAATCTGACATACTGTATGTCACTTTATGTGGAGCTAACTTTAAAACTATTTTACTTATCCAAGCCATTGTGAGATTGTTTTCTCGTTACATATTTTACTTCAAGACAGTGGTAAATTTGAGTCACAATATGCAAAATTTGATTTATAAAAAAATACCAAATTTGCCAAAAATTTGGAAACATTCGCCATTTTCAAAATTTATATTTCTCTGCTTTTAAAACAGATAGTGATTCCTAAAATAGTTATTACTTTACATTTCCCATATGTCTACTTCATGTTTGGATCATTTTGTAAATTACATTTTCTTTTTTTGGGACGTTAGAAGGCTTAGAATTTCAGAAGCAAATCTTAAAATTTATAAGAAAAGTTCCAAAACCAAATTTTTAAGGACCAGTTCAGGTCTAAAGTCACTTTGTGGGTCTTACGTAATAGAAACCACCCATAAATGGCCCTATTTTAGAAACTACACCCCTCAAGGTATTCAAAACTGATTTTTACAAACTTTGTTAACCCTTTAGGTGTTCCACAAGAGTTAAAGTAAAAAGTATATGAAATTTTAGAATTTTTTGGCAGATTTTCCATTTTCATCCATTTTTTCCAGTAACAAAGCAAGGGCTAACAGCCAAACAAAACTCAATATTTGTTACCCTGATCTGATTCTGTAGTTTACAGAAACACCCCATATGTGGTCGTAAACTGCTGTACAGGCACACGGCAGGGCGCAGAAGGAAAGGAACCCCATATAGTTTTTGGAAGGCAGATTTCACTGGGATAATTTTAAGTTGCCATGTCACATTTGAAGCCCTCTGATGCGTATGGAAGGCATCGGGCTGCCTTCTCTGCTATCGGGTCCCCACCACTACAGCGCGGGGACCCGATGGGGAAGCGGAGGGCACTCATGCCCTCTGCGAACCCTCTGCATGCTGGGGTCAGCTTTGACCGTGGCATACAAGGGGTTAACACGCCGGCATCAGTGTTTTTGCCAATGCCGGCATATACACGCCGGGTCTGTGTTGCTAATCGGGCGGGCGCAGCTCCTGCCCCTGCTTGATCAGCCCGCCGTACATGTATGGCGCTGGTCCATGTATGGTGCTGGTCCTTAAGGGGTTAAATATAGATATCGAGATGGAAAATTAAAAATAAAAAATCTTTAAAAATATGTTTTAAAGATATGCCACAGGATTGGCGCATAGCAAATGTGGTGCCAATATTAAAAAAGGGTACAAAAACAGAGCCTGTAAACTATAGGCTGGTAAGTTTAACATCTGTTGTGGGTAAACAGTTTGAAGGTTTTCTGGGAGATACTATGTTAGAGCATCTCAACGGAAATAAGCAAATAACGCCATATCAGCATGGCTTCATGAGGGATCGGTCATGCCAAACTAATTTAATCAGTTTCTATGAGGAGGTAAGTTCTAGACTTGACAGCGGCGAATCAATGGATGTCGTATACCTAGATTTCTCCAAAGGATTTGACAGTGTACCACATAAAAGGTTAGTATATAAAATGAGAATGCTCAGACTGGGAGAAAACATCTGTATGTGGGTAAGTAACTGGCTGAGGGATAGAAAACAGAGGGTGGTTATTAGTGGTACACACTCAGATTGGGTCACTGTCACTAGTGGAGTACCTCAGGGGTCAGTATTGGGCCCTATTCTCTTCAATATATTTATTAATGATCTTGTAGAAGGCTTGCATAGTAAAATATCAATTTTCGCAGATGACACTAAACTGTGTAAAGTAATTAAAGGGGTTGTCCGAGTTATAAAAAAAAATAATATAGCACTGAAAATCTGATATATAACCGAGCTAAGCAAGTTTTATGCAAAAAAAATTAATATATTTTATCATTTCCTTGGTTCTTTTCTGGCCCTTTGTTTACATGCAATAAAAACAATCTCTGCCCCTCCCCCTGCACTGCTAAGGGAGTGAATACAAGAGCTGCCCTGAGTGACATGTCTGCCTGTTGTCTGCATATTGTATGTGTAGGACTACAAGTCCAAGTTGTATAATGACACTGCTAATACACACAGGATCTTCCCCCTACCTTCTTGTGCAATGTTCTCTCTAGTATGTCAACTCCAATGCCCAGCATTGTCTCCTCACTTCCTGCAGAGCTGTGCAGCTGAAGGGGTTAAGAATCCTAGCAGAAAGTAGACGGCAGTGAAGGGAGGGTGTGGCCAGCACAGCCAACAGAGCAGGGAGAGAAGCTGACATCACAGGTCATGTGACCCTCAGTGAAATCTGAGAAACCAGCCACCGGAGATAAAGTGAGTTAATTGGAAAGCTGTTACATTTGCTTAGTTAGGAAAATAGAAAGAACAAAAGAATAACTCGGACAACCCCTTTAACACTGAAGAGGACAGTATACTACTACAGAGCGATCTGGATAGACTGGAGGCTTGGGCAAATAAGTGGCAGATGAGGTTTAACACTGACAAATGTAAAGTTATGCACATGGGAAGGAATAATGCAAGTCACCCATACATACTAAATGGTAAAACACTCGGTAACACTGACATGGAAAAGGATCTAGGAATTTTAATAAACAGCAAACTAAGCTGCAAAAACCAGTGTCAGGCAGCTGCTACCAAGGCCAATTAGATAATGGGTTGCATCAAAAGGGGCATAGATGCCCGTGATAAAAACATAGTCCTACCACTTTACAAATCATGTCAGACCACACATGGAGTACTGTGTACAGTTCTGGGCTCCTGTGAACAAGGCAGACATAGCAGAGCTGGAGAGGGTCCAGAGGAGGGCAACTACTGAACAGTACCCTGAAAGATTATCAAAATTAGGGTTATTCACTTTAGAAAAAAGAAGACTGAGGGGAGATCTAATTACTATGTATAAATATATCAGGAGATCTATCCCATCATCTATTTATCCCCAGGACTGTAACTGTGACAACGGGACATCCTCTGCGGCGGGAGGAAAGAAGGTTTGTACACAAACATAGAAAAGGATTCTTTACGGTAAGAGCAGTGAGACTATGGAACTCTCTGCCTGAGGAGGTGGTGATGGTGAGTACAATAAAGGAATTCAAGAGGGGCCTGGATGTATTTCTGGAGCGTAATAATACTACAGGCTATAGCTACTAGAGAGGGGTCGTTGATCCAGGGAGTTATTCTGATTGCCTGATTGGAGTCTGGAAGGAATTTTTTATTCCCCTAAAGTGAGGAAAATTGGCTTCTACCTCACAGTTTTTTTTTTTTTTTTTGCCTTCCTCTGGATCAACTTGCAGGATGACAGGTCGAACTGGATGGACAAATGTCTTTTTTCAGCCTTATGTACTATGTTACTATGTTAAACATAAAAATGTGATTTGAACAATGTCATTTTCTGATGACGCATTCCTTTTAATAGAAGTTGTAAAATTTATTTGCACTGAGCTCCCCCTAATGGTGGCTGCAGAACAATGCAGAGGATCTATACCTGGAAGCAGAAGGAGTTCGGCGGTGGGTTTACCCTCACCATGGGCTTGATAGCCATCTAGTGGGGGCTGCATGAAAAAGCTCATGAGCTATGCTAGGAAGCAGTAGAAGGAGTTCAGCAATGGGCTTCCCCTCATCCTGGGCTCTATAGCCACCTAGTGGGGGCTGCAGGAAGAAGCTGATGAATTATGTATGGAAACAGGAAAAGAAGTTCAATGCTCCCTTTATTATTGGTTCAATTACCATATTGTGGTCTGCTTTCATGATACTGTAAGTATGCCACTAGTGGTGTGGTGAGAAAAAAAAGGGAAATGCAGCAGCACCCTGCAAACTAGATAAAGTACAATAATGCCATAGTCACAAAAAATATTATAGTAATAATTTTTACGCTTATTTATAAAGTGAGATGCTTGGCAAATGCATTTTGTACAAAACCATTTGAGCCCGTCTGCCAAACGTCAATTCGATCTTTGTAAGACGGGTCCTAACACTAAATATTACCTGTTATACTCCATAATGGCCGCCATAGAGTTCAGTAAGTGTTGGATCCACATGTATGCAGGGTCAACTCTGCCTTTTACCATTTTTGTTGCCTAAATGGCGTCCATTACTTACAAGGGATGCAGGTACCAACATGCATGCTGTGCCCACCTCATACCTTTCCTTGTGCCAGACAGCTTCCAATGAATGTAGTGAGAGCAGGCCACAGCTTTATACTGAGACTAATTAAAATCAGCCTATGGGGCAGACAGGTTAATCAGGAGTGCACGACTCGCTAAGAGTGCCACACCTCCAGCATTGTAAATCTGCAAAGAAAAGGGGGTTAGTCAGCACATCCCAATGCGCAGGTGCAATCTGCCATGGCTGAAAACAGAGAAAAAAAAGGGAAATACAGCAGGACCCTGCCAACTAGATAAAGTACAATAATGCCATAGTCACAAAAAATATTATAGTGCTAATGCTACGCTTGTTTATAAAGTGCATTTTGTACAAAACTATTTGAGCCCGTCTGCCGAACTTCAAAGCGATAACTGTAAGATGGGTCCTAACACTAAATATTACCTGTTATGCGCCATAATGGCCACCATAAAGTTCAGGAAGTGTTGGATCCACATGCATGCTGGGTCCACTCTGCCTTTTACCATTTTTGGTGCCAAAATGGCCTCCATTACTTAGAAGGGATGCAGGTACCAACATGCATGCCGAGCCCACTCCATACCTTTCCCAGTGGTGTGGTGTTATGCAGTCTCAATATGGTGGGATTATCCAGTGTTGGTATGGTGATATTTTGTAGTCACGCTATGGTGGTGTTTTCTAGTCATGGTATGGTCACAGAATAAGTCAAGCTGCTGGGAGCTAGAGTGGAGGTAGAGTATAGTGTAATTGCAATGGGCGCCTCCCCCCAGGGCCCTTAATAGATTAAATTACACGCGTCCCAGGTGTGGGAGTGGTTGAGTGGTCTAGGGTGGCCTAAGATGCCCCTGATTGTGTGTCACAGTGGTCTTACATGGATACGGCTGGACCCCAGGGTTTAGCTTCGAAGCAATGAATAGGGGGAATAAATAAGGGATTGAAGAAAGAATCGAGTCCAGACCTTATATAAAGTTGAACAGCAGCTTTACTTGAATAAATGTTCATCCAAGACAATCTTCAAGCTTGATCTTGATCCCAGCAGGCTTTAGCATTACACTTGGCAGGCAAGCCAGTCTCTGCTACATCTGTTGCTCTCTGGCTCTGCTGTACTGACAGGCTAACTGTATTACCTTGCTTCTTCTTTATGCTGCAACTTCTCTATTTGTAGCCTGTCTCTTAATTATGCCAGGGAACTCTCCTCCTGACTCCTGAGGCTCTAAGCTGTGGCCTCCATATCCAGCAGAGCTGAAGGTGCTCTGTCTGGCTTGGCTTGGCCTGGCCTGGGCACGTCCAGCAGAGACATGACCAGCACACCCTCCTTCCCCTATCAGGGGGTAAGCTAGACTGACTAAAACTGATCCCCATCTTTCCTGCAGGAAGTGGGACTCGCCCTCTCCTCCACAGAGGGGGGTAAGAATGGAATGGAAGGTTCCATTCTATCTAACTGTAGCTCTGACGTATTTGCTGCCACCTGAACATAACATTTACAAATATTAGAAATCCACAGTGTATAGGACCTGAAATAAATGCATAGATGACATGATATTAGCATACACAGATAGAAGCAGGGCGTAGGAATGGTAATGCCACTCTGGGGCGTTACATTATTATCTAGTCATGTTAGGGTGCTATATAATATAGAGGTATAATTCAGCCACTGTATGGTTGCATTGTCTAGTCCTGGTATGGTCGTGTTATGGTTTGGTGATAATATTTAGTCCTAGTAAGTGCAGTACATTGAGAGGGCTTATCCTTGAGTCCTGTCCATTATGTGAGCACTCTCATGAGCCCTCATAATGTATTCCTGCGCTGGTTTGCAGGCATACAGTAGGGGAGTGGGGGTGAGTATGGACATAGAAATCAGTGATCAGAGGTCAACGGCAGCAGTACTATTCCATTGGGCTTTAGTGACTAAATTGCTCTAAGTGTCTATGGTAGGAACCCAAGTTTTAAGGCTTATTTACAGGGACGTCGCTAGGCTCAAACATTCGAGGCCTGGGGCCTGGATGTACTGGCCACTGAAAATATACAGCCAGGTTCATAAATATTGGGACATCAACACAATTCTAACATTTTTGGCTCTATACACCAACACAATGGATTTGAAATAAAACTAACTAAAGATGTGCTTTAACTGCAGACTGCCAGCTTTAATTTGAGGGCATTTACATCCAAATCAGGTGAGAGGTGTAGGAATTACAACAGTTTGCATATGTGCCTCCCACTTGTTAATCGGCCAAAAGTAATGGGACAATTGGCTTCTCAGCTGTTCCATGGCCAGGTGTGTGTTATTCCCTCATTATCCCAATTACAATGAGCAGATAAAAGGTCCAGCGTTCATTTCAGGTGTGCTATTTGCATTTGGAATCTGTTGCTGTCAACTCTCAAGATGAGATCCAAAGAGCTGTCACTATCAGTGATGCAAGCCATCATTAGGCTGAAAAGGCAAAACAAACCCATCAGAGAGATAGCAAAAACATTAGGCGTGGCCAAAACAACTGTTTGGAACATTCTTAAAAGGAAGGAATGCACCGGTGAGCTCAGCAACACCAAAAAGACCACGGAAAACAACTGTGGTGGATAACCGAAGAATTATTTACCTGGTGAAGAAAACACCCTTCACAACAGTTGGCCAGATCAAGAACACTCTCCAGGAGGTAGGTGTATGTGTGTCAAAGTCAACAATCAAGAGAAGACTTCACCAGAGTGAATACAGAGGGTTCACCACAAGATGTAAACCATTGGTAAGCCTCGAAAACAGGAAAGACAGATTAGAGTTTGCCAAGCAACATCTAAAAAAAAGCCTTCACAGTTCTGGAACAACATCCTATGGACAGATACTATGACTGAATTGATAAGGTATTTCAAGCTTTACTCGTTTCTACTTATACAATTGCACTTCCTATGTACACACTGTAGCTGTATTTATAGGTGGCTGTGTCCACCTCATCTGTGCTATTCGTGTGCATAAAAAAACTTTTAATAATAATTTATTGAAACATAACATCCTATGGACAGATGAGACCAAGATCAACTTGTACCTGAGTGATAGGAAGAGAAGAGTATGGAGAAGGAAAGGAACTGCTCATGATCCTAAGCATACCACCTCATCAGTGAAGCATGGTGATGGTAGTGTCATGGTGTGGGCATGTATGGCTGCCAATGGAACTGGTTCTCTTGTATTTATTGATGATGTGACTGCTGAAAAAAGCAGCAGGTTTAATTCTGAAGTGTTTCGGGCAATATTATCTGCTCGTATTCAGACAAATGCTTCAGAACTCATTGGATGGCACTTCACAGTGCAAATGGACAATGACCCAAAGCATACTGCAAAAGCAACCATATAGCTTTTTAAGAGAAAGAAGTGGACTGTTATGCAATGGCCAAGTCAATCATCTGACCTGAATCTGATTGAGCAAGCATTTCACTTGCTGAAGATAAAACTGAAGGGAAAATGCCCCAAGAACAAGCAGGAACTGAAGACAGTTGCAGTAGAGGCCTGGCAGAGCATCACCAGGGATGAAACCCAGTGTTTGGTGATGTCTATCTGTTCCAGACTTCAGGCTGTAATTGACTGCAAAGGATTTGCAACCAAGTTTTAAAAAGTGAAAGTTTGATTTATGCTTATTATTCTGTCCCATTATGTTTGGTCCCTTAACAAGTAGGAGGCACATATGCAAACTGTTGTAATTCCTACACCGTTCACCTGATTTTGATGTAAATACCCTCAAATTAAAACTGGGTATTGCAGTCAGGGAGAGCTCTAAGGGTTTTATAGGGCTCACCCATATGCTCCTTAGTTTGGGATCAAGCCAGTCAGATGTTTATTTATAAGTTCCAGCTTTCTGCAACACCATCCGTGACAAGGGCTCTATAAGGACTGTGGGCACTACAGGGGGCACTATAAGGACTATTGGCACTACAGGGGGCATTATAAGGTCTGGGGGTACTATGGGAACAGTTTAAGAAATGGAGCACTACAGCGGGGCACTATAAGAACCGTAGGCACCACAGAGGGGTACTATAGGGGTGCAGTTTAAGGACTGGTGGCACTACAGGGGGCACTATATGGACTGTGGTCACTACAGGGGGGCCCTATATGGTCTGGGGCACTACAGGGGGCCGTTTAAGAAATGTGAGCACTACAGAGGGCACTATGAGGTCTGGGGGCACTATAATCTCTGGAGGCACTACGGGGGGTACTGTAAGAATTATAGTGATTGGTGGGACTTCTATATTACTATAAGGGCTCTATCTTTATGGCAGTATAATTTCTACAGCATATTATATGTGGATATTGGGGAGCACAGCAGGCATTGGTGACAGCTTTAAAAAAATATTAAAGAAATAAAATAAAATAAACTAAAATAAAAAGTTCACCACTGCGTTTCTTGATGTCAAATCGACTTCGCTGACCTCTGTGTGATGCAGGAAAAATTACAATGAATCAGTCTTTACACAACAGGTGGTAGCACTGCCAGGTATACATCATGATGATCGCCCCTGAGGAAGCCTTATCGGCGAAACCTAGGTCGGGCATTGGACTTGATGGACCTGATTTTATGATTTTATAAGGCGTGTTATTCACGATTTTATTGTGGGTATAATAATAGAGTTTTGTTAACTATGTACCCGAAACTTTGCAGCAAGTCAAATATATCTTTAGTACTAGAGCGTGTTGACTCAGAGAATTGGACCATGTACATTGGGGCTTGGCCCTAGATCTTTTGAGACCCTAGCAATGCCCCTGAGTTTTGGCATGCTGCAGTTTCACCACTAACCTCAATGAAAAGCACCAGAAAATGATTCATATCCAAAAGTGTAGAGATATGCATACACCCAAATACTATTTTTCCTGGACGTCCTACAGCAGCACAGCACAAATGGGTTTTAATTCCCCTAGGTACAATCGATTAACTGACCACTACTCCTTTAAGACCAGCCAGTGACTAAACACACATCGTATTTCTTTTTTCTTTAGGTCTGAAGAGTCATGTTGTGTAATGACTATCTCCAGAGATGATTTCCAAGCCGTATAACAGAGAGCGGTCTCCATCCTGAGCACACAGACTAACTGGACATTTTTCCCATTCCTCCTATTCAGTACAGGTATTACTAGCAGCGATGGCGCAGCTCACCCTGTACATGTAGTCACTCCCGGTATTGGAGTGCTTTGGGCCAGCGTCTGCTGGCGTATCACAGGAAGCAAGCCTATTTCTTCCGTCAGCTTCAAACGTCTGGCGCACTCTGTCAGCATGCAGCGTCCCTGCATAAAGAAAACTACAATCAAATTTAGACGAGCACATTCATAGTCGCAGGTGCACATCCATAAAACTAGCAAGCAGACAAAAAAAAAAAAGTATGGCAACACAACATTACTCATACAAACAATAAACCTGGAAAATAGGGATTATTCTAATTTAAAGTGGTATTATACCTACTATACATGAAAAAAACAGGTGTTTGGCTCATCTACCAGGCGTCAAGTTGGCTTCTGTAGATGGGTCCCTAACACTAACAGAACTGCCTCTCCTGGGCTTGACCTAAGCCTACCATGTTCCTGGGTGGTGTATAAACCAGCTACATTTATGCCCCTTTCACACAGGCGAGTTTTCCGCGCGGGTGCAATGCGTGACGTGAACGCATTGCACCCGCACTGAATGCTGACCAATTGATTTTAATGAGGCTGTGTACATGAGCGATGTTTTTCACGCATCACTTGTGCGTTGCGTGAAAATTGCAGCATGTTCTATATTCTGCCTTTTTCACGCAACGCAGGCCCCATAGAAGTGAATGGGGCTGCATGAAAAAAAAAGTGCGGATGCAATGCGATTTTCACGGATGGTTGCTAAGGAGATGATGTTAATAAATAGGGATGAGCCCGGGACCCCATTAAAGTCTATTTACTTCTACAGAACACAGAACCCAAACCTGAACTTCAGTGAAGAAGTCTGGGTTCAGGTCTGGGTACCAACATTCGGTTCTTTATCACGCACGTGCAAAATGCATTAAAACGGTTTGCACTCACGCGGAAAAAACGAAACAACGCAATCGCAGACAAATTGTGTGTGAACTCGTGCGGCTTTCCCTGAACCTGCCCGCAAACGCATCCGGACTGAATACGGCAGGCTCTTCTGCAAGGGGTCTTATACTCTGCTCAGAAGCCCTGTCCAGATTGGCGGGGAGTGTTCAATCTAAAAGAGGCAGCTACCCTCAATATGTACTACAAGACAATTTAGACAAGCACATTCATAGGCCTCTTTCACATGAGCGTGACGGATTATGTCCAGATGTGTTCAGGGTGCCTTCAGGGAAATTCACACCATTTTGCAAGCAAGTTCAGTCGTTATGTCTGCGATTGCATTCAGTTGTTACATTTTTTCTGTGCGGGTGCAATGCGTTTTGATGCGTTTTTTTACGTGCGTGATAAAAAACTGAAGGTTTACAAACAACATCTCTTAGCAACCATTAGTGAAAAATTAATTTCATCCGCACCTAGTCGCAGGTGCGCATCCATAAAGCTAGCATGCAGAAAGCAGACAAAAAATGTTTGGCAGCACAACATTACTCACAAACATAAAGACAATGATGGTAAATTTTAAGAAGATTGAGAAACATCTCCTAAGGTGGATCTAGCAGTGACCAGGCTCTCCGAGAAGGCAATATTTCCAACAGAGGAATTGTCCTTATTAAAAGATCCTTTGGACAGAAAGGCAGAATCTCTACTCAAAAAGGCCTACACTTCATCCGCTACAACTTGTAACGCTGCATGTTCCTCAGTCACAGTTGCCAGAGCATTACAGATATGGTTGAGCCAGCTCACACAGGATTTACAAGATATGTTCTTAGAGAAGAAATCACCAATCTACCTCTCCTCAAGAGAGCCTCACATTTGTTATGTGATGCCCCTCTGGACTTTATTAAATTTTCATCAAGATCCATGGCACTCTGCAATGAAGCCCTTCACTCATTATCCATTCTGCAATGGCCAGGGGATATTTTGTCTAAAAAGCACTTTTGTTGCCTTCCTTTTCAGCATCATTCATTGTTTGGGCCACAATTAGAAATAATTCTAAAATCGGCCCTTTTGTAGCCAGAGGAGATCTCCAAGATTTAGGTGAGGCTTCACATCTGAACGCCCAAAAAGATTCAAATCAAGAACTGACAACACTCCGTTCAAAAAGAAGAATGACAACCGAAAGCATACAGAACTACGATGCCAGGCCTAAGGTGAAAGTGGGTGCTGGACTTTTGAACTTTTCACATCAATGGTCAATAACACCCTTAGATGATTGACTATGACCATGAAACAAGGTTACATTTTGGAGTTTCAAAAGTTTCCTTTGTACCAATTCTTTCTCAATCTAAACCAAAATCCATTAGTATTCCAACTTCTCCAGGGGTTCGTGCAAAAAGGGGCACTAGAACCAGTTCCTCAACAAGCAAAAGGAAAAAGTGTATACTTAAGTGTTTTTACAGTCCCCAAACCAGGGATCAAGTGGAAATGGGTCATAGATCTCACCTTCTTAATCCTTTCAAGACCAAGCCATTTTTCATCTTCATGACCAGGCTTAATTTTGCAAATCTGACGTGTCATTTTATGTGGTGATAACTTTAGAATGCTTTTATTTATCAAAGCCATTCTGAGATTGTTTTCTCGGGACATCTCATACTTGATGTTAGGGGTAAATTTGGGTTGATAACATTTACCTTTATATTATAAAAAATCCTAAATTTACAGAAGATTTGGCAAAATTTTTTTTTTCCACATTTGAATTTCTACACCTTAAAGGCAGATGGTGATACCTCATTAGATAGTTTTTATTTATGATTCCCTATGTCTACTTTATGTTAGCATCATTTTAAAAATTACATTTTATTTTTTTAGAAGGCTTAGAATTTAAGAAGCAATTTTTTTTAATTTTCTATAAAAAAATTTAAACCAACTTTTCAAAGACTAGTTCAGATCTGAAGTCACTTTGAGGTCCTTACATAAAAGAAACCACCCATAAATGACCCCATTTTAGAAAGTACACCCCTCAAATTATTAAAAACTGGTTTCACAAACTATGTTAACTGTAGCGGAGAGCTGATATTCCACTGCCAATCTCCACTTAAGATCCCAGTGAGGCTCAGGAACAAGTATCATAAATCCATAGAGTAGTAATTCCAGCAGGCAAAATAATCCAATAATATCCCAACAGCAATCCCAATGACTGGACGACACGCAGCATCAGGAGCAGAACTAACTTTATTTGGACATAGCACACACTTTAAACCCCCCAACAGCCTTATTTACATACAATGGGGCACATAGATGACCATGGTACAAGGAAGGGTGGGGACAGACAATAGCAAGGGCTGATGGGAGATGGAGGAGGGACAGAACAGCTAGATTACTGGTCTCCCAGTGTCCCTGAGATAACACCCTGCTGGGAAAACAATGGGACAGGAAAAAAAAGGGGGAGGGGAGGAGGCACAGAAAAGCAATGCATCCAACACAGTAAACATTACAGTTTACAATACATAGCCATACAATCAACCGAATGTCGTCCTACATGATCCAAACAGGCCAGGCTAAATACAATCCGCTACATTAACTTTTAGGTATTCCACACGAATTAAAGGAAAATGGAGGTAAAATTTACAATTTCCAGTTTTTGTGTAGATTTTTAATTTTAATCCAATTTTTCCTATAACACAGTAAGGGTAAATGGTAAAACGAACCTCAATATCTATTACTTGATTCTGCAGTTTACAAAAACACCCCATTTATGCTCGTAAACTGCTGTATTGCCACTCGGCAGGGTGCAGAAGGAAAGGAGCAACATATGGTTTTTGGAGAGCAGATTTTGCTGGAATGGCTTTTGGGTGTCATGTCATATTTAAAGACACACTAAGGCACCCCTACAGAAGAAATCCCCTAAAAGTGACTCCATTTTGGAAACTACATCCCTCAAATAATTTATTGAGAGGTTTACTGACCACTGTGACGTCACAGGCATTTCATAATATTTAGAAACACATGGCTGTGAAAATGAAAAAATATATTTTTTACAAGAAAGTCGCTTAAGTCTAAATGTTTCACTTTAACAAGGGATAACAGGAGAAAATGCACCCCATAATGTGTTGCCCATTTTCTCTTGAATACGGCAATACTGTATGAGCAGATGGCAGAATTCAAAAGCAAAGGAGTGGCATCTGCATTTTCTAATGTGGAATTTGCTGAAATAGACTTTAAGGGCCATAGCTTTTTTTATTTTCTTTGTTGATTAAGCTGTGTGGGGGCTCATTTTTATGTGGGATGGGTGTAGTTTTTAATAATGCCATTTTTGGGTACATAAGACTTTTGATCGCTTTTTATAAAAAAAATTGTGAGGTGAAGTGGGCTAATATTGCAATTCTGCCAGTGTATTTTAATTTTTTATGAGGTTCTCCATGTGGTATATTTGTCATGTTCTACCACTCATATATCATAAAATCACTTTTTATTAAACATTTCTTCTATATTTTTTTATTTTTTTTTGCATTACCAAAATCTAAGACCCATTTTTTATTTTTCCATCAATATAGTTATATGAGGGCTTATTTTTTGCGGGATAGCCTGTAGTTTTTTTTTTATATCATTTTGGTATGCATAAGACTTTTTTGTGGGGAGGTGAGGCAAAAAAACTGCAATTCCACCATGTTTTTTTTTTTTTATAGCATTTACCATGCTGGATTAGTACTATAATCATTTTATAGATCAGGTCATTACGGAAGCAGCGATACCAATCATGAGTAGTTTGTTTTATTTTTTATTTTTTTATCTCTTGATGAGTGGATATGTGAAAAGGCTATTTATTTTCTTTTTCATTTTACATTTTTTATTTATTTGTTTACATGTATTTTTTAAAACTTTTTTTATTTTCACACTTTTTTTTTCTAGAAGATCCAGTGGGGCTGATGGCTGTACTATACTTTGCAATGCTCTTGCTCCAAGGCGTCCGGTTGCCATGGCAACCATCAGGCCGCTGCCATCGCAGCGCAGCTGCTCGATGGTTGAGAGAGAGAGCAGCCTTCCTCTATTAACCCCATGGATGTCAGCATACAGGAGGACCGCAACAGGGGAGGGCAGATGGGGGCAGTATGCTGTGGAGATGGAGGCAGGGAGTCCCTCCAAATCACTTGCACAAATGGCTTGATGCATTGCTCTCTTGCTTGCATAGTGACAGCCGAATTGTCAGCATTTGGCAGAGGGATGACTTCTGGCTCTCCACCTTGCTGGACCCTCGCTACAGGTCCAAAATGGGGGCCTTTTTTACACCCGCTGAGAGGGAGAACAAACTGAACTACTATAGATAGGCTGCTGCCTATCTGCGCCATCGTCCATCCTCTCGCCGGTCTTACCGGAAGGGGGGCCCTCTGTGCTCACATTCCTCTGCCATCGCTGCTGTGGCAGGGTGGGGGGTAGGAGCAGTTCCAGCTCCATCAGCAGCAACTTGAGTCTAGAGTCGCTGGTGAGCAGCTTTCTTCACCTGCCTAGTGAAGAAACTACTCACCAGCAGCAGTAAGACCTGGAGCAGGAACTGAACCAGCAGGTGGTGGCATACTTGGACAGCACCCTGCCACCCCACATTGAAGATCCGCTGGACTACTGGGCAGCCAAACTGGATTTGTGGCCGCAACTGGCAGAGTTTGCCCTGGAAAAGCTGTCCTGCCTGCCCAGTAGTGTGGCATCAGAGCGGGTGTTTAGTGTGGCGGGGGAACTCGCCTGTCCACCCAAAATTTGGAGTGACTGACCTTTGTCAAGATGAATCAGCCAGGATTTCCACCAACCAAGGCCTGATGCATCAGACTAGATCATCCATGGTGCCACACCAACACTTTGACGAAAGAGACCGGTTTCTTCTGGCTACCTGCCTCAGCTACTATTCTGATGCAACCACCTGCCTGATGCCACACATCTGATACCAAGTGCTCTGTTTTTCACCCACCATCTTCAGCTGGTACTGGTATTGCAACCCACCTCCCCACTCTGTCAAGGGTCACTCTATAGTCTCCTGATGCTGCTGCCACCTCACCACTCAGGTATCCTGATGCTGATGCTGCCACCTCCACACTGTCATTGTGCCACCCTGTGGCCTCCTCCTGATGCTGCTGCCACCTCCACACTGTCATTGTGCTACCCTGTGGCCTCCTCCTGATGCTGCTGCCACCTCCACACTGTCATTGTGCCACCCTGTGGCCTCCTCCTGATGCTGCTGCCACCTCCACACTGTCATTGTGCCACCCTGTGGCCTCCTCCTGATGCTGCTGCTGCTTCCACACTCTGTGATTTTGCAACTCTGAGGCCTCCTGATGCTGCTGCCACCTCCACACTGTCATTGTGCCACCCTGTGGCCTCGTCCTGATGCTGCTGGCGCCATCTCCACATTGTCATTGTGCCACTCTGTGGTCTCCTCCTGATGCAGCTGCTGCCATCACCTCTGCACTCTGTCATTGTGCCACTCTGTGGCCTCCTCCTGATGCTGCTGCCACCTCCAGACTCTGTCATTGGGCAACTCTGTGGTCTCCTCATGCTGCTTCCACCTCACCACTATGTCATACGGCCACTCTGTGGACTTCTCATGCTGTTCCCACCCTCCCACTTCGTGACTGGGCCACTATTTTTCCTTTTGGCCTGGCTGACATCATCATTGATTTGACCCTTCTTCTGATCTGTCAGAAGGAAGGAAACGCACAATGGATCCTGTCTATGTAACAGCTGTAAGGCCTGCACGAAATGGTCCCTATTTTGTATCAGAATTGGCTTATGATTTGGTAGCCAAAAGCAGGAGTGGGTACAAAACACAGAAAACATGCAAATATTCCATTCACGTGTCATCTCTGTTTTGGATCCACTTCTGTTTTTTTTGGCTTTAGCAATACTTATGGATTAATGACCAAATGCTGACCGAGTGAAGGCGGATGCTCCACAGACAAGATCAGTTTTTTGGGGGTTATCGTTCTGATGGATCAGAGGAAGAGCAAAATAATCAATGACTTCAACACAAACTTAGGCGCCCCGTGGCCGTTTTCCTCTGTTCTGCAAGAATCTGAGGAACCCATGCAAGTGGGGGTCATGTCTCCTCAACAAAGAAAAGAACATGGCAAGAAACATGCCCTCTGCATATACTGCGGCAGTCCAGAACATCAGTTTACTGTCTGTTAGGCCACATGCACACAAACGTTTATTTCTGTGTCCGTTCCGTTTTTTTTTGCGGATAGGATGCGGACGCATTCATTTCAATGTCGTCGTGCACTCCTGACCAGCTTGTCTGCTCCATAGGCTGATTTTAATTAGTGTGAGTATATAGCTTGGCCTGCTCTCCCTCATTCACTGGAAGACATTTGGCACCAGGCGAGATATAGTTGTGGACTCTCATTGCATTCTTTGGTGGCCATTTGGCACCAGGAGATGTGTGGACTATGCCTGTTGGTACCTGCATTCCTTGGATATAATGGAGGCCATTTTGGCACCAAAAATGACAGAAATTAAAGCAGGCCCAGCATGCATGTGGAACCTACACTCCCTGAATTGTATGGTAGCCGTAATGGCACATAACAGGTAGAATTTAGTGTTAGGAACCCATCTTACAGAGATCGCCTTGACGTTCGGCAGACGGGCTCAAATAATTTTGTACAAAATGTATTTGCTAAGCATCTCTAATTTATAGGTATAGCACTACCAATTATTATGCATTTTTGTACTTGATTTGGTTTGCAGAGAGCTGTTGCATTGCATGTCTCATTCATTTCAATGGGTCAGCAAAAAATGCGGACAGCACACTGTGTGCTGTCCGCATCCGTGTGTCCGTTCCATAGCCCCACAAAAAAAAAATAGAACATGTCCTATTCTTGTCCGTTTTAGGCATTGTTACAATGGATCCACAAAAAAAACGGATGGCATACGGATGTCATCCTTTTTTTTTTGCGGACCGCAAAACACATACGGCCGTGTGAATGTAGCCTTAATCTGTCTTCTCTTCTGGTTTGGCTTTTGAGGATTCTGGGGCTGCAGCTAGTTTTGTTCATTTTGATTTTGTGTCAGCCTTGAGATTCAAATTACTTAAACTACCTGAACCCATTTCGGTCTCTGGGGATACTATTCCCTTGGCCATTGGGTTTATTAAGTATAAGACTCATGTTTTGGAAATGATGGTAAGACCTGTGGAAACGGAACACAAACAAAGGGGTGGGGGACACAAAAAACCAAACCAACCTGCCATAACAATAAAACCAACACCAAACTCCTCAGAAAAGTGACTGTGTCCCCATGAGTCCCCCACGCTAAATGCTCTGAGGGGCTCTAGACATTCTGAAAAGTGTTCCTTATATGTCATATATATGTCAAATTTATCTGCTGGGATTACTGGATGTATTCTCCAAGGAGGCATCCAAGACTTTGCCTTCACATCGTGAATATGATTGTTCTATTGAACTTGTTCCTGGTGCCAGATATCCTAAAGCCAGAATTTATAATCTTACTGGACCTGAAAGACAGTCCATGAAAGATTATATCTAGGATAGTGTAAGGAAGGGACATATTCGGCCCCCTGTATCTCCTATGGTAGGCATGCTCAACCTGCGACCCTCCAGCTGTTATAAAACTACAACTCCCACCATGCCCTGCTGTAGGCTGATAGCTGTAAGCTGCCCAGGCATGCTGGGGGTTACAGTTTGGCGACAGCTGGAGGGCCACAGGTTGGGCATCCCTGTCCTATGGGAACTAGGTTCCCTTTTGTTGGGATAAAAAACTGTGGATTACGCTCTTGTATTGACTATAAGGACACAATTAAACAAGATTATGAAACCAGTATCCCCTTCCCCTCAGTCACATCTGTTTAATCAAGTTGTTGGGGCCCAGTGGTTTTCAAAAATTGACCTCAGAGGAGCCTATAATTTGATTAGAATATGGGAAAGGAATGAATGGAATACGTCATTCAATACACGTGAAGGGTATCTTGGATATCTTGTAATGCCCTTTGGGTTGTGTAATGCCCCAGCCATTTTCCAAATCCTCATAAATGATGTTTTGCGTGAATTCCTGGGTCTATTTGTGATTGTCTATCTTGACGATATTTTAATAATTTCTTCCGACTGGGCTTCTCATGTTATTCATGTGAGAAAAATTAAGGGGACAACCAGCTGTTTGCTAAATTAATTAACCCCTTAAGGACACAGGGCGTACAGGTACGCCCTTGTGCCCTGGTACTTAAGGACACAGGGCGTACATGTACGCCCTGTGCATTTTCGATCACTGCCGTGCGGCTGGCAGTGATCGGAACCCGGTGCCTGCTCAAATCATTGAGCAGGCACCTAGGCTAAATGCGCGGGGGGGTCCCGTGACCCCCCCATGTCGGCGATCGCGGCAAACCGCAGGTCAATTCAGACCTGCGGTTTGCTGCGATATCTGCAGTTTATGATCCCCGCGGTCCCTGACCGCGGGGATCAGAAACTTTAGGATTCAAAACTTTGTCCAGTATTCCTCCCCCTGCACCCCTGAGTTATTTGGGCACGGTGGGAGGTGCAGGGGGAGGGTTGCGGGCGGTGCGGGAGGCGGGCGGTGCGGTAGGCGGGATCGCGATCCCCCGCCCGCCTCCCATTGCGTAATCGTTGGCGTCTAGTGGGTATACCAGGGTGCCAGCACATTGCTGGCACCCTGGTATAAACGGCTGACATCGGTGATGCGATGTCAGCCGTTTAACCCTTTCCATACAGCGGTCCGTACGGACCGCTGTATGGAAAAGGTTAACAGTAAGAGGGAGCTCCCTCCCTCTCCCATCGGGGGGCTGCTGTGCCTTTGCAGTCCCCCGAATGGAGAGGGAGAGAGCTCCCAGGCAGCCCCCCCAAGCCCCGTCCTTACCCTTCCCCGTCTGCGCAGTTCTGACCATAACTGAGCAGACGGGGAAGGTTCCCATGACAACAGGACGCCTTCTCAGGCGTCCTGCTGTCCATGGTTCTGAACAGATCTGTGCTGAAAGGCATAGATCTGTTCAGACAAAGTGTAAAATACAGTATAGTACTATATATTGTACTGTACTGTATTATGTAGACATCAGACCCACTGGATCTTCAAGAACCAAGTGGGTCTGGGTCAAAAAAAAAGTGAAAAAAGTGAAAAATAAAGTAAAAATCAAAAAACACATTTATCACTGATTAAAAATGAAAGAAATAAAATTCCCTACACATGTTTGGTATCGCCGCGTCCGTAATGACCTGATCTATAAAACGGTAATGTTACTTTACCCGAACGGTGAACGCCATAAAAATAAAAAATTAAAAACTATGATGAAATTGGAATTTTGCCCACCTTACTTCCCAAAAAAGGTAATAAAAGTGATCAAAAAAGTCGCATCTATGCCAAAATTGTAACAATCAAACCATTATCTCATCCCGCAAAAATCATACCCTACCCAAGATAATCGCCCAAAAACTGAAAAAGTTATGGCTCTTACACTATGGAAACACTAAAACATGATTTCTTTTGTTTCAAAAATGAAATCATTGTGTAAAACTTACATAAATAAAAAAAAAGTATACATATTAGGTATCGCCGCGTCTGTATTCACCGGCTCTATAAAAATATCACATGACCTAACCCCTCAGATGACCACCGTAAAAAAAATAAAAATAAAAACGGTGTAAAAAAAGCCATTTTTTGTCATCTTCCGTCACAAAAAGTGTAATAGCAAGCAATCAAAAAGTCATGTGCACCCCAAAATAGTGCCAATCAAACCGTCATCTCATCCCACAAAAAATGAGACCCTACTTAAGATAATCGCCCAAAAATTTAAAAAACTATGGCTCTTAGACTATGGAGACACTAAAACTTTTTTTTGTTTTAAAAATGAAATTATTGTGTAAAACGTACATAAATAAAAAAAATTGTATACATATTGGGTATCACCGCGTCCGTGACAACCTGCTCTATAAAATTACCACATGATCTAACCTGTCAGATGAATGGTGTAAATAACAAAAAAAAAAAAAACGGTGCCAAAAAAGCTATTTCTTGTTACCTTGCCGCACAAAGTGTAATATAGAGCAACCAAAAATCATATGTACCCTAAACTTGTACCAACAAAACTGCCACCCTATCCCGTAGTTTCTAAAATGGGGTCACTTTTTTGGAGTTTCTACTCTAGGGGTGCATCAGGGGGGCTTCAAATGGGACATGGTGTCAAAAAAACCAGTCCAGCAAAATCTGCCTTCCAAAAACCGTATGGCATTCCTTTCCTTCTGCGCCCTGCCGTGTGCCCGTACAGCAGTTTACGACCACATATGGGGTGTTTCTGTAAACTACAGAATCAGGGCCATAAATAATGAGTTTTGTTTGGCTGTTAACCCTTGCTTTGTAACTGGAAAAAAAATATTAAAATGGAAAATCTGCCAAAAAAGTGAAATTTTGAAATTGTATCTCTATTTTCTATTCAATCTTGTGCAACACCTAAAGGGTTAACAAAGTTTGTAAAATCAGTTTTGAATACCTTGAGGGGTGTAGTTTCTTAGATGGGGTCACTTTTATGGAGTTTCTACTCTAGGGGTTCATCAGGGGGGCTTCAAATGGGACATGGTGTCAAAAAAACCAGTCCAGCAAAATCTGCCTTCCAAAAACCGTATGGCATTCCTTTCCTTCTGCGCCCTGCCGTGTGCCCGTACAGCAGTTTACAACCACATATGAGGTGTTTCTGTAAACTACAGAATCAGGGCCAGAAATAATGAGTTTTGTTTGGCTGTTAACCCTTGCTTTGTAACTGGAAAAAAAATATTAAAATGGAAAATCTGCCAAAAAAGTGAAATTTTGAAATTGTATCTCTATTTTCTATTAAATCTTGTGCAACACCTAAAGGGTTAACAAAGTTTGTAAAAATCAGTTTTGAATACCTTGAGGGGTGTAGTTTCTTAGATGGGGTCACTTTTATGGAGTTTCTACTCTAGGGGTGCATCAGGGGGGCTTCAAATGGGACATGGTGTCAAAAAAACCAGTCCAGCAAAATCTGCCTTCCAAAAACCGTATGGCATTCCTTTCCTTCTGCGCCCTGCCGTGTGCCCGTACAGCAGTTTACAACCACATATGAGGTGTTTCTGTAAACTACAGAATCAGGGCCAGAAATAATGAGTTTTGTTTGGCTGTTAACCCTTGCTTTGTAACTGGAAAAAAAATATTAAAATGGAAAATCTGCCAAAAAAGCGAAATTTTGAAATTGTATCTCTATTTTCTATTAAATCTTGTGCAACACCTAAAGGGTTAACAAAGTTTGTAAAATCAGTTTTGAATACCTTGAGGGGTGTAGTTTCTTAGATGGGGTCACTTTTATGGAGTTTCTACTCTAGGGGTGCATCAGGGGGCTTCAAATGGGACATGGTGTCAAAGAAACTGTCCAGCAAAACATGCCTTCCAAAAACCAAACGGCGCACCTTTCACTCTACGCCCCACTGTGTGGCCGTACAGTAGTTTACGGCCACATATGGCGTGTTTCTGTAAACGGCAGAGTCAGGGCAATAAAGATACAGTCTTGTTTGGCTGTTAACCCTTGCTTTGTTAGTGGAAAAAATGGGTTAAAATGGAAAATTAGGCAAAAAAATGAAATTCTCAAATTTCATCCCCATTTGCCAATAACTCTTGTGCAACACCTAAAGGGTTAACAAAGTTTGTAAAATCAGTTTTGAATACCTTGAGGGGTGTAGTTTCTTAGATGGGGTCACTTTTATGGAGTTTCTACTCTAGGGGTGCATCAGGGGGCTTCAAATGGGACATGGTGTCAAAAAACCAGTCCAGCAAAATCTGGCTTCCAAAAACCATACGGCGCACCTTTCACTCTACGCCCCGCTGTGTGGCCGTACAGTAGTTTACGGCCACATATGGGGTGTTTCTGTAAACGGCAGAGTCAGGGCAATAAAGATACAGTCTTGTTTGACTGTTAACCCTTGCTTTGTTAGTGGAAAAAATGGGTTAAAATGGAAAATTAGGCAATAAAAGGAAATTCTCTAATTTCATCCCCATTTGCCAATAACTCTTGTGCAACACCTAAAGGGTTAACAAAGTTTGTAAAATCAGTTTTGAATACCTTGAGGGGTGTAGTTTATAGAATGGGGTCATTTTTGGGTGGTTTCTATTATGTAAGCCTCGCAAAGTGACTTCAGACCTGAACTCGTCCCTAAAAATTGGGTTTTTGTAAATTTCTGAAAAATTTCAAGATTTGCTTCTAAACTTCTAAGCCTTGTAACATCCCCAAAAAATAAAATATCATTCCCAAAATAATTCAAACATGAAGTAGACATATGGGGAATGTTAAGTCATCACAATTTTTGGGGGTATTACTATGTATTACAGAAGTAGAGAAACTGAAACTTTGAAATTTGCTAATTTTTCCCAATTTTTGGTAAATTTGACTTTTTTTTATGCAAAAAAAAATATTTTTTTAACTTTATTTTACCAGTGTCATGAAGTACAATATGTGACGAAAAAACAATCTCAGAATGGCCTGGATAAGTCAAAGCGTTTTAAAGTTATCAGCACTTAAAGTGACACTGGTCAGATTTTCAAAAAATGGCCTGGTCCTAAGGTGTAAAAAGGCTGTGTCCCTAATCCTGTCATGAGATTTTACCCCTATAACCTAAACATATGCTCATGTCCAGACTAATCAGAAGAATCCTAAGCTGGCCTTATTAAATGTCCCTGTGGCTCTATTTGCCCAAAAAACTGTTTTTTATAACCTGTCAATCACTTACTTAAGGTGCCCAAGGGGAGGTCTGTTAATACAGGGTTCCCGGCCGCACCCCTCGCCGTCCAGGGCCCAGCGTCGCCTTCCTACTTCAGCGCCGCCTCCTCAATCCTACCCGTCCCTCTGCCAGATCCTGCGCTTGCGCACTAGGCTCAGCCTAATGCGCCGCGGACTCCTGACAGCGGCTTCGTTGAGCGAAATGCACATCAGGCCGGTGCATGCACACTTCGCTCAACAAAGCCGCTGCCAGGAGTCCGCGTCGCCTCAGGCTGAGCCTATTGCGCAGGTGCGGCATCTGGCAGAGGGACTGGTAGGATTGTGGAAGCGGCGCTGAGCTGTAGAAGCCATAGGCATGTTTAATAAAGCCAGCTTAGGATTCTTCTGATTAGTCCGGACATGAGCATATGTTTAGGTTATAGGGGTAAAATGAGTTCAACTGTTGTGGCCCACATCTCACCTCCTAAGCCCCCTGCTCCATATCTTAATCAGAGACAACTGAAGTAGGACAGAAAATGGCATCTACTGATGGTCATCGCCGAGGTTCATATTTTGGGGCAATAAATTATGCTGCACTGTGTTATATGGTAACAGTCTAGGTCCCATCTCCCTACTTGCCCCCATTTTCGAGAAAAACTAACTTTTATTTTATACAAATGAGCCTCTAGGAGAAAGGGGGGCGTTTAGAGGCCCAGTTTTCCAACCTCTGCCTGTGCCCTGCTATTGTTGATTGACAGAGCCAGGCAGTTTGTATAGATAGATATATAGACCTATATATATATATATATACATATATATATATATATATATATATATATATAGTATAGTATGTCTTTCGGCTGCTCAGTCTGACAATGTGGCCACCAACCAGAAAAGGTTGTGAACCCCCGATATATAGACATTAATCAGACCTCAGCTCAGATCCCCAATGTTAATCAGACCCACCAAAGCCTCTAGGTGTAAGAAGCTCATTTGCATATAAAAAAAACTAAAAAACATTTTATCAGCATCGTGGGCACATATGAACATGGGACTAACACAGATGCCTTCAGCGGCCAAACACAAATGCAATAGGTTCAGCAATAGGTATAAATTTGCTGACAGAAACGCTTTCAGGACTCAAAAAAATGTTTTTGATTGCATTGATGTCTATTCTCTTTGTTGCTAGTAGCCTTGGAACAATGGCCTGGATTTATCATGCCTTCACTACAGATATTCTGGCTTTGTTATTTAATGATCTGGCAGTGCACACCTCCCAACATTTGAAAAGAAGGAAAAGGGACAATATATGCGGCACATTTTTTTCCGCAATAGGCCATACCTCTAACTCTGCACAAAACATAACTAAACACCTAATCCCACCCAATCCCCTAAATGCCCCCACGTGGTAATTATTCCTCCATTATGCCACTACACAGTAGTTATGTCAGCATTGTGCCCTCTTCACAGTAGGTATGCTCAGATATGTGCCCCCTCACAGTAATATGCCCAGTTATGTGCCCCCTCACAGTAGTTATGGCCAGATATGTTCCCCCTTCACAGTAATTATGCTCCAATAGGTGCCCCTCACAGTAGGTATGCCCACACTGTGCCCCCTGACAGTAGTTATGGCCAGAGATATGTGCCTTATTACAGTAGTTTTGGCCAGATATGTGCCCCTACTGTAGCAATGCCCAGAAATGTGCCCCCTCAGAGTATCAATGCCCAGATATGCGCCCCCGCACAGTAGTTATGGCCAAACATGTACCTTCTCAAAGTAGCGATGCTCAGATATGTGCCCCCTCACAGTAATATGCCCAGTTATGTGCCCCCTCACATTAGATATGGCCAGTTATGTGCCCCCTCACAGTAGATATGGCCAGTTATGTGCCCCCTCAGAGTAGTTATGGACATATAGGTGCCCCCTCACAGTAGTTATGGCCATATAGGTGCCCCCTCACAGTACCTATGCCCAGATATATGCCCCTAACAGTAGTTATCCCCATATATGTGCCCCCTCACAGCAGTTATGCCCATTTATGTGTCCCCTGAAAGATATATGCCCAGTAAAGTGCCCCCTCCAGTAATATGCCCATTAAAGTGCCCCCTGACAGTAACATGTCCAGTAAAGCGCCCCCTGGCAGTAATATGCCCAGTAAAGTGCCCCCTGACAGGAATATGCCCAGTAAAGTGCTCCCTTCACAGGCAGTAATATGCCAAGTAAAGTGCCCCCTGACAGCAATATGCCCAGTAAAGTGTGTAGCTGGCCATCTAAGACCTGTCCTAGGTTGCTAATATACAGTACAGACCAAAAGTTTGGACACACCTTCTCATTCAAAGAGTTTTCTTTATTTTTATGACTATGAAAATTGTAGATTCACACTGAAGGCATCAAAACGATGAATTAACACATGTGGAATTATCTACATAACAAAAAAGTGTGAAACAACTGAAAATATGTCATATTCTAGGTTCTTCAAAGTAGCCACCTTTTGCTTTGATTACTGCTTTGCACACTCTTGGCATTCTCTTAATGAGCTTCAAGAGGTAGTCACCAGAAATGGTCTTCCAACAGTCTTGAAGGAGTTCCCAGAGATGCTTAGCACTTGTTGGCCCTTTTGCCTTCACTCTGTGGTCCAGCTCACCCCAAACCATCTCGATTGGGTTCAGGTCCGGTGACTGTGGAGGCCAGGTCATCTGGCGCAGCACCCCATCACTCTCCTTGATTGTCAAATAGCCCTTACACAGCCTGGAGGTGTGTTTGGGGTCATTGTCCTGCTGAAAAATAAATGATGGTCCAACTAAATGCAAACCGGATGGAATAGCATGCCGCTGCAAGATGCTGTGGTAGCCATGCTGGTTCAGTATGCCTTCAATTTTGAATAAATCCCCAACAGTGTCACCAGCAAAGCACCCCCACACCATCACACCTCCTCCTCCATGCTTCACGGTGGGAACCAGGCATGTAAAGTCCATCCATTCACCTTTTCTGCGTCACACAAAGACACGGTGGTTGGAACCAAAGATCTCAAATTTGGACTCATCAGACCAAAGTACAGATTTCCTTGTGTTCTTTAGCCCAAACAAGTCTCTTCTGCTTGTTGTCTGCCCTTAGCAGTGGTTTCCTAGCAGATATTCTACCATGAAGGCCTGATTCACACAGTCTCCTCTTAACAGTTGGTCTAGAGATGTGTCTGCTGCTAGAACTCTGTGTGGCATTGACCTGGTCTCTAATCTGAGCTGCTGTTAAACTGCGATTTCTGAGGCTGGTGACTCGGATAAACTTATCCTCCGCAGCAGAGGTGACTCTTGGTCTTCCTTTCCTGGGGCGGTCCGCATGTGAGCCAGTTTCTTTGTAGAGCTTGATGGTTTTTGTGACTGCACTTGGGGACACTTTCAAAGTTTTCCCAATTTTTCAGACTGACTGACCTTCATTTCTTAAAGTAATGATGGCCACTCGTTTTTCTTTACTTAGCTGCTTTTTTCTTGCCATAATACAAATTCTAACAGTCTATTCAGTAGGACTATCAGCTGTGTATCCACCTGACTTCTCCACAATGCAACTGATGGTCCTAACCCCATTTATAAGGCAAGAAATCCCACTTATTAAACCTGACAGGGCACACCTGTGAAGTGAAAACCATTTCAGGTGACTACCTCTTGAAGCTCATCAAGAGAATGCCAAGAGTGTGCAAAGCAGTAATCAAAGCAAAATGTGGCTACTTTGAAGAACCTAGAATATGACATATTTTCAGTTGTTTCACACTTTTTTTGTTATGTATATAATTCCACATGTGTTAATTCATAGTTTTGATGCCTTCAGTGTGAATCTACAATTTTCAAATTTTTGAAAATAAAGAAAACTCTTTAAATTAGGTGTGCCCAAACATATACATATATACACTCACCTAAAGAATTATTAGGAACACCATACTAATACGGTATTGGACCCCCTTTTGCCTTCAGAACTGCCTTACTTCTACGTGGCATTGATTCCATAAGATGCTGATAGCATTCTTTAGAAATGTTGGCCCATATTGATAGGATAGCATCTTGCAGTTGATGGAGATTTGAGGGATGCACATCCAGGGCACGAAGCTCCCGTTCCACCACATCCCAAAGATGCTCTATTGGGTTGCGATCTGGTGACTGTGGGGGCCTTTTTAGTACAGTGAACTAATTGTCATGTTCAAGAAACTAATTTGAAATGATTCAAGCTTTGTGATATGGTGCATTATCCTGCTGGAAGTAGCCATCAGAGGATGGGTACATGGTGGTCATGAAGAGATGGGCATGGTCAGAAACAATGCTCAGGTAGCTTGTGGCATATAAACGATGGCCAATTGGCACTAAGGGGCCTAAAGTGTGCCTAGAAAACATCGCCCACACCATTACACCACCACCAACAGCCTGCACAGTGGTAACAAGGCATGATGGATACATGTTCTCATTCTGTTTACGCCAAATTCAGACTCTACCATTTGAATGTCTCAACAGAAATCGAGACTCATCAGACCAGGCAACATTTTTCCAGTCTTCAACAGTCTAATTTTGGTGAGCTCGTGCAAATTGTAGCCTCTTTTTCCTATTTGTAATGGAGATGAGTGGTACCCGGTGGGGTCTTCTGCTTTTGTAGCCCACATTTCTTTCCCATTCTGACATTCAGTTTGGAGTTCAGGAGATTGTCTTGACCAGGACAACCCTACATACATTGAAGCAACTGCCATGTGATTGGTTGACTTGATAATAGCATTAATGAGAAATAGAACAAGTGTTCTTAATAATTCTTTAGGTGAGTGTATAACAAACAAAAAGAGTCAAAGAGCAGCACACAAACAAATTGGCGGTGCAATACCTTCAAAAGACCAAGAACCAAGGTCTTGCTGAATATAGCAAAAAAGAGCAAAGGCAGCACACAAAAATCAGTGAAAAAAAGTGGGTGATTTATTTACCCATGTGATAGCAACGTTTCAGCTCTCTCTATGGAGCCTTTGTCAAGCCATGTTACAATGTGCAAAATCAAGTGCTTATATAGCATACATAATTAGACATAGCGATTACATGATTAAATCTCAATATAATTAAAAGCAGTGTTAAAATACATAATTCCAAAGTGATGTCATAAGTGTGTACATGATTCTTTATCGAAAATTCCAAGACAATAATATATAAAGTGCAATGTGCTAATATTCCATGTGTAAAAACATATAATGCAATCCATATCCTAAAATATCCTTAATTAATAAACATCTCATCACAGGTGTACATAATTGTGTAATTAAAATCAAATAACTAATTGTAAGAGTCTCACATGTAGCTCGAGACGGCAGGACCTAATCGGCGTTGCGTAAAACATACTGCGCAGGCGTCGGGTGCTTCTCTTCCCACGAGACTACCATTTCACATAGAGGACATCCGATACCACAACCAAGATGCCGACCAAGCAGTGAAAAATTACTGCGCATGCTCCAGCCCATAAGGAGGTGGGTGCGTTTCTCAAATCACATGATCACGGCACATGACCGCCACTGAAACCATAACAATTCACTCCATATTGTTAACCTCATAGAGGAATACTGGCTGGAATTACAGCTTGGGCTAATAGCAAATCACCATCATCACCCTCATTAACAGCCCTTATACAGTATATCTTCATCAAATTCAGGTGATTTAATTGCCATGTTCAATTCACCATGGTACACTCACCAATCCACTCAAGGCCAAGATTCACAGCCAGGGTGCACAGCGTCACCCCCAGGGGTCACCCGGCTGGGGACACCCAGCTGGGGACACTGCACCCTATTGGGATCAGGGGATGCTAATGTCACGTGTTACGTGACCATGCATCTCCTTCCCACTCCTGCCCAATGTTTGAAAATGCCATCCATGCTTAAAAGGCTATATATTTAAATCCAAGGCAACCAAACACCTCACCATCTCCTCCATAATAGGGGCAGTAGGTGATGAGTCTGTGACCTCACTTTATGATAAATAGCGTCTATTCCTGATTGTGACATCCCACGTCCCATTACATTTATACATACACATAAAAAGCAAAAAATGCAAAATATATATTTATCCGCATCTGCTTGGCTGGTCCTGCTGTCTTGTGGCTTCAAATGAGGTAATCCACTATAACAACATTGGTATATCCATCTGTATAACAACAGAAAAAAACTATTTAAAAAATTGAATAAATCGTAAAGTTGCACATGTGAAAACCTTGGAGATTGGTGGAAAGGACTCAAAAGTGTGTGTGTGTGTGGGGGGTTGATGTTCATATAACCTTAAATTCAACATTAAGACCTCTGGGTTTAAGAGTCTGTAACTCAAAAATTGTTCTAATATTCTAAATCTTAAATCACGCTCAGTGTGTCCTGCATCTTTAAAGTGTTTAGACACAAGTAAGTCCAATTTCTGTTTCCTAATTGTGTATCTATGCTGGTTTAGACGTGTTTTAACGTCCCATGTAGTTTCCCCAACATACCATAGATTACACGGGCATGATAGCAAGTATATTACAAAAGTTAAATCACATGTCAAATACAGTTAAATTCTAATTGTCTTACCAGAAACAAGATTCAAAAAGGACTCTCCCCGTATCATAAGGGGGGTAATTGACACAATTGTGGCACGGATAGCAACCCTCACGGGTAGAGCCACAATAGGTACTACAACTTACCCTGGACGACCCAACATCTGACTTTACTAGTTTATCACCTAAATTACGGCTTCTGCGAAAAGAGCAAAGTGGAGGGGACTTGAACTCATCTATATTGTCTAAACCACTGGTCAACATTTTCCAGTGTTTCCTGACAATAGATGAAGCTTGTGGACTATTAACACTATAGTCTGTAATAAATGGAATCCTAGGAGAAGAAGTTTTAGGTACCCTTGGGCCTTCATTTATCACTCTTTCTTTGACTTTACATATATTCAGGGGCGTAGCTAGAAATGACTGGGCCCCATAGCAAAAAAAATGATGGGCCCCCCCTCCCGGATCTCCCACCCCCACATACCTATTGGACCTCCCACCCCTTCCAGAGCTCCCACCCAAAAACCACTCCAGGACCTCCCACCCCAACATCCCCCCCAAGTGTCGTCCACAGATCCCCCCCTTAAGTGTCGTCCACAGATTCCCCCCCCTTCAGTGTCATCCACAGATTCCCCCCCCTTCAGTGTCGTCCACAGATCCCCCCTTTAGTGTCGTCCACAGATCCCCCCTTTAGTGTCGTCCACAGATCCCCCCTTTAGTGTCGTCCACAGATCCCCCCTTTAGTGTCGTCCACAGATCCCCCCTTTAGTGTCGTCCACAGATCCCCCTTTAGTGTCGTCCACAGATCCCCCCTTTAGTGTCGTCCACAGATCCCCCCTTTAGTGTCGTTCACAGATCCCCTCTTCAGTGTCCTCCACAGATCCCCTTTCAGTGTCCTCCACAGATCCCCCCCCTTCAGTGTCCTCCACAGATCCCCCTTCAGTGTCCTCCACAGATCCCCCCTTCAGTGTCCTCCACAGATCCCCCCTTCAGTGTCCTCCACAGATCCCCCCTTCAGTGTCCTCCACAGATCCCCCCTTCAGTGTCCTCCACAGATCCCCCCTTTAGTGTCCTCCACAGATCCCCCCTTCAGTGTCCTCCACAGATCCCCCCTTCAGTGTCCTCCACAGATCCCCCCTTCAGTGTCCTCCACAGATCCCCCCTTCAGTGTCCTCCACAGATCCCCCCTTCAGTGTCCTCCACAGATCCCCCCTTCAGTGTCCTCCACAGATCCCCCCTTCAGTGTCCTCCACAGATCCCCCCTTCAGTGTCCTCCACAGATCCCCCCCCAGTGTCCTCCACAGATCCCCCCTTCACTGGCCTACCTCATCTTCTGCTCGTGCAGCAGTGCGCCTCGGGCCCGCCTACTCCAGTCCTGACCTGACTACTCCTCTGCTTTCTTGGCTTCCCCCCAGCCAGGCCCGAACCGCGGACCGCCCAAGCCCCGCCCACTACAGCCGCGGCCCGCCCAAGCCCCGCCCAAGCCCGCCCACCTGGCTGCCTGGCTGTGTAAAAAAAAAAAATATGAATGCAGTCCGGGACGGGCCCCCAGTGGCGTAGGGCCCCATAGCCACTGCTATGGTTGCTATGGCTATCCCTACGCCACTGCATATATTCTCAGAAATCAAACCCTTCGGGTATCCCCTGGAGCGGAATTCCATTGCCATTTCAGACAATCTCTTATCTCTGGTTGGACCAGCTCATACTATCCTAGTTACTAATAGCAATTGACTGAATGGAAGAGACTTGATCATAGGTCGTGGATGATGGCTTTCATACCTTAACAGTGTACTGTAGGTTTCACAAACAGGTCGGTTACACACTCATAACCATGTATAGAAACCTCTGTGTCAAAAAATTGTAACTTATCCTCAGAATGCGTCAAGGTGAACTTAACACTAGGGTCAATCTCATTGAGGAAAGAATGGAACGCCATAAGGTCCTCTGCGGCGCCCACCCATACCGAAAAAATGTTGTCTATATAGCGCCACCACCCCAGCACATGGCTGAAGTGGCGGCATCCATAGGCGAATGATTCTTCAAGATGTGTCATATATATATATTTGCATAAGTGGGCGCCACATTGAACCCCATAGCGGTCCCCCTCAGCTGGACATAATAGTCATCTTGGAATAAAAAATAGTTCCTGGTTAGGATGAAACTCAAGAGTGAAATCAGAAATTCTTTACATTCCTCTGTATAGTCAGCAAGCTGTAAACACTGTTAAATGGCCTGTAGGCCCAATTCTTGCTCAATTGATGTGTATAAACTACACACATCAAAAGAAGCCAGAACGGCGCCCCCAGGTACCCTCAAATTCTTGATTTTAGACAAAATATCGCTAGTCTCCCTGATATAGCACCTAGCAGAGACAGCAAATGGCCGCAAAATTGTCACAACCAGACAGCTGAGAAGCTCTGACAGAGGCCTTTCAGAACCTCCTCCTTGAGTTTTCTTTGTTGTGGTATTCAGTTCCTCATCTCGTTAGCCTCTCTCAGCTGTTATGTAGTTGGACTGATTGCTTCCCTCTAAATTCCTCCCCATAATGCTTTACTGGGCGGCTTATACTTCTTCCTGGAGTGTGTGTGCATGCTGATCCTATTTCCCAGTCTGCTACTAAGTTAAGTGCTGTACAATTATCTGTTATTTTCTGTTTGCTGGATCCCAGGTGACCCTGACTCCCTCCGTGTCTGGTGTAGGGAGCCGGTGGTCGTGTCCCCTCACTATTGTAGGGTGTTCAGGTGTTATATAGTCGAGGTACGTGGATATGAAACCATCCACCTTTGGGATTTTTGCATAGGCTGAGCAGCCAGGGAAAGGTCTCCCTTTTGGTTCCTTAGCTTTGGATCCAGTGAGTCATATATGCATGTTGCATTGTCTTGTTTCCTGTACACCGTCCATGACATTATAAGCCGCCAAAACCGTCTCAAGCATGGATCCGGTTTCACTTTTGGCTGAACGCTTCCAGGGTCTTTCATTGGAGGTAGCTGATCTCCGTAAGACTTTTTCTCAGCTTCAAGTGACCGGTTCAGCTTGCGTTCATGGAGTTTGTTCTGAGCCTAAGATCTCGCTCCCGGATACGTTCTCCGGGGGTAGTGAGAATTTTGTGCGTTTTAGAGAGGCTTGCAAACTCCATTTTCGCCTTCTTCCCCATTCCTCTGGTGATGAGGAACGGAGGGTGGGGATTATATCGCTGCCCAGGGGTAACGCTCAGTCTTGGGCCTTTTCGCTACCGGAGGGGGCACGGCCTCTCCGTTCAGTGGATGAATTCTTTTTAGCCCTGGGTCAGATATATGATGATCCGGATCGTATTGCTCTGGCTGAGTCTAGACTACGTCTATTATGCCAGGGTAAACAATCTGCAGAGATATACTGCTCAGAATTTCGGAGATGAGCAGCTGTTACTGGTTGGAATGATGCTGCACTCCGAAGTCAATTTTGCCATGGTCTTTCAGAGGGATTGAAAGATGCATTTGCCTTTCATGAGAGGCCTATTTCCTTGGACTCTGCTATGTCTCAGGCCGTTCGTATTGACAGGCGTCTTAGAGAGAGAGGAGAGATATCTCCTTCCTGTCATACTCAGTCCCAGGACAGTGCAGCGGTCTCATTCTGTGCGCAGGGGTCTCGGTCGCTGTCAGCCCCTTCTGAGCAGGAGCCCATGCAGCTGGGGTTGATTGCTTCTGACAATAGAAGATTCAGCTCGCATGGGAGGGTTTGTTTTTGTTGTGGAGGTATAAATCATTTGGCAAATGTTTGTCCCTCTAGGAGATTCAGGCAGTTTTCTGGGAGTAATAAAGAAACAAACAGGAAAAAATCTTTTAAAAATGTTCCGTCTGTTACTATTGGCAGGGTTGAGGCGGAAATTGAAGGTTTTCCGTTTGCTTGTAGTTCCCGTTTTGTCCTGCCTGCTAGGGTGGCGCTAGAGAGCAAGAGCATTTTTTGTGAGATTTTTGTGGATAGTGGAGCAGCTGTCAATCTCATTGATAATCAATTTGCAATAACTCATGGTTTCCAGGTGCGCACTTTGGGAAAGGATATTCCTGTTTTTGCTATTGATTCCGCTCCACTTTCTCAGAAATCATTAAAGGGTATGGTTCACAATATCCGTTTAATTGTGAGTGATGCTCATGTTGAGGATGTTATAGTAAGGACCGGCACTCGCTATTGGTAGTGATATCAAATAAATTTAATGGTCACATACAAATGGTTAATGTGACGCGTTTCGGCTATTAGAAGCCTTTGTCAAACATACTGTGTACAACAATCAAACAATTTAAATAGCCCGCGATGGAGCCGGATATGACGTCAGGTTGCCATGACAACATTGTAAACAAAGGACACAACAGTGCAGAACTGATGATAGAGCAAGTGGATGAGCAGGTAACAATGATTGCTTAACAATGATTGCTTAACAGGGCACCATTTTTTGCAGTACTGTAAACTGTAGAACATGATTAACACAGATACAATATGATATACTTAATGTTAGATACTGTGGCTAACTAATTAAGGAAAAAAAGGGGTGAAAAAAACACAATTAAATTGTCGGTGCACCATGCTTTATACTGCCACATTTTGCTAAAATATATGAAAAATTCAAGATATTCTATACAGTTATACTGCTGTTATATGGTGAACTTACGCCCTGATTAAGCAGTTAGTAACATGGATGTAGTCAAGTTCTCTGTGGAGAAAAGAAAGAAGGAACCAGTTGAGAAAAATTGCTATGCACTGTAGTTTACAAAAAGCTGTTTAAATCATAATCTCGATTTAATCCCTTTGGTTCTAGGGTTTGGAGGCGGTGAATCCAATACGCTTCTCTTTTTTTGAGCATTTTACACCTGTCACCTCCTCTCCGGGGTAGTGATACGTGCTCTATGATCTGGAAGCGCAGTTGGGAAATGGCATGTCGGTGTTCCTCAAAATGATGTGGGATTGGTAGTAGTAAGTTTTTCTTTCTAATAGTAGATTTGTGTTTGCAGAATCGATCTTTCATCCTCATGGAGGTCTCACCGACATACACAAGACCGCAGGGACACTTCAAGAGATAGATCACGAAGTTACTGTTGCAGGTAAAAAAGCCATTTATTTTAAATTTTTCCCCTGTGTATGGATGGGTGAAGTGTTCTCCTTTAATGGCACTAGAGCAGTGTATACATTGAAGACATGGGAATGTCCCATTCTTGGGTGTTGAAAGGGTGGCCTGGCGTAGAGTATGTCTGTCACTGCCTACATCAGCCCTGACCAGGATGTCTCTAATGTTTTTGCACCTTTTGTAACAGATCATAGGAGGAGATTGAAATTCAGTGACATTGGGGTAAGCTCTGCTGAGGATACTCCAATGTTTGTTGAGAATGGTCCTACATTTATTGACCCAAGGGTGATATTTAACCACAAACGGTACTCGTGGCTTTTTAACATTAGTGGTGGTACTCTCTTTAGGTGGTTTCGCCTGTTGTGTATTCAGTAGATCTTGCGGATACCCTCTCTCACGAAATTTGTCCAACATCTCCTCCTGTCGTGTTGTTTTTATGTTGGTATCAGATACAATCCTATTCACTCTCTGTAATTGTGAATAGGGAAGGGATTTTTTGACTGCAGGAGGATGGTTACTTGTGAAGTGCAGCAGGCTGTTGCGGTCAGTATTTTTGGTGTATAAATCTGTATGTATCTGTCCCTTCTCATCTTTTATCACCCATGTGTCAAGGAAATTAATTTTGGACATGTCTGAGTGCATTGTGAACTGCAGTTCTTTCCAGACTGAGTTGATGTACTGCATGAATTGTTCGAGGGTTCGAATGTCGCCCCGCCATACGCAAAATATGTCATCGATAAATCTTCTCCAGAAAATGCAATGGTCCTTGTATAGAGTGTCACCGTATATGTATTCTTTTTCAAACCATGACATATAACAATTTGCATAGGGCGGTGCGGCATTCGAACCCATCGCGGTTCCTCGCTGCTGGCGAAAAAATGTATCCTGAAATAGGAAATAGTTCTCATGCAGTATTATAGTGAGCAAACTCACAAAAAATTTTTTCACTATCATTGTAGGTAGACAATGCTAATAGCCACTCTACTGCTCTAATGCCTTTCTGGTGTTCAATAGATGTATAGAGGCTACATACGTCAAATGTAGCCAATATATCACTTTCCTTGAGTTGGAGGTCACGTATCTGTCTGAGGAAATCATTAGTGTCAAGAAGATATGATGGTGCCTCTTTGGTCATTTGGACACATTTGAACTGGAAATGGACTGCCAAAGGTTTTTTCGGAACCTACGGCTCAAAGCGCACTTTGCCAATGAGACAAGACCACAATGTACCAGAGAGACAATGGACGTTTCCAAATTATCTTTGCAACAATTTGGTTTAAGGACCAAAAGCAAATTTCAGCCACCCAAAACGTACCATCCAATTGAAACATTTATATCTCTGGTACAACGTGATATCTATGAGAAGATGCATGGCCTCCGGACAGGGGAATATCACATGTCACAAAATGTATCTACCATAGAAAGGGATGCACTTAAACAATTGTTGGATGACAAATCCATCATAGTGAAACCTGCAGACAAAGGGGGAGCCCTGGTCGTGCTGGATAGGGAGTATTATGTGGGGGAGATTTTGCAACAATTATCCAATATTGACACATATCAATCACTGCCCTCTGACCCCGTATACACCATCAAAGCTAAATTGGAGGCAATCACTAATGAATACATTAGCAACAATACCATTGACGTAAAAATGGGGGAATACATTATACATCAACACCCCATTACACCTGTATTCTATACATTGCCAAAGGTACACAAATCTCTCACCAGCCCCCCAGGACGTCCCATTGTGGCACTCACAGACTCCATCTTATCAGCCCCAGCCATCATTCTAGAGAAAGCACTGACTCCACTGACCAAAGAGGCACCATCATATCTTCTTGACACTAATGATTTCCTCAGACAGATACGTGACCTCCAACTCAAGGAAAGTGATATATTGGCTACATTTGACGTATGTAGCCTCTATACATCTATTGAACACCAGAAAGGCATTAGAGCAGTAGAGTGGCTATTAGCATTGTCTACCTACAATGATAGTGAAAAAAAATTTTTTGTGAGTTTGCTCACTATAATACTGCATGAGAACTATTTCCTATTTCAGGATACATTTTTTCGCCAGCAGCGGGGAACCGCGATGGGTTCGAATGCCGCACCGCCCTATGCAAATTGTTATATGTCATGGTTTGAAAAAGAATACATATACGGTGACACTCTATACAAGGACCATTGCATTTTCTGGAGAAGATTTATCGATGACATATTTTGCGTATGGCGGGGCGACATTCGAACCCTCGAACAATTCATGCAGTACATCAACTCAGTCTGGAAAGAACTGCAGTTCACAATGCACTCAGACATGTCCAAAATTAATTTCCTTGACACATGGGTGATAAAAGATGAGAAGGGACAGATACATACAGATTTATACACCAAAAATACTGACCGCAACAGCCTGCTGCACTTCACAAGTAACCATCCTCCTGCAGTCAAAAAATCCCTTCCCTATTCACAATTACAGAGAGTGAATAGGATTGTATCTGATACCAACATAAAAACAACACGACAGGAGGAGATGTTGGACAAATTTCGTGAGAGAGGGTATCCGCAAGATCTACTGAATACACAACAGGCGAAACCACCTAAAGAGAGTACCACCACTAATGTTAAAAAGCCACGAGTACCGTTTGTGGTTAAATATCACCCTTGGGTCAATAAATGTAGGACCATTCTCAACAAACATTGGAGTATCCTCAGCAGAGCTTACCCCAATGTCACTGAATTTCAATCTCCTCCTATGATCTGTTACAAAAGGTGCAAAAACATTAGAGACATCCTGGTCAGGGCTGATGTAGGCAGTGACAGACATACTCTACGCCAGGCCACCCTTTCAACACCCAAGAATGGGACATTCCCATGTCTTCAATGTATACACTGCTCTAGTGCCATTAAAGGAGAACACTTCACCCATCCATACACAGGGGAAAAATTTAAAATAAATGGCTTTTTTACCTGCAACAGTAACTTCGTGATCTATCTCTTGAAGTGTCCCTGCGGTCTTGTGTATGTCGGTGAGACCTCCATGAGGATGAAAGATCGATTCTGCAAACACAAATCTACTATTAGAAAGAAAAACTTACTACTACCAATCCCACATCATTTTGAGGAACACCGACATGCCATTTCCCAACTGCGCTTCCAGATCATAGAGCACGTATCACTACCCCGGAGAGGAGGTGACAGGTGTAAAATGCTCAAAAAAAGAGAAGCGTATTGGATTCACCGCCTCCAAACCCTAGAACCAAAGGGATTAAATCGAGATTATGATTTAAACAGCTTTTTGTAAACTACAGTGCATAGCAATTTTTCTCAACTGGTTCCTTCTTTCTTTTCTCCACAGAGAACTTGACTACATCCATGTTACTAACTGCTTAATCAGGGCGTAAGTTCACCATATAACAGCAGTATAACTGTATAGAATATCTTGAATTTTTCATATATTTTAGCAAAATGTGGCAGTATAAAGCATGGTGCACCGACAATTTAATTGTGTTTTTTTCACCCCTTTTTTTCCTTAATTAGTTAGCCACAGTATCTAACATTAAGTATATCATATTGTATCTGTGTTAATCATGTTCTACAGTTTACAGTACTGCAAAAAATGGTGCCCTGTTAAGCAATCATTGTTAAGCAATCATTGTTACCTGCTCATCCACTTGCTCTATCATCAGTTCTGCACTGTTGTGTCCTTTGTTTACAATGTTGTCATGGCAACCTGACGTCATATCCGGCTCCATCGCGGGCTATTTAAATTGTTTGATTGTTGTACACAGTATGTTTGACAAAGGCTTCTAATAGCCGAAACGCGTCACATTAACCATTTGTATGTGACCATTAAATTTATTTGATATCACTACCAATAGCGAGTGCCGGTCCTTACTATACCATTATCTGTGGATCTTCTTCCCTGGACACGCGCACCGCTCCGCTGTAAGCAGTAGTGCCGCTCGTATCTTCTCCATGTTGAGGATGTGTCATGTTTCGTCCTTAGTGGTTTGCCTACTCCTCTAGTGTTGGGGCTACCCTGGCTCACTAAACATAACCCCACCATTGATTGGCAAGCGAGGCAAATAAATGGTTGGAGTGACTTTTGCAGAGAGAATTGCCTCACAACATCTGTTTCTGAGGTTGCTACTAAGACTGTACAATCTTTTCTCTCTGAATTTTCGGATGTTTTCTCTGAGAGTGGAGTTCAGGATTTGCCCCCGCACAGGGAGTACGATTGCCCTATTAATCTCATCCCAGGCGCCAAGCTGCCTAAATCTCGTTTATACAATCTTTCCCAACCTGAGAGGATCGCTATGCGTGCTTATATCTCTGAGAGTCTGAGAAAAGGACACATACGACCCTCGAAGTCACCTGTTGCCGCTGTTTTTTTCTTTGTTAAGAAAAAAGATGGTTCTTTAAGACCTTGTCTGGATTTCAGGAAGCTGAACAGTATCACTATTCGTGACCCTTATCCGCTTCCTCTGATCCCGGACCTGTTTAACCAGGTTGTTGGGGCTAAAGTCTTTTACTAATTAGATCTAAGAGGGGCATACAACCTGGTCAGGGTCAGAGAAGGAGACGAATGGAAGACGGCCTTCAATACCCCTGAGGGCCATTTTGAGAATTTGGTTATGCCTTTTGGTTTGATGAATGCCCCAGCCGTTTTTCAGCATTTCGTGAACAGCATTTTTTATCATTTGATGGGAAAATTTGTATTAGTGTATTTGGATGACATTTTGATTTTTTCTCCTGATTTCAAAACTCATAAGGAACATTTACGTCAGGTCTTGCTCATCCTGCGGGAGAATAAATTATATGTGAAACTGGAAAAATGTGTGTTTGCGGTTCCAGAAATTCAATTTCTGGGGTTTCTTCTCTCCGCTTCTGGTTTTCGCATGGACCCCCGAGAAGGTCCGCGCTGTGCTTGAGTGGGAGCTTCCTGAGAATCAGAAGGCGCTGATGCGTTTTTTGGGCTTTGCCAATTATTACAGGAAGTTTATTTTGAAACATTCCTCTATTGTTAAACCACTCACTGATATGACCAGAAAGGGGGTAGATTTTTCTTCTTGGTCAGTAGAGGCGCGTAAGGCTTTTTCTATTATCAAGGAGAGTTTTGCTTCCGCTCCTATCTGGTGCAACCTGATATTTCTTTACCTTTCATAGTTGAGGTTGATGCTTCTGAGGTGGGTGTGGGGGCGGTCTTGTCTCAGGGTTCCTCTCCTGCCAAATGGCGACCGTGTGCCTTTTTCTCGAAAAAACTCTCCTCTGCAGATAGAAATTACGATGTGGGAGATAGGGAATTGTTGGCCATCAAGTTGGCTTTTGAGGAATGGCGCCATTGGCTAGAGGGAGCCAGACACCCTATTACCGTATTTACTGACCATAAAAATCTGGCCTACTTGGAGTCAGCCAAGTGTCTGAACCCGATACAGGCCAGATGGTCTTTGTTCTTTTCTAGGTTTAATTTTGTTGTCACGTTCCACCCTGGAGTTAAGAATGTGAAGGCAGATGCCCTGTCACGTTGTTTTCCAGGAGGCGGGAATTTTGAAGACCCGGGTCCCATTTTGGCTGGAGGTGTGGTGGTCTCTGCTCTTTTTTCTGAATTGGAGGCAGAGGTGCAGGCAGCCCAGTCAGAGGCTCCTGATCTTTGTCCTCTTGGGAGGTTGTTTGTGCCTCTCGCTTTAAGACACAAGATTTTTAAGGAACACGACGATATGGTCCTTGCTGGGCACCCGGGGGCAAGAGCCACACTGGATCTCATCGCTCGGAGATTCTGGTGGCCTGCGCTTCGTAAGTCGGTTCAGGGTTTTGTGGCAGCCTGCGAGAATTGCGCTCGTGCCAAAGTCCCTCATTCACGGCCATCAGGTCCTCTCCTTCCCTCACCCATTCCTTCCCGTCCTTGGACACATCTGTCCATGGACTTCATAACGGACCTGCCTCGTTCCTCGGGTAAGACTGTGATTCTGGTGGTGGTGGACCGTTTTAGCAAAATGGTGCATTTCATCCCTTTTCCTGGTTTGCCCAATGCTAAGAAGCTGGCGCAGGCATTTATTGATCACATTGTCAAATTGCACGGTATTCCTTCAGACATAGTCTCTGATAGGGGCACGCAGTTTGTTTCCAGATTCTGGAAGGCTTTCTGTTCTCGCTTGGGGGTTCGGTTGTCATTCTCTTCTGCTTTCCACCCGCAGTCGAATGGCCAGACAGAGGGCGTCAATCAGAATCTGGAGACATAACTGCGCTGTTTTGTGGCGGAGAATCAAGAGGATTGGTGTTCTTTTTTGTCCCTTGCTGAGTTTGCTTTAAATAACCGTCGTCAGGAGTCTTCTGATAAGTCACCATTTTTTGGTGCATATGGCTTTCATCTGCAGTTTGGGACTTTCTCGGGAGAGGGGTCTTCTGGTTTACCTGATGAGGACAGATTCTCCTCGTCTTTGTCATCTATTTGGCAAAAGATTCAGGATAATCTAAAGAGCATGAGTGAGAGATATAAGCGTGTGGCAGATAAGAGACGTGTGCTTGGTCTGGACCTGAATGTTGGTGATCTGGTGTGGTTGTCTACCAAGAATATCAAATTGAAGGTTCCCTCCTGGAAGTTGGGTCCTAGGTTTATTGGGCCTTACAAAATCCTGTCTGTCATCAATCCTTTTGCCTACCGTCTTGATCTTCCTCAGACTTGGAAGATCCATAATGTTTTTCATAAGTCCTTATTGAAACCTTATGTTCAACCCATTGTACCCTCGCCTTTGCCTCCTCCTCTGATTATGGTTGATGGGAATCTTGAATTTCAGGTCTCTAGAATTGTGGATTCTCGTCTTGTCTGCGGTTCTCTTCAGTACCTTGTTCATTGGGAGGGTTATGGTCCTGAGGAGAGGATGTGGGTCCCAGTGACGGACATTAAGGCCTCTCGTCTCATCAGGGCTTTCCATAGGTCCCATCCTGAGAAGGTGGGTTCTGAGTGTCCGGAGTCCACTCGTAGAGGGAGGGGTACTGTCACAACCAGACAGCTGAGAAGCTCTGACAGAGGCCTTTCAGAACCTCCTCCTTGAGTTTTCTTTGTTGTGGTATTCAGTTCCTCATCTCGTTAGCCTCTCTCAGCTGTCATGTAGTTGGACTGATTGCTTTCCTTTAAATTCCTCCCCATAATGCTTTACTGGGCGGCTTATACTTCTTCCTGGAGTGTGTGTGCATGCTGATCCTATTTCCCAGTCTGCTACTAAGTTAAGTGCTGTACAATTATCTGTTATTTTCTGTTTGCTGGATCCCAGGTGACCCTGACTCCCTCCGTGTCTGGTGTAGGGAGCCGGTGGTCATGTCCCCTCACTATTGTAGGGTGTTCAGGTGTTATATAGTCGAGGTACGTGGATATGCAACCATCCACATTTGGGATTTTTGCATAGGCTGAGCAGCCAGGGAAAGTGCCAGCTCTTGTGCAGGGGTCTCCCTTTTGGTTCCTTAGCTTTGGATCCAATGAGTCATATATGCATGTTGCATTGTCTTGTTTCCTGTACACCGTCCGTGACAAAAATCCTATCCAGGAAAATGGCCACGTTACAAAATAGAGAGCCCCTGCCGAACACAATTGGACGACCGGGAGGGGCCGTCAAATTCTTATGGATTTTGGGGAGGGCATACAATATAGGTGAAGTTGGTTTTTCGCAAAATAAATAATTGAACAATTTCTCATCTATAATACTGCCATCTCTGGCTTGATTCAACAAATCTTTAAGTTCCCTCAGTAGTCCAAATTTTGGATCATATTGGACTCTTTCGTATACATTCCCATCTGTGGCAATGTGAACATTGAGGTGTTGTTTCCCCAGGTTCCAGTCCAGGACTTAGGGAATGCTCATGTCCAGGGATCCTATTTAATCCTGCTACTGGATCCTGGGTGTGTCTCACTCTGGAGAGTGTGCAGACAGAGGCCTGGTGAGGCTCTGTCAGTGTGGTCTCAGCTAGGCAAGGCTGAGAGGACACGAGGCTATGCAATAGCCTGGACTTTGGGGGACTCAGCGACACCATTGAAAGGTCAGAGTCAGGAGGACTGCTAGACCACAACCCCCTCCAAAGGTACTGCATTTGTTACAGCCTGAGGGCTGGTGCACTGTATGTCTGGGGTAAGCCGCACCTGGTTCCATGTGGGAACACTATCGTATAGCCGAGTTAGGGATACGATGTGTATTATGTATAGGTAGAGCCCAGACGGGCAGGCTTTTGTTTTATGCCATGTTGTGTATGAAGAGTGTAAAATAAATTGCACTGTTTGGACCTGAAACCCAGTGGTTATGAAGTACATTGTGAGAATGACCCCCGAATAAGAGGCAATCCCTTACACATCACTAAGCTGTACTTTAATCTCTTGCACATAGTAATCTGTAGGTCTCTGTATCACATCATGTCTCAATTTATCAATATCTCTTCCTACTGCTAAAGTAAACGCTTCAACAGCAGGATGACTAATCATAGGGCAAAAATGACTCTTACGAAATAGTCCAGTACTATGTAGACTCAATTCGCTTACCCTACCTGCGGTGGTCATCTGTCTGTGTTGTTGCCCGGCTGCTCAAATCTTCAATTTGATCATACGATAGAATCTCTGCAGGTCCAACTCAATGTTGAACCAATTAGTTTTGGCCACAGGGCAATGAGACAGACCCTTATTCAAGACATCAGTCTGGGTATTATTGAGATTGTCAGTCCTTGTTCTCTGCATCCTGGGATATTTTTCTCTTCCTCCATTTGTGCTGACGTCGCCCACCCCACCGGGTTCTCTTGTTTCCGGACTTCTCTGTAAAAGAGAAGAACTTGAGGCTCCGCCCACATTGGATTTAGCACTCACAGCTCTCTCTCTCTCTCTCTCTCAAACCACGATTAGGCTGTTTTTTATTGCCACTGCCATATTTGGGTTTCTTTTCTCCCCCATAGGTTTCCGACTTTTCCTCAGATCTCCTTGCCAGTTATAGATATAGCCGGTGGTATAATCGTCCATATCTCTTACCCATTTGCATTTTTTCTTTGCTTGCAAATCGCTCTTGAATTTATCAAAAACAGATGTACTATTAGACATATATGTATCAAAGTCCTCTGTAGTTAACATTTGTTGTAATTTATCAGTCACTTTTAACAAAATAAAATCAAAGGCATATTTATTAGAGATCTATGCGAATCTTGCACAGAACTCTGAATTATTCAGGAACAAATCCGGTCTTAAATGTGAACGCATGCCTCTAGGTATCCTGTGAAGATGGTGATATTCACTTAAAGTATGTGTCACGCCTTGCCCTGTGAATGTGCGGAGATCTGTCAGACTGGCTGCACATGTCTGACTTCTTTGTTTTGATTTGGGTTTGAGCTGGATCCACCTTCCCTCAGGTGTACTGGGTTACATTGTTAGTGAGGCTATTTATCCCTCCTTCCCCCAGTGGCCTGTGCAGGTTATAGTTCTTTCCTGGGAGCTCTCGATTTGTGTTGAATCGTCTGCTCCAGCTCTGCTCAAGATAAGCCCTCTCATTTATTTCCCTTAGTGTGTTTTATGTAGGCCTCTAGGGAGAAGCTTGCTTACTTCCCTTTTCTCTGCTGCTTAGGGTTTGCCCAGGGTGTTTAGGCTTTAGGCACGAGGGCATGTGCATATACACCCTTAGGGTATGCACATGGGCACAGCAGTTTAGGGAAAGCTTTTAGGGATCGCTAGGAGGTGACCCTTTTCTCCCTAGCTTTTGGGCCTAGTCATTTGTTTTGTTTGTTTTCCCGCGTTTGGTTAATTCCCCGCTTACCTACCTGTCGTGAGTGGAGTTCAAGATTTATCAAACGTTTAGATTCATTTTCAAATTTCTTTTTAATGTCCACAATAAGAGTTGATAAGAAAGACACATCTCTCACCGTATTCTGGAATATGCGTGTGTTTTATATATATATATATATATATATATATATATAAAGGACCTATATGTATGTATGTTTCGCGAAAACTCAAAAACGCAACCATCCATTTCTACGAAACTTGGTATACACATCCCTTGCTACCTGGAAACAATTCCTGCGGGGGTCTCAGCTCTCTAGGACATATAGTTCCCGAGATATTCCCCAAAAAATTACCTGCATTAGCCAATACAAGCCTGCCAGCCTTTCACTTAAATCCTAACTGCCATACACACGGTCACATGTCCCTTATCAGCCAATAGAAGCTCACAGGTCCTACTCCAAGTTGCCATAACAACTGATCACATGTTTTAGCAGTTCGCAGGTCCGTAAATATTCAGTAATATGACGTATGACGGCACAACTTTTTGCGGAGTGTATGCGGAACCATTCATTTCAATGGGTCCGCAAAAAAATAAATGAAGTTACTCCATATGCATTCCATTTCCGTATGTCCCTTATGCAAAAAAATACAACATGTTCTATTACTGTCCATATTACGGACAAGGATAGTACTGTTGTATTAGGAGCCAGCTGCTCCGTTCAACAAAATACGGAATGCACACGGACATCATCCGTATTTTTTGCGGATCCTTTTTTGTGGACTGCTAAATATATACGGTCATGTGCATGAGTCCTTACTCTAGCATTCTTCCTATCCTGTCTCACTGTCTACACTGCACAGCCTGTACAATCAAAGCAGCAAGAGGCTATGGATCTCAATCTGCATTCCAGTCAAAGAGATAGGTGTGCAGCTCATCCTACATGGAAAGAGAGACTCTTCAATATATGAAACATGAAATTTCTTTCTAAAGTCTCTGATTTACGGCACAAATTACTTTAATTACGAACATTTGTAATGTTTCTCAGCCTGCCTATGATTGATGAACCACCACTAGAGGGAGCTTTAGGACATCTTTCTACTGCATAAGGCATGACTGAATTGGTATTCCAAGAAAGCTCAGCACCAGTGGCGTAACTACCGGGGAAGCAGGGGAAGCAGCTGCTTCGGGGCCCGGCGCCCCAGCAGCATGTGTGACAGTTTATTTTCAAGTTAGTTAAATATCGTGTTCAGGGCCCCTTCACAGCCGCTAGTGTGATCTAATTTTACTGTCTGCTAAAGTCTCCTGGTCTGGGATTCGAACCCACAACCTCCAATCTATCAGTGAATCAGTGGCAAAGCATTTACCCTCACAGCCATAAAGGCTGCATTACAACTGACTGTAAAAAATAAATAAAAAAATAAAAAAATACATCTATACACATGACAGCTGCCCAAACACACCTAGCACTGCTATATCTGTATATGACAGCTGTCCCTGCACACTCAGCTCTGCTATATCTCTATATATGACAGCTGCCCCAGCAAACCCAGCTCTACTTCATCTATACACATGACAGCTGCCAAAACACAGCCAGCTCTGCTACATCTATACACATGACAGCTGCCAAAACACAGCCAGCTCTGCTACATCTATACACATGACAGCTGCCAAAACACAGCCAGCTCTGCTACATCTATACACATGACAGCTGCCCCCAACACACCAGGCACTGCTATATCTCTATATGACAGCTGTCCCAGCACACTCAGCTCTGCTATATCTCTATATATGACAGCTGCCCCAGCAAACCCAGCTCTACTACATCTATACACATGACAGCTGCCGAAACACAGCCAGCTCTGCTACATCATTACACATGACAGCTGCCCCCAACACACCAGCACTGCTATATATCTATATGACAGCTGTCCCAGCACACTCAGCTCTGCTATATCTCTATATATGACAGCTGCCCCAGCAAACCCAGCTCTACTACATCTATACACATGACAGATGCCTAAACACACCCAGCTCTGCTACATCTATACACATGACAGCTGCACCAGCACACTCAGCTCTGCTATATCTCTATATATGACAGCTGCCCCAGCAAACCCAGCTCTACTACATCTATACATGACAGATGCCCAAACACACCCAGCTCTGCTACATCTATACACATGACAGCTGCACCAGCACACTCAGCTCTACTATATCTCTATATATGACAACTGCCCCAGCAAACCCAGCTCTACTACATCTATACACATGACAGCTGCCGAAACACAGCCAGCACTGCTACATCTATACACATGACAGCTGCCCCAGCACACTCAGCTCTGCTATATCTCTATATATCTATCTACTGTATAGCAATACTTAGAGATATATAGATGTAGCAGGGCTGGTTGTGCTGGAGCAGCTATCATATATAGAGATATAGCATGGCTGAGTGTGCTGGGACAGCTGTCATATAGAGATATAGCAGTGCTGGGTGTGTTTGGGCAGCTGTCATATGCATAGATGTAGCAGAGCTGGGTTTGCTGGGGCAGCTATCATATATAGAGATATAGCAGAGCTGAGCTGGAACAGCTGTCATATAGAGATATATCTGAGATACTGCTATATCTGTATATGACAGCTGTCTCAGCACATTCAGCTCTGCTACATCTCTATATATGAACAGCTGCCATGTGTATAGATGTACACTTAGCCAGCTATAACAGTAGAAGTCTCATATTTTTTCACTCAGCCTCAAGGCAGCTCGTATGGTCTAGTGGTTAGCTGCTCTGCCTCTGAAGCAGAAGGTCGTGGGTTCGAATCCCAGCAGACTCTTTTCTGAAATACAAGCACTGAGTCCATATAAGGACATACAAGGCGGGACACAGGAAGAGGCTGCATCGCATCGCTGACATGGAGGTAAGTAGAAGTGTTTATTTATTTTTTTTAATACCCGACTGTTACTGCCATGGGGGAGTGGAAGGCACCTGATACTGGCACCTGGGGGGGGGAGGGGGGTTGGCACCTGATACTGGCACATGGGGGGGGGGAAGAAGCATTAAACCTTTTTCCCATTTCCTTTCATTTTCTCTGTTCACCCCAATTCTTCTGGTATCCCCCAGCACTGCTATGCTGATCTCAAGTGGGGCGAGATGTCCCGCTACTCTACCAAGTTCCTGAAATACTTGCGCCCAATAGCTCTGCACAATATGGCAATACCAAATCAAATGGTCAAAATCGGTCCCCACCTTACCACACTTCCAGCACTTTGCCTCCGCTGTTTTATACATCTTATTCAATGCCAAAGGGGTAATATACGTCCGATGGAGGATAAAAAACTGCGTCAGTCGAAAGTTACTAGAAATGGTGCTCCTTTTTATATTTTTATAGATGCTTCTCCAGTCCAGGATATACGGCGCCACCTCTTGTGCCCATTTATTTTCACTATTAAATTTGATCACTCCTCCTAACCCCTTCTTTATTTTTTTATAAATCTGTGAAATTGATACTTTACTCCCAACTCCATGGTAACAAAATTCAGCAAATTCAGAGTGTTTAGTGTTAAAATATTCTCTATTCTCTGTTACATCAAAAGCGTGTTTTAAACTAACATATCTAAACCAAGTGAGACCATCTATATCTGTGTTAACCCCCATTTCCTCTAAAGTCTTCACCTCTCCTTCCACCACCATCTGAGCCACAAACCTAATACCCTGTCTATCCCAAAATACATAATCTTCAGATTTCCAGAACTCTCTTAAATTAAGATTTCCCCAAATAGGAGTGAAGCTTAATGAATAATTTATACCCAATAATTTTTTAACCTTAACCCAGACTAGATGTATCATCTTACTAATTGGGCATTTCCTGCCCTTGATTTTTAGTGCACCAGTTTCTAAAAGACTAACTATATTATATTGGAGACCTCCAATTTCCCCCTCCAAAAAACGTCGCAATCCGTCGTCCGCAATCCGTCATTAACCACTGAAGCTGGGATGCATAATAATAACCCCGAAGACATGGAACCGACAGACCACCATCTTTTCAGCCTAACCCTCTTTCTCCCCCAGATGAGATCATTTATTACTCCTTCTAGTGCATTAAAAAAATGATCCCCTATCCATACAGGGCAGGAGGAGATAACATACAAAATCTGCGGCAGAAGAACCATCTTTATTATCGCGATTCGATCCGCCTGTCGGATTAACAGTTTTTGCCAGGTACATGTTTTTTCTCTAATCCTCTTTAAAAGAGGATCAATATTTAGTTCTAGATACTCCTGTACCCTCGAACTAACCTTGATACCCAGATAATCAAACGATTCAGTAGATTTCAAAACTTTGACGTTAATTTCCTCATGCCCTGTTTCATAACCGATTGGGAGCAACACCGATTTTGTCCAGTTCACCCTAAAACCTGAGATTGAGCCAAACTGATTTACTATTCCTATAAGGTATGATACCGTTTGTATTCCCCCCGCCAGGAAAAACAGAATATCATCGGCATAAAGGCCTATCTTATCCGATACACCTCTTCCCCCAAACCCCCTAATTTTGTTGTCCGCTCGGACTTTACAGGCCAGCGGCTCAACAAATATGGCGAACAATAATGGGGAGAGTGGGCACCCCTGACGGGTTCCCCTCTGCAGGGATATAGGCTCTGATATTACTCCATTTATTTTTATCCTAGCTTTCGACTTCTTATATAGCGTTTGTACCCATCCAATAAATTTTTCACCTAAATTAAATTCGTGCATAATTCTCCAGAGGTATGCCCACTCCACCCTGTCGAACGCTTTCTCAGCGTCCAAAGACAGGATGGAGTGGGCACCCTCCCCACCCCTCTGCAGATTCAGAAACGTCCGTCGGATATTCGTCTGGGCCTGGCGTCTAGGTATAAACCCTGATTGATCCGGGTGTATTAACTTCTCAATAACTCTTTTTAGGCGATTTGCAAGTAACTTAGCGCATACCGTATTTTTCGCCGTATAAGACGCACTTTTTCCCCCCCAAAAGTGGGGGGGAAATAGCAGTGCGTCTTATACGGCGAATGTAGCCGATTTTGCTTAGTTTTCAATGATACACCCGCCGCGATGCCGTGCGGCGGGTATATCAGCTGTGAGGGAGGAGGGGCTGGGGGCGGCATCTGCATTTATAATGACAGCGGGGCCCGTGCAGTGACTGTATTCTACTACACGGGCCCCGCTTACTGTACAATCATATCCCTAATACCGTAGTTAATTGTTGTGTGCACTGCATGTAAAAGCATAATGAGCGATGATGAGCGCTATTACTTACAATTAGAAGCGCTTGCCGTTCGGAGCAGGGAGGAGGGAGGAGGCAGGAGGCAGGCCGGGAGGACGGGCGCTGGCAGTGTGAGTCATACGTCACGCGCCTGCGCCGCCTGCTTCATGAATGAAGCAGGCGGCGTGGGCGCATGACGGATGACTCACACTGCCAGCGCCCGTCCTCCCGGCCTGCCTCCTGCCTCCTCCCTCCTCCCTGCTCCGAACGGCAAGCGCTTCTAATTGTAAGTAATAGCGCTCATCATCGCTCATTATGCTTTTACATGCAGTGCACACAACAATTAACTACGGTATTAGGGATATGATTGTACAGTAAGCGGGGCCCGTGTAGTAGAATACAGTCACTGCACGGGCCCCGCTGTCATTATAAATGCAGATGCGACCCCCACCCCCATTATAAAAGCAAATGCGACCCCCACACTTATGGAGGGGATCTGTGGATGACACATAGCATAAGATGCTATATATGTGTCATCCACAGATCCCCACCATAACTGTCATACACAGATCCTCATAACAGCGCCATCCAGAGAGGATCCCCTATAAGTGTCACCCACAGATCCCCCATAACAGTGCGTCATCCACAGATCCCCATAACAGTGCATCACCCACAGACCACAATTAGTTCAAAATATTTTTTTTCTTATTTTCCTCCCCAAAAACCTAGGTGCGTCTTATACGCCGGTGCGTCTTATACGGCGAAAAATACGGTAATTTAAAATCTGTGTTGAGAAGAGAGATGGGGCGATACGAATCCACCTTTTTCTCATCCTTCCCCTTTTTTCCTATCAAACTTATTACGGCCTCCGTAAGGGATGCCGGGAGTTCCCCCCTGTCCATTGAGTCGTTTAAGACCTGCACAAAAACCGGGAGAATAACATCTCCATATCTTCTATATATCTCAAAGGGCAGGCCATCCAGCCCGGGGCTCGTATTACCTTGAATGGTTTTCAGTGTCTCCCGTAATTCCTCCACTTCAATAGGGCCATTCAGTAAGTCCCTCTCCTCCTCCGAGAGTCTGGGGATCGGCACACCCTCCAAGAAGAGTCCAACCTCCTCAAGCCCCCCCACTCCCTCAGAGGAGTAGAGGTCCCCATAATATTTGATAAATTCCTGTTCTATCTCTCCCTGGCTGGATGCCATCCCCCCATCTCTCTTCTCCACACCACCAATTCTGTTACCCCCCCTTTGATTATGCACAAGAGTGGACAGTAACCTCCCAGACTTTCCAGATTCCCTAAAATACCGTTCCCCCTCAAAAAACACTTTATGTTGTGCCTTATCCATCCAATAATTTTTCAATGCACTTTTCGCCTCATCAAGCTGTTCCGTCAACTCTGGGAGTTTTTTTTTCATAAATTCTGCTTCTATTTTTTTAATCCTATCTACCAACTCTCTCTCCTGCTTAGCAAATCCATTTTTTAATCCCTTAATTTTGCCTACCAGTACACCGCGCAAAAAAGCTTTAAAAGCATCCCAAACATGCCCTAGACTTGCGGAGCCCAAGTTATACTTCCAAAACTTCTCTATATCCGCCCTGATTCCTTGTTCTTCCTTGATTAAATTCAACCAATGTGGATTCAGGCGGAACTCTCGACTAATTCGCCGCAAATTTGTTTTGAACAGCAGACTAATAGGGGAGTGGTCTGAAATGCTACTTGCTTCATACCTCATACTTGCGATCTGATCTATCCATTCTGAGCTTATTAAGGCCAAGTCTATTCTAGACATTATTTTATTTCCCCGACTGAAACAGGAGAAAGCTTGCTTGTCACCATAAAGGTACCTCCATACATCTATTAAAAACAGTTCCTGCGATATTTTCCACAGCAATGTTTGTTGAACCGGCTCCTGTTTATTCTTTGGGGTCACTGAATATCTATCCAACTCACTATTCATAACGTTATTAAGATCCCCCATTATCACTATGGGGCATTTGCCCCTTGAGTCTACATACTCCATCAGTCTATGAATAACCATTAGAGAAAAGGGGGGAGGTATATATACAAAGGCAAGGATACATACTATCCCATTCCACTGACAATGGAGGAATACGTATCTACCCCTCTCATCTATTGCCTGATCAATTGGGAGATAATCTACCTTATCATGGATATATACACTAACTCCACTTGAGTAGGTAGAAAAACACGAATGATATTGATACCGGGCCCACTTCTTCGTTAATAAATGCATCTTATCTTTTGTACTATGTGTCTCCATTAACCCTACTATAGCCGGGAGATGTCTAATGACATTATCAAAGACCATAACCCTCTTAACCCTATCTCCAAGACCCCGTACATTCCATGACATTATTCTACTCATTTAAATCTGCCCTTCTCATTCTCCCCTTCCCTACAGAGCCACCCAGGACAACCGTTCCCATCTCAACCCCCACCCCACACCCCCCTCCCCCCTTCCCTCCCCCCTCTATCTGGTCGGTGGAAATAAACATTTCCCCCACCTCTTACACTCAGCCCCTTCCCACCCCCACCCCGTACCCCTGTGTGCCAATCTAATGCCTTTCATGTTCCAATTCCTTTGGTATCCAGCCAATCCACTACCTCCGCTGGAGCACTAAAAAAGCTAACCTGATCACGATATATAATGCGAAGCTTAGTGGGGTATAACAGGGCATATTGGATCTGAGCATCCGCTAGTCTCTTCTTCACTTCTTTAAACTGTCGCCTTTTTATCTGTGTTGCTCTCGAATAATCTGGATATATCCCTACATTATTCCCATTAAACTCAATTGTCTTCAGGTTCCTTTTAGATCGCATTATTACATCTCTATCCCTGGAGCTTTGTATATCCCAGTGGGGGTTGGCACTTGATACTGGCACATGGGGGGGGGAGGCACCTGATACTGGCACATGGGGAGGGGGGAGGGAGAGAGGCACTTGATATTGGCACTTTTTAGTGGGGGGGGGGGAGATGGCACTATGATACTGGGACATGGGGAGGAGAGAGGCACTTGATACTGGCATGTGGGGGGGGGTTGGCACTATGATACTGGCACATGGGGGGGGAGAGGCACTTAATACTGGCACTTTTTTGCGGGGGAGATGGCACTATGATACTGGCACATGGGGGGAAGACAGAGGCACTTGATACTGGCACATGGGGGGTGGGAAGGAGAGAGGCACTTGATACTGGCACATGGGGGGAGATGGCACTATGATACTGGGACATGTGGGGGGGGGGAGAGGCACTTGATACTGGCACATGATGGGGGGCACTTACTGGCACATTATTGGGGGGCATTATGGGGGACACTAGGCCGGCAGCCTATCAGAGGCCGGACACTGAGCGGCATCTACTGGGGCACTATATATGGGGCATTTTATACTGGTACATTTTGGGGGGCACTAGCAGGAAGGGGGGAGAGGAGCACTATGGGGGAATTTACTGGGGGCACTATATAGGGGTATTTTATACTGGCACATTATGGGGGCACTATGGGGACATTAGCTCAACTGGGGGCATTACAAGGGGGTATTTTTTGCACTGTCACATTATAAGGAGAATTATTACTACTGGGGGGGGGCATTATGGTGGGTTTTATTACTGCCCCATGGTATGACCCCCTAGTAGCAGCACCGGCCTCGCCCTGCTCTGCTATCCCTCTGCCCCTTCTCCAAATCCTTATTATAAAATCTTTCTCATTAGGATAAAACACATCAGCTCCGCCGAGCCCCCGGCCAAAGTGTGGAAGTGGCGTCCGAGATCCCCAACGGTCAAGCCAAGTAACTGTAAGTCTTCATGTGGAGTATGTTTATGTTATGCACATATAGCCTACACTGTGCCCCACAATATACAGTATACCGCTACACTGTGCCACACAATATACAGTATACCTCTATACTGTGCCTCACAATGTACAGTATACCTCTACACTGTGCCACACAATATACAGTATACCGCTACACTGTGCCACACAATATACAGTATACCTCTACACTGTGCCACACAATATACAGTATACCTCTACACTGTGCCACACAATATACAGTATACCTCTACACTGTGCCCCACAATATACAGTATACCTCTATACTGTGCCCCACAATGTACAGTATACCTCTACACTGTGCCTCACAATATACAGTATACTGCTACACTGTGCCACACAATGTACAGTATACCTCTACACTGTGCCTCACAATATACAGTATATTGCTACTGTGCCACACAATATACAGTATACCGCTACACTGTGCCCCACAATATACAGTATACCTCTACACTGTGCCCCACAATATACAGTATACCGCTACACTGTGCCTCACAATATACAGTATACTGCTACTGTGCCACACAATATACAGTATACCTCTACACTGTGCCCCACAATATACAGTATACCTCTACACTGTGCCCCACAATATACAGTATACCTCTATACTGTGCCCCACAATATACAGTATACCTCTACACTGTGCCTCACAATATACAGTATACTGCTACACTGTGCCACACAATGTACAGTATACCTCTACACTGTGCCTCACAATATACAGTATACTGCTACTGTGCCACACAATATACAGTATACCGCTACACTGTGACCCACAATATACAGTATACCTCTACACTGTGCCCCACAATATACAGTATACCGCTACACTGTGCCTCACAATATACAGTATACTGCTACTGTGCCACACAATATACAGTATACCTCTACACTGTGCCCCACAATATACAGTATACTGCTACACTGTGCCCCACAATATACATTATACCTCTACACTGTGCCCCACAATATACAGTATACCTCTACACTGTGCCTCACAATATACAGTATACTGCTACTGTGCCACACAATATACAGTATACCTCTACACTGTGCCCCACAATATACAGTATACCGCTACACTGTGCCACACAATATACAGTATACCTCTACACTGTGCCTCACAATATACCGCTACACTGTGCCACACAATATACAGTATACCGCTACACTGTGCCTCACAATATACCTCAACACTGTGCCACACAATATACAGTATACCGCTACACTGTGCCTCACAATATACCTCTACACTGTGCCACACAATATACAGTATACCGCTACACTGTGCCACACAATATACAGTATACCTCTATACTGTGCCACACAATATACAGTATACCGCTACACTGTGCCAAAGGAGTGGGGTTTACACAGGAGGAGGGAGGTGCGAAGCGCGCTGAGGGGGGCCCTTACAAATATTTGCTGTGGGGCCCAGTCACTTCTAGTTACGCCCCTGCTCAGCACTCAAGATTCTCTAGAAGAATTTAAAGCTTCCAACAGCTCAGTTTTTAATATTTAAATGTAGTACGTGAAACTAAGTCCAAAATAGCATCAAAAATTTTACAGTTACAGGAATTGTCATCTCGCATTTCTAAATCCGCCACCATTCTAAAGGATCATGTAAATCATGATCTTCAGAGTATTCCACCCTCAAAGAACAAGGGCATGTGCAGAAGCTGACGCTATTAAGATTACAGGCCACCTTTATTAAAAATAAATAAAAAAAGGCTGACATGGATGTCAAGGTATCCAACTGGTAATGGCACTGCACACCTTATAATACCAAGGTGCCCACAAAAGGACTCTTCAGTCCAAATATTAGTTCAATAAATTTGCAGCACACTTTCAAGATGCAAATTAGGTCATATGTATTAGATAACAGAAAGGGTTAATCTGTATGGCAGTATCACATTATTCTCAGCATGAGTCAAAAAGAAATCCAGATTCTTTCAAGCAACATTTCGGTCAATTGCAGATGTTAGTCAACCCAAATTTCAAGAAAAATGTCATCGGTAAGTATGATGCCAAGTCTAAGAACATCAGAAAAGGCAAAATAGAGCTACAAGACAAGAAATAAGAAAAAAATAAAACAGATGTCTTAATTGGAAACTATGGCAACAAATGCAGTGATGTGGTGTCCAGGAACTAGTCAGGTTAGCAGTATATGGGGGATGGATATGATGTTATTGGAATCCAGGTGTACAGTCAGACATCATGTCAGCCTTATCCTAAGGGCCATAAAGGGTTAATCATAGTACAACTCAGTGCAGCAGTCTGCTCCATACATTCTCCAAGCCACAATGACTTAGAGGTATGTCATTGTGGCTGAAGGGGTTACATTTCTTCAAGGTTTCCCAAGAATATCCAGCAAAGTCAATGAAAGAACTTCCAGTCGTGTTGTACTATGGAAACATTTACCATTTGGGGAATGCCATGGGTTGGTGGAAGTGCTGGCAAGTTGCGGCTTTCCCAGCCTGAAGATGGGTTTCTTACATAGAACTTATATACTGTTTCCTACGGTTGTGGATTACTTTCTTCAAGACTTTCTGCTGTAGAATGTGTACTAATTCTATAATTGTTAATTGTTGTTTGCAGTTGCACGTTCTTTCTTTTTGACTTTCAGATCTCAGGATCCACTGAAGACACTTCATACAAGAACATTATTATTACACAAATGAATGTTTTTTCTGTTTCCGTGCCCTTTTTTGCAGCTCATGTGTGGATCTGTTCACTTCAATGGGTCCTCAAAATATGTGTGCATTCCACATTCATATGTCTGCATGGCCATTTCCGCAAAAAAATAGACGTGTCCTATTATTTTCCATATTACGGACAAGGATAGAACAGTTCTATTATGGGCCGGATGTTCCAATCGGAATGCGAAATGCATACAGCCGGTATCCATGTTTTGCGGATCCACAAATTGTGGACTGCAAAACAAGCAATGGTCGTGTGCATGAGCCCTTAATGTTGTGATTTATGGTGAAATCTAGAGATTTCACATGGGGAGTGTCATGTCCCGTGGTTCATATGCATCATACCTTATTGCTGTTTAAATTTAACCCTGTAATCTTCCTCTAGCCAAGCTCCGATGAAATTATTCCCTCCCTTTCTGTATATGGAGGCAGGCATTTTCCGTGTATGATTGTACAGATTGTCATCTTTTCACCCAATGTTTTGTGCATAACTACGAGATTTCAGCTTGGAATAAACATCATCTGGATTAATACATGCCTGATCAGTCGTCTCCTCACACTGCAGCCTTGTCATTGTGTCAGAACACACAACGTGATCGCGAGAAGAAAGGTATGAGAAGAGTCATATTTTCAAGGACTGACTCATCTCAGGTTAATTTGCATATGTATCAAATCGTTTTTTTTACACAATAAAAGCACACAGAGCTATGGGGACTGGGTATTGCGGATGTGCTAGCGGCCATCTAGCAACCCATGTCCTCAGCGCTATACACAAAATCCAGGTGACCGGTTCCCTTAAAAGAGGGTGTGGCAATGATGGGAAGAGGGCAGTAAGAAAACAAAAACAGACTAGTGATTAGGACTCCTTATCTACAGGACCACTCATGTAGTACTGCAGTGCATAGTCCAAGGTCCTGGTGACACAAGTGTATTTATCATGTAGAGAAAGTTAATACAACCACTTACTAATGTATTGTTATTATCCATATTGCCTCCTTTGCTGGCTGGATTCATTTCCACTATAGGAAAAAAATGCTGGCCTCTCTGGTGACTGGGATCGTGGGAGCTCACATAGGCTGGTGCTTTTTCTATAGTGTGTATTCTGACTCCGATTGTTGTAATAGCGATTTATCCCTATTGAGACCTCTATGCCTAGCCTGTATAAGCAGATATAATCACTGCGAACAATCCTTAATAGATAGCTTGAACTCATCAACACTGAGTTTATCCGTGTAAGTTGCTTTATTCTGTAAGCCAGATAACAGAGTACAGCAGAACAGATGGATTCTGGTGTTGTGCGGTCAAAAGATGATGCTTTTGTAAGCTTACATGAGAATACATGTGTACCTGTTCAATGCCTGAAGCAGTATGTAGAAACAGGAAGTGAGGTACACAGCAGCATGACGAAACAGAAAAACAAGTGCATTACCAAAAACGACCACTAGATGGGAGCATATGACCAAATATAGAATATACGAATTGTTCAATGAAATAAATTATACTGATTTTAACTGCGTAGCAGCACACTCCCTGTCTGGCATTGCAAAAGTCACATAACGGTAGTTATATAATTGCAAATAAACAATAGTAATTTGCTTGATGTCTGAGGACCTGAAAAACATAAAGAGAACAGGCATGTAATGCAACAACTAAAATATAAGGCTTAAGTGTATTAAATAAAGTTCAAACATTTCTTCCTTGAAGTTTCAGGCAGGATTCAGCAGCCTAGGCCATAAGTTAATTCTCAAAAGGGCAAGAGCAGAACAAGTTCCATGATAGGCCTGATGAAAGTCTTTACAGTCCCTTGTCTTGCAACTTTCACCTCCACCTTGCGTACCTTACCGTCATCACTAGGAACGCTCTTAACAATAAATCCTATAGGCTACTCGATTCTTTCGGCTTGCTGGCCCTTAAGCAGAACGAGATCTCCAACTTTTATGTTAGGGTACTATCGTTGCCATTTCCTGCATCCTTGCAGAGTGGAAAGATTCTCCATCTTCCAACGATTCCAAAAGTGGTTGGCAAGGTTCTGTACTCTCTTCCATTGATCAAAGCACAGATTTCCGTCTTTAAAGTTTCCAGGTGGAACAGAAACAGACCCAAGCTTCTGGGTAAGCAGGGTAGCTGGGGTAAGAATAGTTGGGGTTTCTGGATCTTTGTCAGGTTCTAGAAGACTGAAGACGTCAGCCTTGGTCTCTTCTGTGTGATCCAGCAGGAATTCAGGACCTGTTAACTAGGAAGAATTTGCAAATACACTTGCAGACACTGGCCTAGTAGCATGATCTGCAGGATTTATTTCAGATGGGATGTAATGTCATTGTTCAGGTTTAGATGATTTCCTGATTCTTTCTATATGGTTGCTGATATAGACATAGAAACGTTTAGTCTGGTTGTATATGTAGCCCAGAACATCCTTACTGTCTGTGTAGAATTTGGTATCACCACATTCAGATGTCTAGCTCGCGTAATATGAAATCTGCGATTTCTACAGCTAGCACAGTCCCACAAAGTTCAAGCCTAGGTATTGTATGCTCAGGCTTAGGTGCTAACTTAGCTTTCCCAAACAGAAACCCTATGTGGGGTTGATTAGAAGAGTCTCTCACCTTGAGGTAGGCAACAGCCGCTATGGGCTTAGTAGACGAGTCTGAGAATATGTGAAGCTCTTTTCTCTGGCTCGTAGCAAGGGAAGCTGAGGTGTAGCAGCGTGGTATATAGATTCCATCTAAGGCGTGTAGAGATTGCTTCCAGGACTCCCAATTTGAAAGCTTGTCAGATGGCAGTGGAGCATCCCAATCTTTAATTGACTCTGAGAGCTGTCTAAGTAAGGCTTTACCTTGTATGGTGATGGGAGCCACAAATCCCATTGGATTGTATAGGCTGTTTACCACTGACAGAACACCACGCTTGGTACATGGCTTGTCTGTAGAGCTGACTTAAAAGCTGAAAGTGTCCTTTAATAAGTCCCACCGTAGGCCCAGACTTCTCTGTATAGGTGGCATGTCCATTCCCAGATTTAAGTCCTTAAACCCTGTGGCATGATCGCCAGATTGAAAGGCTTTCATAACAGCAACACTATTTGAGGCAATTTTGTGTAGTCTGAGGTTGGCCTCAGAAAGCATACCTTGTGTCCTTTGGAGCAGGTCTATGGCTTCTTCGTCTGTAGGTAAAGACTTAAGTCCATCGTCAACATAAAAGTCTCTCTCAACGAAGTGTCGAGCATCCACACCATACTCCTTTTCTCCATCAATGGCAGTCCTTCGTAAACCGTATGTTACAACAGCGGGTGAGGGATTATTTCCGAAAACATATTCTTTCATGCGGTATTCAATAATCTCATCGTCCATGTTGTTGTCACGGTGCCACAGAAACCTTAGGAAGTTCCTATGGTCTTCGCGTACAATGAAGCAATGAAACATCTGTTCAATATCAGCAATTATGGCAACTGGTTCTCTTCTAAATCTCATAAATACGCCTACATCGTTTAGGGATACACCTTGAGGCTTGGCACTGGAATCAAATACTATCCTGATTTGTTTTGGCTTACATGGATGATACACTCCGAAGAAAGGCAGATACCAGCACTCATTGTGTCTTTTGAAGTGGTGGCGCTGGTTCGGCGTGATTTGCTCATTGTCAAAGATCCTTTTCATAAAGGTGATGAAATGGTCCTTAATTTCAGGCCTGCTCCTTAGTGTTAGATGAATCTGGATAAAGCCTGTTCACGATTGGTTGGGAGTTTGGCCCTTGTAGCACGAAGAGGTAATGGTGCAATCCAACTGTTAGACTCACCCTGAAAGAATTCCTTATCCATTATTTTGATGAATTCTCTGTCTTCAACTGACAAGGCTATTTTGTTGTCCTCACTTGTAGTACAAAACACTGTGGTACCTAGGTTGTCATCACAAAGGACAGGAGTTCTGCCTTAAGCTTAGCATTTTGCCCTGCAAGATCCCTTTGTCGGTTCAGTGCATCAGTCCTAGTCAGTTCTGCTGAAGAATCCTCTATATTAGGCCTCACGCACACGACAGTTGTTTTCTGCGTCTGCAAAATGTGTGTCCACCAAAAAAAAACAGATGCGGCAAAAATGCATTACCAAAAACGACCACTAGATGGGAGCATATGACCAAATGTAGAATATATGAATGGTTCAATGAAATGAACTATATAGATTTTAACAGCGTAGCAGCACAGTGTGCAAACACGGCCACTGCTGCTGGATTGCAGGGTGGTCATAACCATGGAAACCAGCAGTGTATAATGTGATGGAAAAATGAGTCTAACCAGCAAAGGAAGCAATATAGATAATAACAGTACATTATTAAATGACTTGTATTAGTTTTCGGTCCATTTTGAACACAAATAATGGAGAAACCCCCAAATCCCCCATGAATACTTCTAGCCTAGTGTGTTCAAGACAGCTCACCAGATAATATACTGTCTGCCACATCTAGTGAATTTTATACCAATGGATTATACATTAGAATATTTCTATAAACAGAGTTGACAGTTCCTCCCTTTTTTTATAGTAGAATCTAAAGCTGCACTCTCACACACACAATGGAGTTTACAGGGTCTTTTAACCAGCTTTTAACAGCATGTCCTTTGTAAACATGTATTAGGTCACATCCAGGTTTAATAATGGGCGTTTACTGCATGAAAAGGATGCTAAAGCCTAAGGATTATCATTACCTGTAAATTACAACAGCCAGGCACAGAGATGATTATCAGATAAACCTAGCAGAACCTCAAACATTTTGGTCAACTGTCAAGAATTCTTACTTAGAAAAATGTCATCACCGTTGAAATCTCTGGGGGTTCTTTGGCTAGGTGGACGTTAGAAAATACCACTGCTGTTGGGGTCCTGAGCAGTCGCGCTCATGGTATTTGCTGCAGTACAAAAAGCAATGTAGCAACACTGGATAGCCCCACACGCCCCTAAAATGGACTAGGTAGTAGAATCAACATTGCAGAAGGAACACAAAGTTTAAAAAAATTCTTAGTATAGGAAATCTTCATCTCCTTGTTACTCACACATACATAGTAGATAAACTGCTATGTGGTGATGATATCTGTGCAGCACAGCTAGCTATAATTATACTTTCCTAGACAAGGTGTGTGCCAATTACTAGAATTTATACCGGAAAATACACATATAACAAAATATACATTAGTGACATCCTTCTAGCTTCATTCAGTAGGACCTGCGCTGACGTCACCATGCTCACCATGTGGTGAGCGCGATTACGTAATCAAAGGACCTTTTGCAGGTCCTGAAAGACGACGATGCCGGCTGCGCGAACAACAGGATGAGGTGAGTTAATTTTTTTTATTTTTTTAACCCCTCAAGGCGTGAAAATTGCAGCAAAATTGCAGCATGGTCTGGGAATTCATATCCTTGGGGGGGGGGGGGGGGGGCGATGTCACACAAATCTCCACGTGATAGGCAACATTACCCTGACTGCTGTTACTTACCAGGATGAAATCCTCAGAGCCATTCTAAGACCCTACTCTGGTATAGTGGGCCCTGGGTTCTTCCTGGTGCAGGATAATGCCCAGCTTCATGTGACTAGAGTGTGTTCCTGGATGATGTCAGTGACTGGCTCTCACATTCTCCAGACCAGAATCCAATAGATAACCAGTGGGGGCATTCTGTATCTGTGCATCCAATGCTGTTTCATCAGAAGCACGCACAGACTTTGTGGGAATTGCATACAGTCATGTAGGGGCCACACACTGCTGGGTCACATTATGATGCAAGCATGTAGGGGCCACACACTGCTGAGTTTCATTACAATATAAGCATGTGGGGGGAGGGGGGGTCACACACTGCTGAGTCACATTATGATAATTGGGGTGATTTTGAATCCGGCCCTCCATTGACTGTTGATACATAATTTTGTTCCTAATGAATTATACTATTTATAACATTAAAGGGGTTCACACATTTCAACATTTATGGTATATTTGTAGGATATGCCACAAATGTCAGATAGGTATGAGTTCCACCTCTGGGACAAACTAGGGTTGGACAATAAATTGGTATTAATGATATACCGCAGTATTAAGAAACTGTTATATCGCTATATCTTAATTACCGCTGTATTTTTGTGACGTCATAGGGGCAGTTACACGTCACAGTGATGAATGCATCTAAAACGTCTGGAGCACATTACAGCCGGCACAGTGGAGAAGGAGAGAGTCCCTCCCCACTGTGATCCGGCTGCCGCTGCGCCACCACAGAGAAGGTAATAGTGAAGAGGAGGGGAGGGGCTGTGGCCACTGCGCCACCAGTGATAATTACCCTCAATTCAAATATATACAGTACAGACCAAAAGTTTGGACACACCTTCTCATTCACAGAGTTTTCTTTATTTTCATGACTATGAAAATTGTAGATTCACACTGAAGGCATCAAAACTATGAATTAACACATGTGGAATTATATACATAACAAAAAAGTGTTTGCGTTTAGTTGGACCATCATGGAGAGTGGTGGGGTGCTGCGCCAGATGACCTGGCCTCCACAGTCACTGGACCTGAACCCAATCGAGATGGTTTGGGGTGAGCTGGACCGCAGAGTGAAGGCAAAAGGGCCAACAAGTGCTAAGCATCTCTGGGAACTCCTTCAAGACTGTTGGAAGACCATTTCAGGTGACTACCTCTTGAAGCTCATCAAGAGAATGCCAAGAGTGTGCAAAGCAGTAATCAAAGAAAAAGGTGGCTAATTTGAAGAACCTAGAATATGACATATTTTCAGTTGTTTCACACTTTTTTGTTATATATATAATTCCACATGTGTTAATTCATAGTTTTGATGCCTTCAGTGTGAATCTACAATTTTCATAGCCATGAAAATAAAGAAAACTCTATGAATGAGAAGGTGTGTCCAAACTTTTGGTCTGTACTGTATATATATATATATGCCGGCACCGGGTATGTGATACGGCCGGCACCCGGTCTCAATCACAGGAAGTGGCGATCCCACGAACCAAGGCAATTTATCCCTTAAATGCGGCACCTGAGGGGCTAATTGGCACGGTTCGGCGGGATCCCTGTCATTGAGACCGAGTGCCGGCTGTATGATATGGCTGGCACTCGCAGTCTATATTTTTATTATTAGGTTAATTACATTAATTGGTGGCGCAGTGAGCCCCCCATACCCCCAGTATTATAAATTAGAATTATTGGTGGCGCAGTGCACCCAAACACCCCAGTATTATAATCATTGGTGGCCACAGGGTCCCCTCCCCTCTTCATTGGTGGTACAGTGGCAGCTTCTGATCGGACCCCTAGCAGTGAAATCTCAGTGGTCAGATCAGTTACCATGTCAAGCAGGACGCTACTGAAGCTCTGGCTGCCATGGTAATCTCCATGCTGCCGTGTGCATGAGATCCTATGCATCCTAATAGATCTCTATCAGGGTAAATAGGACAAGGGATGAAAAGATCCCAGTTTTTATCCCTATAAGGGGCTAATAGTTTTAAATTAAAAAGTAAAAAAACACCAAAATCAGAAAATTTTTAATCACAATTCACCTTTCCCAATTTACATAAAAAATATCTAAACAATAAAAAAAACAAATCAGGTATCGCCATGTCCGAAAAAGTCGAAACGATTAAAGTATTGAAAAATATATCCTATGTGGTGAACACCGTAACAGAAAAAAATGTAAAAAACACACGATTCTCAATTTTTTTGGTCTCCTTCTCCCCTAAAAAATAGGATAGGATTGTTCTATTATGGGCCGCACATTCCATAAATTGCGAAATGCACACTTTTTTTGGCATTTAATTTTTCTTTTGAGTGGTATCGAGTATTGCATTACTTTTTTATGGGACCGAAATTGAAGCAAAATGTTGGTATTGTGACAACCCTAGTCAAGGGGGTATGTTCTTTAGGTCACAAAGAAATGGCATCTAGCGGCTGTAAACCCCCAGAGCCAGGAGACCGGCGCTGGATAACAGTCGCTGCATTCTGGGGGCTGCTGCACAGAGAGACCGGCGCTGGATAACAGTCGCTGCACTCTGGGGGCTGCTGCACAGAGAGGCCGGGGCTGAGAACAGTCACTGCGCTCTGGGGGCTGTGACAATATGGCTGTAGTGTGTAGGGACTAGGACCCATATGGGAAGCGCCAATCTTTAGTAAATAACCCCCAATGTTTTATTTGACTGAAAGGCATCTTTATGATGCCAATGTAACCTTCCTGACAATGTGCACCTATAATGGGCACACTCTGAACAACCCACTTATCAGGGTTTTCTGCTAGGATGTCCCATTTTCTATGGGAGCGGTGAAGATGGCTGATTGCTGCCGCTCTCCAGCACTCCCATAGAGAATGAATGGAGCACCAGGGAGCATCAGATTTGGGGGGAACGGTGACCCCGTTCTTGGTGGGCAACTAAGATTATGACGACTGTAGCGCTACCACTGCACAGATGCTCTGCTAAGCACAAATTTGCTCCATGATGAACCATTAATTATGGAAAAACGCATTGGATGGTGCTTTTAGTCAATAGGGAATTTTAGACCAGGCCCGAGGTTCCAACAGCTGGGGGTCGCTCTTTTCAGGGCGAGTGCCTCGACTTCAGCTTGTTAGCCTTTCCCCACTATGGACCAGTTGGTAGGGGTCAGTAAGCTGATTGACTTAAGCCTAGTTTGTGAAGCACTCCAGCAAAGAGAACCCTAGGACAAACTCCTATATCTAAAACTGTCCCCCGAAGTGAAGGAGAGCCCACCATGCGTACGCAGTGTCCTTTCCATTCACTGCTATGGGCCTTTCAAAGATAACTGAGGGAATGCGGTGAATAGAAAGCAAGCCACACACTTTTGGAACTCCCATAGCGGTGAATGAAGGGTGGACATTCATGCTTGTCTATTTTCCCTTCACTTCAGGGGCCATGTTTTGGAGCTAGGAGTGGATCCTCGAGTGATCCACACCTATCTGAGTTCTATGGCATATACTAGCAATATGCCATAAAAATTTTGAGATGGGACCACCCCTTAAAAGATTTTCATCTTAAATCTCTCGTTCATTGAGATCTGATGTGTGATTTAAGTGTTTCCTGAAGTTTTGGAGTAGTGGATCTATTTAGTTTGTTGTTTGTGTGTGTGGCTAAAATATATCCACAGTGCCACCATAAGAGTGTCATCTACAGTGGTCCCATAAGGATACTTTCACACTGGCATTTTGGTTTCCGTTTGTGAGATCCGTTTCAGGGCTCTCACAAGCGGTCCAAAACGGATCAGTTTTGCCCTAATGCATTCTAAATGGATAAGGATCCGCTCAGAATGCATCAGATTGCCTCCATTGCCTCTGTTCCGCCTCCATTCCACTTCTGGAGGCAGATATCAAAATGCCTGACGTTGTGGTGGCAAACGTCCCCATTGACTAAGACTTACATTGTGTGTCAGGACGGATCCGTTTTCACTGTCACAATAGAAAACTGATCCGTCCCCCTTTGACTTTCAATAGTGTTCAAGACAGATCCATTTTGGCTATGTTACAGATAATACAAACTGATCCGTTCTGAACGGATGCATGCAGTTGTATTATCGGTGCGGATCCGTCTGTGCAGATCCATGACAGATCCACACCAAACGAGAGTGTGAAAGTAGCCTAATAGTGACATCTGCAGTGCCCACACACCAGTAACATCCACACTGCCCACATAAGGGTCCATTGCTTACTGCAGGCTATGGCACAAGTGATCTAAGGATTACATGGAAAAAAAAAAGAATAACTAAATTTACTTTTAAATAAACAAAAAAACATCATTGGTATAGCCACATCCAAAAGTACCCAAACTTTTAACCTCTTAAGGACACAGGGCGTACAGGCAGGGCCGGTGCAAGGATTTTTGCCGCCCTAGGCAAAGATCCATTTTGCCACCCCCTCATGTCACTCACTCACTGACAGACACACACACACACTGACAGACAGACACACACTCAGACACTCACTGAATGACGTACACAGAAACTCACTGACAGACACACATACACTCACTGACAGACAGACAGACACGCACTTAGACACTCACTTAGACACTCACTGAGTGACGTACACAGAAACTCACTGACAGACATACTCACTGACAGACACACATACACTCACTCACTGACAGACACTCACTGACAGAGATACACCTACCCACTGAAACACACACACACAGAACACACTTACATTTACTGACAGAAAGACAGACATACACTCACTCACTGACATAAATACACAGGCAGACACTCACTCAGTCAAACACTTAAACACTCACCTCCCTGGGGTCCAGTGTGGTGCAGCTCCTCAGTCCTCCAGCGTGCCGTTTAGTATGCCGGGGCCAGAATGACGTCATGTTCCTGCATCACAGAGGGATCACGAGGGAGGAGTGGGGAGCTGCTATAACAGCCTCCCTTGCCGCCTGCCTTCTCTGGTAATTTACTGGCAGAGCAGGCACCTGCCATCAGGGTAAGCAGATGCCTGCTCTGCCATATTTAAGAAGGACCTCCAACTCCTGGCCCCCCTGTAACGGCGCTGGGGGCGGATCGAGAGCCGCTCGCCCCAGGGCTGCAGCCCCAGTCAGGGGGAGCCCACCAGGGCGCCCCCAGCAGTCCGGCGCCCTAGGCGAACGCAAAGTTCGCCTATATGGTTGCACCGGCCCTGCGTACAGGTACGCCCTGATGTCCTGGTACTTAAGGACACAGGGCGTACCTGTACGTCCTGTGTATTTCCTATTACCGCCGTGCGGCGGGCGGTGATCGGAACTGGGTGCCTGCTCAAATCATTGAGCAGGCACCCTGGGACAATGCGCAGGGGGGTCCTGTGACCCCCCTGTGTCGGTGATTGCAGCAAACCGCAGGTCAATTCAGACTTGGGGTTTGCTGCATTTCCGGGTTATTCGGGTCTCTGGGGACCCGATAACCCGGAACAGGATGGTGATCAGTGGTGTGATAATACACCACCAATCACCATCCTGCGATCCTTAGGGGTGATGGTGACATCACCTCTCAGGATCGGCTCTGATTGGCTGCAGGGGTGGGCGCTTCAAATTATTGCAGCGCTTCTCTCCTCCTCCTTTCTGTGTCCGGTAGCCGAGGAGAGAGGAGCGCTGCATCAATCTCCAGAGCCAGCACCCCCACCTGTGCCCAGCACCCCCGTGTGACCCTCCACAGTGCCATCTGGCACTAAAAGGTATTTAGGGAAAGGTTAGGGACAGGTTAGGTTAGGGAGGGATATTACCGGAAAGTTTAGTTGAAAAAAACAAAACTTTTTTTTTGTTGCATCACCCTATATCGGGTGTCTGGCACAGCTGTGTGACCCTAGACCCCCCCCCAGGGGTGCTGCAGCTTGCCACCCTACCCCCTTCCCCACAACTCTTTTTGGGGCACAAGCATTTTTTTTTTCTGCGTACGCTGACTGTGGCTGGCACTCTTAGCGTCCGGCCACTGTTAGCACATCGCACACCCCACCACTGATGAACTTCTGACGGCTGATCAGCGAGTTAGAATTTTTAATTTTTTATTTAAAATTTTAACATTTTTGGGCCTTTTTTTAATTTTTATCTGTTAGGTTTAGGGGAAGTACGTGAACACCCGTGCCCCCACACACACGCACACCAAATAAAGATTTCCACGCGCACACACACTCCCTTAGGGCCCGCCGGACGTTCTTGGCCAAGGAGGCATACGCCCAGCTTGCCTCCGAGTCCGAGAGCCCCAGTGAGGACAAGGATGACCCCACTTTCCTTTTGTCATCCGCGTCTTCCTCATCATCTAGCAATTATGATGAGCCCCCAAGGCGGAGGAGACACCATGCTAGTGACCCTATGGCCCACACTAGTACGAGAACCTCTGGGGCTTGTACTAGTTTTCCGGCCCATCAGTTAAGTCCACTGGAGCCCCCTACCGGTGAACTTGCATGGTGTACCCCAGAGCATTTTGATCCTGCAATGCCTGATTTTGTTGGCCAAGCAGGAATCCAGATTCCCACAGTGGGTTTCACTGAATATGACTATTTTTGTCTTTTTTTCAGTGACCACTTTGTAAATCTCATGGTGGAACAAATGAACCTGTATGCCCAACAGTTCATTGCTCAACACCCGGGCTCCTTTTTGGCTAGGGCCGGTGGCTGGTCAGTGCAGCCGAAATGAGGACGTTTTGGGGCCTCGTGCTGCACATCGGCCTAGTCAAAAAACCTAGTATCAGGCATTACTGGAGTGGGGACGTCCTCTACCAGACCCCACTTTACAGTACGGCCATGACACCTACCCGGTTTGAGGCCATCCGGAAATGCCTGCATTATGCAGATAATGCAGCATGTCTCCCCCAAGGTGATCCTGCCTATGACCGCCTGTACAAAATCAGGCCAGTCATCGATCACTTTAGGGCCATGTCCCTATGTACCTGGAAGGGAGGTCGCGGTTGATGAGTCTCTCATTGCTTTCAAGGGGAGACTCATTTTCCGCCAGTATGTTCTCTCTAAGCAGGCGAGGTATGGCGTGAAGCTGTACAAACTTTGTGAGAGTACCTCAGGGTACACTTACAAGTTTTGTGTGTACGAGCGGTAAGATTCCCGTATTCAACCCCCAGAATGTCCCCCCACTCTGGGTGTTAGTGGGAAACTTGTGTGGGACCTTATGAACCTACTGCTAGATAAGGGTTACCACCTGTATGTGGATAACTTTTATACTAGTATCCCCTTGTTCCAGTTCCTCGCCGCCAGATCCACGTCCACTTGTGGGACCGTGCGGAAAAATCAACGTGGCCTCCCTACCCACCCCCTCCAGGTACCTATTCCCTGTTGCTGGTCAGATATAAGGACAAGAGGGATGTCCTTGTACTGTCCACAATTCACGGTAACGGCATCACCCCTGTCCCTGTGCGAGGTACCGTGGCAACTGTCCTCAAGCCCGATTGTATCGTCGACTACAATCGGTATATGGGAGGAGTTGATCTCTCTGATCAAGTCCTCAAGCTATATAATGCCATGCACAAAACCCGGGCATGGTACAAAAAAGTTGCAGTCTACTTGGTACAGGTTGCCTTGTACAACTCTTTTGTGCTGTCCCAGAGTGCTGGCAACACAGGGAAATTCATGCAGTTCTATGAGGCAGTCCTCAAGGCCCTGATCTTTTCTGACCGGGAAAGAGCTGGCCGGAGTACCTTGGGAACTGGAGGCGCCCGGATCGTCCCTGGCCAACACTTTCCAGGTGTGGTCCCCCATACTGGAAAGAAGGGACGGACCCCAAAAAATGCGAAGTGTGTCACAGGAAGGGGGTTACGGAAGGACACCACCACTCAGTGTGACACGTGCCCAGATCATCCGGGCCTCTGCATTGACAGTTGCTTCACGGAGTACCACACTTCCATGGAGTACAAAATTTATAATCCCCTTCCCCAATTTTAGCCATTGACAATCGGAAAAAAACTAAACTTTTTTTAAAAAAATATTATTTTGTAAAACTAAAATAAAAAAAGTAGACATATTAGTTATCGCCACGTCCGTAAGAATCTGCTCTATAAAAATACCTCATGACCTAACCCCTCAGATGAACACAGTCAAAAAAATAAAATAAAAACTTTGCCAAAACAGCAATTTTGGGGCAAATTTTCCATTTGAATCCATTTTTTTCCAGTAACAAAGCAAGGGTTAACAGCCAAACCAAACTTAATATTTTTAACCCTGATTCTGCAGTTTACAGAAACACCCTATATGTGGTTGTAAACTGCTGTATGACCAAACGGCAGGATGCAGAAGGAAAGGAATGCCGTATGGTTTCTGGAAGGTCACTTTTATGGAGTTTCTACTCTAGGGGTGCATCAGGGAAAGCTTCAAATGGGACATGGTGTAAATAAACCATTCCAGCAAAATCTGCCTTCCAAAAACCACACGGCACACCTTTCCCTCTACGCCCTACTGTGTGCCCGTACAGTAGTTTACAGACACATATGGGGTGTTTCTGCAAACTACAGAGTCAGGGCAATAAATATCGCATTTTGTTTGACTGTTAACCCTTGCTTTGCAACTGGAAAAAAATGGATTAAAATTGAAAATTTGCCCAAAAAAAACTAAATTCTGAAATTTTATCTCCATTTGCCATTAACTCTTGTGGAACACTTAAAGGGTCAACGACGTTTGTAAAATCAGTTTTGAATACCTTGAGGGGTGTAGTTTATAGAATGGGGTCCTTTTTGGGTGGTTTCTATTATGTAAGCCTCACAAAGTGACTTCAGACCTGAACTGGTCCTTAAAAATTGGGTTTTTGAAAATTCCTGAAAAATTTCAAGATTTGCTTCTAAACTTCTAAGCCTTGTAACATCCCCTAAAAATAAAATGTCATTCCCAAAATGATCCAAACATGAAGTAGACATATGGGGAATGTAAAGTAATAACTATTTTTGTAGGTATTACTATGTATTATAGAAGTAGAGAAATTGAAACTTGGACATTTGCTAATTTTTCAAAATTTTGGGCAAATTTGGTATTTTTTTTTAAAATAAAAAAGATTTTTTTTTACTCCATTTTACCAGTGTCGTGAAGTACAATATGTGATGAAAAAACAATCTCAGAACGACCTGGATAAGTCAAAGCGTTTTAAAGTTATCACCACTTAAAGTGACACATGTCAGATTAGCAAAAAATGGCCTGGTCCTGAAATATGGCCATGTCCTTAAGGGGTTAAAATATATAAGTACTTATATAATACAGTGAATGCTGTAATGGGGGGAAAAAAAATGGGAAAATCGTTCTAATTTGGTTACGTTGCTTCCCTGAGAAAAATGTTATTAAAGGAGATCAAAAAGTCATACATACCCAAAAATAATATCAATAAAAACTACAGATCGCCCCTCAACTTGCTCCATAGCTTTTAATTTAGAAAAGTTATGGGAATATGGCAAAACAAAGCAAAGACATTTTTTCAAAGTTTTTAAAACATTTTTGCTTACAAATAAAAAAATTATGAAAATGGTATCACTGTAATTGTACTAACCTGCAAAATAATGTTATTGTTAGTGCACAGTGAATGCTCTAAAAACGAAATTTGCAAAACTATAGTGTAAATGCGCTTTTCCTTCAATTCCACACCATTAATATTTTTTTTTTTCCAGCTTCCCGATACAACGTATAGAGTATTAAATGATTTCATTAAAAAGTGTAACTTGACCCACAAAAAACAAGCCCTCATAAGGCTATTTGAACGGAGAAATAAAAAGGTTATGGCTTTTGGAAGGCATGGATTAAAACATGAAAATTGTTTACTGAGGGTAGGTGTTAATGTACAGATACAGTATCAGATTCAAGAGTAATACATACATACATACATGATGGGCAAAGCTTAATCTAGATTTAAAGCCCCAGAACCAAGCTCGCACATAAAACCCCAGAACCAAGCTCAGAACATATATGCAGCACCAGAACCAATTTCAGTATATAAATAGAGCACCAGAATCAAACTTCATACATAAGGACAACACCAAAACCAAGCCAGTAAATATATACAGTTCCAGAACCAAGCCTAGTACATACCAGCTTTTTTGTGGGAACTTGTGAATGTAGCACTGCTAGCACAGCTGTGCTCATCAATTCCTGGTCTTTCTCCAGCTGCGCGGCCCTGTGTCCTGACTGCGAATAACGTCAGGATGTAGTGCACGTAGGCATGTACTATGACCTGACGATGTTCTACGTCAGGTCACAGTGCAGAACGGGGTTGGCAGAAGACAAGGGAGCGTTGACTGCAGGAAGAGTGAGCTGAATATCTACATAGTGGTGGCACTGTCTGGAGCAGGAGAGACAAAAAGTTCATTTTTTATTTGATGTCTGATCTAAGGTCTGATGAGAATTGGGGGTCTGATAAAAATGGGTCTGATCTGAGATCTGATACAGATTAGGGGGTCTGCTCTGAGGTCAGGTAAAGTTTGGTGGTCTAATAAAGATTGAGTGTATGAGTGGGCGGTTTGATCAAGTTTGGAAGTGTGATGAAACTTGAGGGTCTGATGAAGATTGGGGTCTGAGTTGAGGTCTGAAAAAGATTGGGGGTCTGATGAAAAATATTTTTTTTTCCGATTTTGCTCCTCTAAAACTTGGTGCATCTGATAAAGTGAAAAATACAGTATATATATATATATATATATATATATACATATATATATATATATATATATATATATATATATATATATAAATCGGTACCATTTGCAAATTCTGGTTATGACACTAAAGCTCCCAGCCTGGCCTAAACAATGGAACAAATAAGAATGGTACGTTCCATCACCTTACTTCAGATCTTGCAGTGAATCCAGCACTGATAAGTCAGAGGCAGAATAAGCATTGGCATTCTCTCATTGGAGTTGTTCACTTTTCCTGTCTTGATCTGGTCAAAACCTCCATAAAGACTTCTTCAGCTCTGCAGAGCTTGCAATCCAAAAGCCTTTGGCTTGTGAATATAATAGGCTCCCTGGAAATAAATCACCTCAAAACAGTGCCCCCTAAAAATAGTGTCACACAGTGAGCCCCTTGTAGATAGTACCACATGCTGTAAACCCTACAGAAAGTGCCATATGGTGCGCCCCATTGAGTGTTATTACTGTCCAGCAGCGGCTGCATGAAGCGCACGGCGTCATAGCAACCCATGACGCCGTGCACTCCAGCAGTCAGCAGGAATCCCGGCAGGGTTTTCACGGCCCGCACTCGGCCGCAGAACACGGCCGTGTGCATTCGGCCTTACTCTATATCCTCTAAAGATAGCACCATAAGCTGTGCCTCTAAAAATAATGCCATATACCATATAAAGGATAGGTAGTCAATATCAAAATCCTGGAAAGCCCCATCAAATCACTTACTGTATATTTACCAACCACATCTGCTGGTAGACTATTGTTCCAAGCCTGATCTACTCTTTTGGTGTAAAAGTATTTCCTGTCATTGGTCCTGAGCTCTCCCCACCCCAACTAATTTTAGATTGTGCCTCTTGTGTTGAGCTTTTTTCCCCTTTATTTATGCCTTTTACTTATTTAAAAGCTTCAATCATGTCTCCCTTCCACTTCTTTCCTCAAGGCTATACAGGTTAAGACCTCATGCACATAACCATATTTTTTTTCAGTATCCGATACATATTTTTGGCGGATTGGATGCAGACCTATTCATTTCAACAGGGCTGCAAAAAATGCGGACAGCACACCATGTCCATCACACAAAAAATAGAACATGTCCTATTTTTATCCGTTTTGAGACAAGAATAGACATTTTGACAGTGGGGCCTGTGGAAATTGCAGGATGCACATGGCCGGTATCCATATTTTGCAGATCTGTGGTTCTTGAAGTCTCTTCTGATATGTTTTATGTTTTAGACCCTCCACCATTTTTGTAGCCCGCTTTTAAACCATACCATTTTATTTACCGTATATCTTTTTGTAGGTGGGGTCTCCAGAACTTGACACAGTAGTCCTGAGGTGGTCCTACTGTACGGTGTGATCATGATCGCTCTCTTCCTACTAGTTACACCTCTAGCTATACCACCAAGCATCCAACTTGACTATCACAGAACTGACAATATGATTTTCAAAGGGTTCTTGCCAGGGGCGGATTAAGTGCATGATGGGCCCCCGGGGCTGTCTACCCGACCCGGGCCCCACCCTCCATTTTAGTTTATTTTTATATATGAAGACGCTACGGTGCTTCATGAGCGCCACAGTCTCTTCCTAGGCCATATGGCATCACATTTATCGTTACATGGCCTAGGTGCAGCTCAGTATCATCCGAGTGAAAAATTTAGGAGCCCAATTAAATTGTTAGATGCTTAAGGCTTCTTTCACACTTGCGTTCGGGGTTCCGCTTGTGAATTCCGTTTGAAGGCTCTCACAAGCAGCCCCGAACGCATCCGTACTGCCCTAATGCATTCTGAGTGGATGCAGAGCCGCTCAGAATGCATCAGTCTGGCAGCGTTCAGCCTCCGCTCCGCTCAGCAGGCGGACACCTGCAGCGTTTGGGTGTCCGCCTGGCCGTGCGGAGGCAAACGGATTCGTCTAGACTTACAATGTAAGTCAATGGGGACAGATCCGTTTGAAGTTGACACAATATGGCTCAATTTCAAACGGATCCATCCCCCATTGACTTTCAATGTAAAGTCTGGACGGATCCGTCTGAGCAACTCTTCACACTTCAAATTTTTTCTAAACTATAATGCAAATGGATCCGTTCTGAACGGATCCCATCGTCTGCATTATAGGAGCGGATCCGCCTGTGCAGACACCAGACGGATCCGCTCTGAACGCAAGTGTGAAAGTAGCCTTATAAGACGGACCTGAATGTAAGACGCACCCCAGGTTTAGAGGAGGAACATTTTTTAAAAATATTTTAAAAAAGCATACGGAGTGCCATAGGTGTTCACAGTTGAATTCGGATTTCTGGCATCTAATGTGGGATTGTAGTCACATACAGTTGTTTTGGAAAGGGGTGGTGGACGTAGTCTCGTCCCTGATCTGGTGGTTTATCCTAAATCTTGCCTTCTGGGTATCGTGGAAGATGAGTCGCGCTCACGTTATACCCTCTCCTTCATTAGGGAGGCCCTATTTATGGCTAGGAAAAGCCATTGCCCTTAGATGGATGGCGGACAGACCTCCTACGGTTGGACAATGGAAAACCATGGTTAATAACATTATTCCCTTCGAGAGGATTATTTACTCTCGCAGGGGCTGCCCTCAAAAAATTGAGAAAATATGGGGACCTTGGTGTGCTTCCCATCTGACTGCTACGACGGCCCATCTGCATTCGATGGATTGAGGGGTGTACCCGACCAACTGCGTGTTCTCAGGTTTTACTGAAGCGACTTGATTGGTTGAAATGAATCACGATATGGACTATACTGCTTTGCCTAATGACGTTTGTCAACATGATGTACTATGGATATTGGGTCCTGTTTATTCTTGTCTGTAATGATGCGGATTGTTTACTTTTGCAATATTCTCTTTACAACATTGTACGACTTTGCTCACTGCAGTACTCCTTGAATGTACTGTTACATGTCTTGCTTACCATTTTTCAATAAAGCGAGTTTAAAAAACATGTGTGCTGGCGGCATTTAGCTTCAATGACCGCCGCCCAGGGCCATTTGAAGGAATTTGGGGGCCCCAAGCAAAATAGACATGGAGGCCCCCCCCCATCCCTCCACACCCTCCCTACCTTACGCACGCAAAGGCTACAGGAACCACAGTATAGCCATACAGTTTAAGTTCACCCACACTTTATATAAATAAAAAAGGAGGTTTACAGTGCAAATACTGCTGTTGCATTTAATGTGCATGAAATTTAAACATTTTCAACAAATGAACATTTGCAAAAAACACCACTGTATCATACAATCCAAAATATACATTAAAAAAGTGCACAATAACTAAATCCAACATACTTAAAACACACACATTAACATTTTTCAGTTCTTACAAACGTGCAAATGATCTAAACTGCTGTTTGCGAACCTTGTTTTCTGCAAAGGCAATCACAATGTCCTCCATGTCCAAAGACTGGCGAACATCACGCTCAATTGATGTAAGTGCCAGTCCTGTGACCCTTTCTTGGCCCCCTCCCTGTGTCCTTCTTACTCCCCCCTCCCTTCTTATTCCACTACCCCATGTCCTTACTCCCCCCTCCCTGTGTCCTTCTCTACCTCCTCTACCGAGCTCTCCTCCTCTACCTCCTGGCTGTCACTCAGTCCGGCCGGGAACCGCTTGGTACAGGTCAGGAGATTCAGTTTCCTGTTCCCGGCCGCGGCAGGACTAAAAGGAAGTGAGCACTCACTCAGTGTACACTTCCTGTCAGTCCGGCCGGGAACAGGAAACTGAATCCCCTGTTCCTGTACCGCGCAGTACCCGGCCGGTCTGAGTGACAGCCAGGAGGTAGAGGAGGAGAGCTCGGCCACGCTACAGAGCAGCAGTCAGCACAGCAGAGGAGGAACTCAGGAGGTAACCAGGAGTGCTGCAGCCGCCTGAGGCTCTCTATAGAGCGCTCAGGCGGCTGCAGCCTTAAAGGAAGCAAAACAAGCACCGTCTCTGCTTGGGGCCCCGGGCCAGCTTGTTTTGCCTGTCTGTTAGCGAAGGGCCTGCCTCCGCCCGCCCCACACTTCCTACTAGAGGGCGCCTCCTCACATTATTAACACTGGAGGTGCGTCTCTATATAACAGCTTGCAATGTGACGGTCATATTTCTGGGCATGTTCAGTTTATAAGACGCATTGACTTGGGGGTGAGGGGGGTGCGTCTTATAGAGCGAAAAATATGGTAAATTATAATAATGAAAAAGACTTGGAGGAGAAGATGAAACACGGGTCACAGAAGTGAGCCAGCTCTACATATAGGGGAATACAACATCACATACCTGTTACATCCAGTGACATCTCCTGTCATGTAGACCTTCTCTTTCCTTTTCTCCTCCGATTGCCCCAGACCACCATGACTAATTCTTTCAGCCGCATCTCGTCTCTGCAGAGTTTGTTACACAGACAAGTTACATTTCTCATAATTGGGGTCATTTATCAAACTGGTGTAAAGTGCAACTAGCTTAGTGTCCCACAGCAACTAATCAGATTCCACCTTTCATTTTCAAAAGGAGTAGTCTAAAATTAAAAGTGGAATCTGGTTGCTATGGGCAACTAAGCCAGTTCTACGTTACACCAGTTTGATAAATGACCCCCAAATGTTCCTATACAGTCTACAGCAGTTTTAATGTCCCCTAGAGTGCCCCCAGTAATAATAACACCCTATATTGTGCTCCAGGTAATAATGCCTGTATAGTGTCCCTGAAAAATAATGTCCCCTAATATGTCCTTGTAATAGAAATGCCCCTATAGTTCCTACCCAATAGCAACATCCCCCACACTACCCCTATATAGTAGTTTGCCCCCACAGTATTAATTTCTCCACACTGCCCCCACAGTATTAATTCCCCCCATGGTAGTAATTTCCCCTCACACTGCTAATTGTCCCCCACAGTATTAATTTCCCCCACACTAGTAATTTGCCCCCACGTAGTAGTTTGCCCCCACTGTCCCTTTAGTAATATTCTCCTGTGCCCTCTAGTAATGTCCCCCAATCAGCGCTCACTGGTAGATGGTAGGCAGGCGCACTGCACACACACGTTAGTGTGCTGCGGTCGGGCACAGGCGCGCAATGACATCATCACGCCCACCTGCCCCGGGATTTTACTACCACTTAGACTTCAGGTCTATTAGGCCTGAAGCCTATATCGGTGATCGGGGGGGCAGGGAACTATGTGCTCCCGTGCCCCGCTGTAGTTTGTGGGAGTTTGGGTCAGCGTTGGGCCCCCAGCAATGCCGGGCCCGGGTCTACAGACCCAAACACCCATTTAGGACAATTTATCCAGAGAAGCTAAATCTTTTCTCATGTTACTAATTGCTCTAGTAATATAAACCCTATTACACACAGCCAATTGCTGTGCTGCATGAACCTGGAACCACAGCAAGTACAGCGCAAGATGGCAATTAGTGGTAATTCGTGTGTGGTTACCACAGCTCCACTGCAAGACTGTAAGAGCACCCTTGAATGTTAGGGGCCGTCTGACAGGTTCCCTTTAAGTTTTACTAGTGTGTCACACTCAGGTTACGCATTATTTGCATGCATTGCCTGCAGTTATTTCTCACCATCTTTTGAAATTTAACTCTGTAAATTTACATCTTACTGTCAGAAACCCAACTTGGATTAACCCATTAGTATGTACTGGGAAATGCTTATTATGTGCTTACATTTTCACCCATATGTAACTCACTTTTTTTTTTCATTTTCGTTTTTCACTCCCTGCAGTTCCAGGAACCATAACATTTTTATTTTTCCATTCACATGCTGTATGAGGGTTTGTTTTTTGTGGAATACATAGTAATGCATGCCACTTACTAATGTATTGTTGTGATCCATTTTGCTTCCTTTGCTGCCTGGATTCATTTTTTCATCACGTTATACACTGCTTGTTTCCATGGTTACGACCACCCTGCAATCTGTCAGTGGTGGTTGTACTTGCACACTATTGGAAAAAGCACTGGCCTCTCTAGTGGCGGGAGCGCACATAGGCTAGTGCTTTTTTCTATAGTGTCCAAGTACGACCACCACTGATGGATTGCAGGGTGGTCGTAACCATTGAAATGAGCAGTGTATAGACACCTGACACCTAGCTGAGACTGTCACATGGAAAAAAATGGAACTTGTTTTAGAACTTTTTTGCGGTGTGGACGGATCACGGACCCATTCAAGTTGAATGGGTCTGCCTCCATCTGTAGCAACCGCGCGGATGGTACCTGTGCAATGGCGACCGCAAATTGCGGTCCTCAATGCACGGAATGGCTGGGTAACGGACGTGTGCATGAGCCCTTAGGGGTACAAGTGGCTACCCCATAAATATAAGCTGTCAGCAGAACGCTGGGTTGGCACAGCTATTTCACCCACACCCTCTATACATGCCCGCTTGACCGAGTGTCAATGAGTCCGAACGAGGGAGAATGCCAGACTCCTTTAGCGAGGGCTTATCCCCCTACAGTTGAAATCCAACATGCCCGATCTATCTATCCTATTATCTATATATCTATCTCATATCTATTTATCTATCTAAAATCTATCTATCTATCCATCTCATATTCTATCTACCTCCTATCTATCTGTCTGTCTATCTATTCATCCTATTATCTATCTACCTATCGCCTAACGATCGATCTATCTATCCTTCTATTATCTATCTAATATCGATCTATATTTCCATCTCATATCCTATCTATCATCTATCTATCTATCTATCTCATGTCTATTTATCTAGCTAAAATCGATCTAGCTTTCCATCTCATATTCTTTCTACCTCCTATCTGTCTATCTATCCATCCTATTATCTATCTATCTATCTATCTATCTATCTATCTATCTATCTATCTATCTATCATCCATCTATATATCTATTATCTATCTATCTATCTATCTATCTATCTATCTATCTATCTATCTATCATCCATCTATATATCTATTATCTATCTATCTATCTATCTATCTATCTATCATAGTATCTATCTATCTAATATCGATCTATCTTTCCATCTCATATTCTATCTATCCATCCTATTATCTATCTATCTATCTATCTATCATCCATCTATATATCTATTATCTATCTATCTATCTAAGTATCTATCTATCTAATATCGATCTATCTTTCCATCTCATATTCTATCTATCCTTCTATTTGTCCTATTATCTATCTATCTATCTATCTATCTAATATCGATCTATCTTTCCATCTCATATTCTATCTATCCTTCTATTTATCCTATTATCTATCTATCTATCTATCTATCTATCTATCTAATATCGATCTATCTTTCCATCTCATATTCTATCTATCCTTCTATTTATCCTATTATCTATCTATCCATCCCTATGATGCCCGTTCAGAGGTCCAGATTTCCAGCCGTGGAAGTTCTGGTTCCGGGCAGCAGTGATACATGATCCACCTCCATCCTCGGCACACACCCTCAGAGCGGCGGCAATGAAAGGGTGTCCTCCGCCTCGCATGTGACGGTGTCAGCCTGAGGTGTCAGGTGCGCGTCTCCCGCCTGCATACTTCTCCTCCAGCCCCTGGGTACAGGGAGGCCTCCTCCCCACCTCCTCCTTAGCCGGCCTGAACCTGGTGGCCCCCAAGTCTCCGGTGTGCTAAGACCTAGGAGCCCCTCGCCACAATGGCATCTCCAGCGCCGGAGTCTCCAAGCGGAAAGAAGAAGGGGCTGAAGAAGCGGCTGCTGAGACTGTTCTCCAGAAGTGAAGTCAAGGAGAAGCCCAGGACACGGAGTGAGGGGGACAAGAGCTCCGCAGCTGGGGAGACGGGGCAGCTGGACCCTAAAGGAAGGTGGGGTAGGACGGACAGGTAAGAGGCACAGGGGGCACTGACCCCGCACCATGTGGATTCTGTGGTAATGGGGTCTAAACAGAGGTATTTCCCATAAATAGTGCTGCCAACAGCAAATTGTTCCTGTGAAGGGCAGCCTCACACATAGGTGGCACACTCATCCCCAATATGGCATCCATAGCTTCCTGTGCAGATTACTGTACCCCTAAAAACCATATGGGCTTGAGCACTAGGCATTGCCCTGGGTGAGACTGCACACTGAGGCACCCGCATGCGCTGAACCAGGTCCACAGAAGGTGGCATAACATTCCTGCGCCCATTGGCCACAGCATGCGGCAGACCGTGAGTTCTTGCTCTAAGTCTGTGTTCACATGGGCAAAACCTGACACTGATTCAGCAGCAGAAAACAAGTATGTGCTGCAGTGTAATCCGCATTCAAAACGCCAACAGCTTCCCTTTCAGTTCAGTGTAAAAGGTTTTTCAGCAGCCGAGAAGTGAGGTTACTTCTGTGAAGCAGATTTGAGGGTGGATATCCATAGAAGTCAATGAGGAAGCAGAAAAACCCTCACTCAAAAATTCTTCTAACAAGTTTGTAAAAACTCCTCTAAAATGCCATCAAATGATCAAACCACAAATCCAAAACGACTTGTTTTCAGATTCCGATTTTTCTGCTTTGGATTTTGCTGTGTGAGTCTAGTCTAAGGCCTCAGTGTACATTTCCATTTTTCACTGATGTGTGCCGTGTGCATTTTCTACGGACAGCACACGCACCCATTGAGTGTAATGTGTCTGTTCATACATCAGTATTCTTTTATTGACCGTTGGTCAGTAAGAAAAATCACGGAGACATGCACTACTTTTTTGTGCGGACCAAACATAAGTCTGTGGGTCTGTGAAAATCACTTGGATGGCGTCCGTGCTGCGTCCATTTTTCACTGATGGCAGATGCTCTGGAAATTAATGTTCAGCTGAGCAGTGTCCGTGGAATACGGATGACACACGGAGGGCAAAAATGGACACACGGACGCTTCACGGATAAAACACGGGACATTTTTTTTTCACGGATGTGAAACTGACACGGAAATGTGGACGAGGCCCAAGCCTTTGCAGTTTTGTACAATGCCATACATCTATGTATGTGTATTAGTTTATTATATATATGTTGGTGTGAACATATATATATATATGTGTATAGCGGTGGGTTCACACATAGGTTATTAATGTTTTTTTCAGCACTTTTTGCATTTTAAGTGGCACACACAAGTGCTTTTTTGTGGTTCTGTAGCCTTTTAAAAAACGCAGCATGTTGAAGCTTTTGGCGTTAGGAGAATAAACGCCATGAAAAAACTTTGGGGGTCATTTATTAAGACCGATGTTTTTGACGCTGATCGTAATACCCCCTTACCTGGCGGTGGATGTGCCAAATTTATGAGGCACTGACCTCTACCTGACTTTGGCATATCCACCCCCAGCTCCCTTTCAGGTGTAGATTTAGACAATTTTTTACGCCTAAAATAGGCGTAGAAAATGCTAAATGAGACAGGCCCCCCCTTTGCCACTCACCCTCTTTTAGACATGGTGTGAATGGGGAAAAGTCACAGATTGTGGCGCAAAAAATGTTTGCGTCGCAATCTGCACCAGATATATGCCAAAAAGTGGAGTATATGTTTGTAAATGACCGCCTTTGTTCACACTTCTGACTAGACTAAAAAATGGCATAAAAATTGCTTGTGGTACGGAAAACACAGAGAATTTATTTTAGTGGTGGCTGCAGTGCCACTGAAAATAGCTGGATAATATGTATATATAGGCTAGCGGCAGAACAGCCTGGCAGAGTCCTGATCTGGCACTGCCGAGTACTGACTATAATGGGGTCTGGCAGAGATCTGACCACTGTCCGACAAATGCGTTGGGAATTGGCCGGATAAAAACCGCTGTAGGCAATTTTGTCTGCCCAATTCCCAGCATTCTCTACCAGTGACAGTGGCCTGACAAGAGACAGGACTTGAATGCTGTGACTTTCCTTTATGGCCTCCACTAATCCAGAACAGAAATCTGGAACAAGGACAAAATTATGAGCAGAGGTAAACAGGAATCTCGGTTTCTCTCCGTTTAAATACTTTGCCTTAGATTTTAGCACAGCCGTATTTTTGTGGTATAGCGTCAGTTAGGCTCTGTGTACATTACGGTCGCGCCTACTGCTTGACATATAGCACCCGACACCCTTAGGGCCCCATTATAAAAAGAAATGTACACCACGTGTAGGCATTTCTATATAGTTCTAGACAGTGTGGTATGTCAGTGCACTTTTAGCATCCGCCTGGTGAATGGCGACGTATAGAAAAGCTAGAAGTTACGCAGACATCTCGGCGTAACATGATGGACCCTAGTGTAAACCACTGGAGATTTGGATGCCACAACATGGCTGAAGCTAGCCTAATCACAGGATGACTTCCAGTGATGGAAATGAGCAGTGGGTTTCTGTGAATTGGGCTACGTTTCCGGTGGCATCGCTGCAGGAATCCCAGAAGTCGGTGCCGGAGATACACAGCTCCTTGTGTAGTAGACGGATCTGGAAACTGCATTGAGGTGAATGGGAGCAGCACTGCCGTTAGTTGTCACATATCTCCGGCACCAGGACAGGTGATTGGTGGGGGTGCCATCTGATATTGATGACATGTGCAGTGGATACGCCATCCATATCAAAATCCGTGACAACTTGGTGGATTATAGATTTTTTCTGCGTGTTTGCACCATTGGACATGGTTAGATACATAAGGGTTAAATATATAGTGCACAGCAAGGAGAGAAAATATTCTTTTATTTTCTTGTTTTCTGATATTGTGGGAATGAGCATTGTGGTTGGCGCGCTTCCGTGTGAACTGCGGGATTGATTATGTGCTGAGGACCTTATTGTTTGTTTAGGCTTGTATGGCTGGCGATGCTCCGCAGTGGGTAAACATCAGGCGCACAGGTGGCATATGCTGTAGTATAGATTCCAGTGGCAGCCATAAACCTGCTGATCTGGTGTATTTCAGTCTATTAACATCAATAGCTTTATGTGACGTCACTGAACCTCCGACATAAAAGACACCAATTAATATTATAGCAGCTTCCTCTGGAAACACCCAGTAGCCTCCCTGAAGCATCAGGGAGACATTGACACTGCTGCGGACTTCATATGAGGAAGGGTTAATTCTTCTGTAAGTGTGCAGAAATGGAAAGACAAATAACCGATCCTTTTAATTATGACTTTTTGGCCATGAACTCCTTTGTTTCCATTTTTGCATCCCGTCCTATAGGAGGGTTTATTTTTTGTGGGATGAGTTGTATTTTTCATTGGTTAGGGCTCATGCACATGACCGTTGCCGTTTTTGCAGTTCACAAATTGCAGATCTGTAAAATACGGATGCCGACTGTGTGTGTTCTGCATTTTCTGGAACAGAATGTCCTGCCTATACGTGTGTATAGTTAGATAATTTTGTACTCTGCACACCTTGGATCCAGTGTGGGTGCCTGTGAGAGTGGTTTAGACAATATAAGTTAAATCCACGGCACTCCGAAAGTTTTTTTGCAAAATAAAGTTTCACATTTTAATTCTTAGTATACAGAATATCATTCATGTACATCCAGTGCAATTCATTTACATATAGTAAGTATATGCCATATCAGATAATTCCATCCAGCGCCTGCCTCCTGACTCTGCCTACAGACCCCACTGAAGAAGGTTGCACAGACCGAAACGTTCGGGAAATTTCTGATATGGCATATACTTACTATAAGTAAATGAATTGCACTGGATGTACATGAATGTACATGAATGATATTCTGTATACTAAGAATTAAAATGTGAAACTTTATTTTGCAAAAAAACTTTTGGAGTGCCGTGGATTTAACTTATATACGTGTGTATAGAACTGTCCTATACGTGTGTGTAATTTTTTTGTGAGGCCGCGGAACAGACATACGGATGCGGACAGCACACGGGTATGGTTTCTGCCCAATTGAAGCGAACGGGTCCACATCCGACCTGTAGAAAATGCTCTCTCCTGGCCTTATACTGTAAACCATGATAAGCAGGGTGTTCTAGTGGTGATATATAATCATTTATCACCTCTCCCGTGTTCTCTCCTGTCCTTTATACTTCAATCAGTGATTAGCAGGGTGTTCTAGTGGTGATAGATAATCAGTTCTCCCCTCTTCTGTGCTCTCTACTGTCTTATACTATAAACAGTGATAAGCAGTGTTCTAATGGTGATAGATAATCAGCTCTCACCTCTCCTGTCCTTTATACTTCAATCAGTGATTAGCAGGGTGTTCTAGTGGTGATAGATAATCAGTTCTCCCTCTCCTGTGTTCTCTCCTGCCCCTTATACTACAAACCGGATTCCCAAAAAGTTGGGACACTATACAAATCGTGAATAAAAACTGAATGCAATGATGTGAAGGTGCCCACTTCTAATATTTTATTCAGAATAGAACATAAATCACGGAACAAAAGTTTAAACTGAGAAAATGTACCATTTTAAAGGAAAAATATGTTGAATCAGAATTTCATGGTGTCAACAAATCCCCAAAAAGTTGGGACAAGGTCATTATCACCACTGTGTGGCATCTTCCCTTCTTCTTACAACACTCAACAGACGTCTGGGGACCGAGGAGACCAGTTTCTCAAGTTTATAAATAGGAATGCTCTCCCATTCTTGTCTAATACAGGCCTCTAACTGTTCAATCGTCTTGGGCCTTCTTTGTTGCACCTTCCTCTTTATGATGCGCCAAATGTTCTCTATAGGTGAAAGATCTGGACTGCAGACTGGCCATTTCAGTACCCGGATCCTTCTCCTACGCAGCCATGATGTTGTGATTGATGCAGAATGTGGTCTGGCATTATCTTGTTGAAAAATGCAGGGTCTTCCCTGAAAGAGATGACGTCTGGATGGGAGCATATGTTGTTCTAGAACCTGAATATATTTTTCTGCATCGATGGTGCCTTTCCAGACATGCAAGCTGCCCATGCCACACGCACTCATGCAACCCCATACCATCAGAGAAGCAGGCTTCTGAACTGAGCGTTGATAACAACTTGGGTTGTCCTTGTCCTCTTTGGTCCGGATGACATGGCGTCCCAGATTTCCAAAAAGAACTTCGAATCGTGACTCGTCTGACCACAGAACAGTCTTCCATTTTGCCACACTCCATTTTAAATGATCCCTGGCCCAGTGAAAACGCCTGAGCTTGTGGATCTTGCTTAGAAATGGCTTCTTCTTTGCACTGTAGAGTTTCAGCTGGCAACGGCGGATGGCACGGTGGATTGTGTTCACTGACAATGGTTTCTGGAAGTATTCCTGAGCCCATTCTGTGATTTCCTTTACAGTAGCATTCCTGTTTGTGGTGCAGTGTCGTTTAAGGGCCCGGAGATCACAGGCATCCAGTATGGTTTTACAGCCTTGACCCTTGCGCACAGAGATTGTTCCAGATTCTCTGAATCTTCGGATGATGTTATGCACAGTTGATGATGATAGATGCAAAGTCTTTGCAATTTTTCGCTGGGTAACACCTTTCTGATATTGCTCCACTATCTTTCTGAGCAACATTGTGGGAATTGGTGATCCTCTACCCATCTTGGCTTCTGAGAAACACTGCCACTCTGAGAAGCTCTTTTTATACCCAATCATGTTGCCAATCGACCTAATTAGTGTTAATTGGTCTTCCAGCTCTTCATTATGCTCAAATTTACTTTTTCCAGCCTCTTGTCCCAACTTTTTTGGGATTTGTTGACGCCGTGAAAATATGAATCAACGTATTTTTCCTTTAAAATGATATATTTACTCGGATTAAACTTTTGATCTGTCATCTACGTTCTATTATGACATTTGCCATCTCCACATCATTGCATTCAGTTTTTATTCACAATTTGTTTAGTGTCCCAACCTTTTTGGAATCCAGTTTGTATAATCAGTGATAAACAGGGTGTTCTAGTGGTGATAGATAATCAGCTCTCATATCTCCTGTGTTCTCTCCTGTCCTTATACTATAAAACATTGCCCTTGTGGTCACAGCTTTGCCACCAACCCAATTTAGGGTACTTTCACACTAGTGTTTTTCTTTTCCAGCATAGAATTCTGTCCTAGGGGCTCTAAACCGGAAAAGAACTGATCAGTTTTATCTTAATGCATTCTGAATGGAGAGCAATCCGTTCAGGATGCATCAGGATGTCTTCAGTTCAGTCTTTTTGACTTTTCAGGACGGAGATAAAACTGCAGCATGCTGTGGTTTTATCTCCGTCCAAAATTCCGGAACACTTGCCTGAATGTCGGATCCGGCATTTTTTTTCCATTGAAATGTATTAGTGCCGGATCCAGCATTCAAATTGCCGAATTGACGGATGCGCAGACCGCAAAAAATGTGAAAAAAAAAAAATGATGGATCCGTTTTACCGCAGGGCCCTGAAAGTGATTAGCACAAATAAAAAAGACACACACAGAAAAAAAGATACACAAAAAAGACACGTGTGAGTGTCTTTTTTGTTTGTGCTAATCACTTTTACCCTAAGTTCAGACCTGAGCGTTTTACAGCGCGTTCCTACGCGCTGTAAAACGCTCAACACAGAGAAACCAATGATTCCCTATGGGAATGGTTCTCACCTGGGCGTTTTACAGCGCGTACGATCGCGCTGTAAAACGCCCGACGCTCAAACAAGTACAGGAGCTTTTTTTGGCGCGTTTGACGCGCGTTTGGGCCATAGACTCTTTGGACAACACTGCTGTCAATCACCCAAACGCGCGTCAAACGCGCGTTCACTATTAAAAAAAACGCGCATAAAAACGCGCGACAAAAACGCGCATAGAAACGCGCGTTTGAGAAACGCCTAGGTGTGAAACCAGGGTTAGGGCCATAATTAACCCCTTAGTGACCAGCCTGTTTTGGGCCTGGCTGACCAAGCGTTTTTCTGTCCTTTTTTATCATTGCCTTCCAAGAGCTATAACTTTTTTTTTCATGTATACAGCTGTATGAGGGCTTGTTTTTACGGGACAAGTTGCAGTTTTTAATGGTGTCTTTTTGGGGTACACATAACCTTCTGTTTAAGTTTTATTTACTCTCTTTGGCAGGGAGATGGGAAAAAAACAGCAATACTGCCACTGAGTTTTTAGGTTATAAATTTTACGGCTTTCATTTTTCTGTATAAATAACATAATATCTTTATTCTCTGGGTCAGTATGATTACAGCGATACCAAATATATATAGTTTTTTTTCCCCGTTTTACTACTTTTGTGGAATAAACCCCCTTTAAAAAAAAAAAAAAAAAAAAATCTACATCGCTGCATCCCAAGACCCACAACTTTTTTTTTTTTTTTCTTTCTATGGAGTTGTGAGGGCTTGATTTTTGTGGGAAGACTTGTAATTTCCATTGGTATCATTTTGGGGTAAATAACACTTTTTGATATTTTGTTATTAAGTTTTTTTGGTGGAGAATAAGAATAATTAGTTTTTTTTACGACATTCACTTTAGGAGATAATTTACATGATGTTTGTGTAGTGCAGGTCGTCATGGATACGACGATACCAAACATCTGGAGGATATTTTATTTTTGCTATATTTTTCATTGAAAACAACTTAATAGTCATGCAAGGGAACTATAACAGGCAGGATACAATGCAGTATCCCTATAGTGCATTGCATTTTAATATCAGTGCTATACTAAGTTTAACCAGCAGGCTGTGCCAGAAAGGTGCAGCCTGCTGGGGTACACTCAAGGAAGGCTTGGGGCCTACACCAGGTCCCAGCCAGCCCATACACACATCGGCACCCCGCGATTGCATTTGTGGAGTGCCAATAGGAGACAGAGGGAGTCTGCTCCATCTGTCACTGCTTATATGCGGTGGACGCCATTTGCCTGCAACATGTAAGGAGTTAAACAGCCAGGGGACCCGTGCAGCGCTTAGACTGGCCATCTTAAAAAGGCGGCGGCCCATCTTAAGACCCCTTTGCGACCACTGTAAAAAAGGTGTATGGGTGGTCATTAGAGGGTTGAAATTGCTTTGGGGGTTGGACAACCAATTTAATGCATTGTAATGTCATATTGGCATCCTTTCATGTTATGATAAATGCACTGTGATGTCATGATGTTGCCTCATGGTGTCATGATTTATTATGATTTCATAATGGAGTCTTGGGATGTCATATTAATGCATTGTGATGTATTCATTGTATGTTATGATGTCATAATGCATTGTGATGTCATAATTGTGTTCTATGATGTCACAATAAATGCGTTTTGTATTATGATGTCATAATGGAGTACTGTTATGTTATGATAATGCACTGCACTCTTCTACTTCCTAGGTTCTGTCAGGAAAAGGTTGGCATATATGGGATAAACTGTATACTGCTCTATGATGTGTGATCTCCCACATGTGACCAGCATAAATCTTAAGAATCACTTAAAACTACCTTAATTACACTTTTTTAATGGAACCTTTGTAGATAAACCTTGATAAACCAGTAATAGTGTAAGATTTGTGTGAAGATATCCTTTAATTGTATGTCAGAAGTAGATGACTACTACTAAAGTAAGACTACTACCATTTAGTCATGATAGCCGGATTTGAAAATCCTCTTTGTCCATTACAAATTAAAGAAAGAGTATAACTGGTATAACTGGTATAAACAGAGTAACCGATGCACTGACTGGAATGTAATAAGGCTGCACTGACAAAACACTATGGGGATGGGGCACATTTATTAAGATCGGCTTATTAGACGCCTGTCTTAAAAAGCCCCATAGCTAGCGGAGGATCCACCGAAGTTCTGAAGAGGCTTGGGCTTCTCCATAACTTCGGCGTGTCCACCGCTGCTTTTAAATGTATGAAGAGGCTTGGGCTTCTCCATAACTTCGGCGCGTCCACCGCTACTTTTAAATGTAAGACAGCTTCCTTGCCGTCTTACATTTAGACCTTTTTCTACGCCTACAACAGGTGTAGAAAATGGTAAATGAGATGGGCCTGCCAGCCCGTCCCCTTCCCGACCCACGATTTTAGACCTGGCGCTGCCATCTGTGCCTGAAATACAGCTAATTTAGGTGTATTTCAGCTTAGTAAATGACCCTCTATGGGAGCTCTTTATTTTCTTTGGAGTTACCTCTTATGTTTCTTTTAAGCACAAACTTCTTTCCAGATTTCTGTTGCCGATTCAGTGCCTTCTGAAAACATTTGGTGCCACCATTTTGAATACAGTACCACTATGCAGATTCTGCAGAAGAAGCAAGGAAAAGTCTGGGTCCTACACCAAGCATAATGACCTCCATACACATTAGCGTATTGCTGCTAGAGCCCGGCCTCTTTAACTTGTTGAGGACACAGGGCATACAGGTACGCCCTGATGTCCCAGTACTTAAGGACACAGGGCGTACCTCTATGCCCTGTGCATTTCTGATCACCGCCGCGCGGCGAGCGGTGATCAGAACTGGGTGCCTGCTGAAATTAATCAGCAGGCACCCTGGGACAATGCTGAGGGGGGTCCTGTGACTTCCCCCCCATATCGGCGATTGCTGCGTTTCCCCATTATTCAGGTCTCTGGTGGTCTGGTCTCTTGGGCGGGCAGTTTAAACTTACTGCAGCTCTGCCTCCTCCTCCTTTCTGTGTCCGGATCCAGGAGAGAGAGGTGCATCGTCGTCCGGCTCCAGAGCCCAGTGAGCCCAGCACCCCACTGAGCCACCATAGTGCCATCTGGCACTAAAAAAGTACATAGGGACAGGTTAGGGAGAGCTTAGATAGGTAGGGATAGTCAGGGAAAGTTTAGAAAAAAAAAAAAAAAGGTTTATTTTTGCATCACCCTGATCGGGTGTCTGGGGTCCATAGCACACTCAGCTGTGTGACCCTAGACCCCCCCCCAGGGGTGCTGCACCTTGCCCCCCTGCCTCCCACCCCCTCCACACAAATTTTTTGTGTGCGTGCGCTGACTGTTAGTGCATCGCCCACCCCACGAGTTTTTGTATTTTTGGGGCTGGCTTTTTTTTATTTAAATTTTTATTTTTTCTGTTAGGCTTAGGGATAAGTACTCGAACACCCGTGCCCCCACACACACGCACACTAAATACAATTTTCCACACACACACACACACTTCCCTTTGGCCCACCAGACGTTCTCTGCCAAGGAGGCATACGCCCTGCTTGCCTCCGACTCCGAGAGCCCCAGTGAGGACGAGGATGACCCCACTTTCCTCTTGTCATCCGCATCCTCATCTAGCGTTGATGATGAGCCCCCAAGGCGGCGGAGCAAGGGGACCGCCATGCCAGGGACCCTGTGTCCAACACTAGTACGAGCAGCTCTTGGGCTCGTACTAGTTTTCCGGCCCACCAGTTAAGTCCACCAGAGCCCCCTACTTAAACTTGTATGGTGTACCCCAGAGGATTTTGAGCCCATGATTCCTGATTTTGTTGGCCAAGCAGGAATCCAGATTCCCACAGTGGGCTTCACTGAATATGACTATTTTAGTTTTTTTTTTCAGTGACCACTTTGTGAATCTGATGGTGGACCAAACAAACTTTTTCGTCCAACAGTTCATTGCTCAACACCCAGGCACCTTTTTGGCTAGGTCCGGTGGCTGGACTACGGTCAGTGCAGCCGAGATGAGGACGTTTTGGGGCCTCGTGCTACACATGGGCTTAGTAAAAAAAAACTGTGTCAGGCTGTACTGGAGTGGGGACGTCCTCTACCAGACCCCACTTTACAGTACGGCCATGACACACTCCCGTTTTGAGGCCATTCGGAAATGCCTGCATTATGCAGATAATGCAGCATGTTCCTCCCAAGGTGATCCTGCCTATGACCGCCTGTACAAAATCAGGATGGTCATCGATCACTTTGGGGCCAGATTTTTGGAGGCCTATGTACCTGGAAGGGAGGTCGCGGTTGATGAGTCTCTCATTTCATTCCCTCTAAGCAGGCGAGGTATGGTGTGAAGCTGTACAAACTTGTGAGAGTACCTCAGGCTACACAGTTTTGTGTGTGCAAGGGGCGAGATTCCCGTATTGAACCCCCAGAATGTCCCCCCACTCTGGGTGTTAGCGGGAAACTTGTGTGGGACCTTATGCACCCACTGCTAGATAAGGGTTACCACCTGTACGTGGATAACTTTTATACTAGTATCCCCTTGTTCCAGTCCCTCGCCGTCAGATCCACGTCCGCTTGTGGGACCGTGCGGAAAAATCGGCCTCCCTAGCCACCCCCTCCAGGTACCTATCCCCAGGGATGAGACCCGTGCCCTTACCAGTGGAAACCTGTTGCTGGTCAGATATAAGAACAAGAAGGATGTCCTTGTACTGTCCACAATTCATGGTAATGGCATCACCCCTGTCCCTATGCGAGGTACCGCGGCAACGGTCCTCAAGCCCAATTGTATCGTCGACTACAATCGGTATATGGGAGGAGTTGATCTCTCTGATCAAGTCCTCAAGCCATATAACGCCATGCGCAAAACACGGGCATGGTACAAAAAAGTTGCAGTCTACTTGGTACAGGTAGCCTTGTACAACTGTTTTGTGCTGTCCCGGAGCGCTGGCAACACAGGGAAATTCCTCCAGTTCTATGAGGCAGTCGTCAAGGCCCTGATCTTTTCTGACCGGGAAAGAGCAGGCCGGAGTACCTCGGGAACTGGAGGCGCAAGGTTCTCAGACTTGAAAAAAATGATATTTTGTAAAATTAAAATAAATAAAAAAAGTCGACATATTAGGTATCGCCATGTCTGTAAGAATCGCTGTATAAAAATACCCCATGACCTAACCCCTCAAATGAACACGGTCAGAAATAAAAACGGTGCAAACCTTACATCACAAAAAGTGTAATAGCAAGCGATCAAAAAGTAATATGCCCCCCAAAATAGTGCCAATAAAACCCTCCTCTCATCCAGCGAAAAATTAGCCCCCACCTAAGACAATTGGCTAAAAAACAAAACAAAAAAACTACTCTGGTGGGTTTTTTTGTTTAAAAAAGGATAATATAGTGTAAAACCTAAATACATAAAAAAAAAGTAGACATATTAGGTATCGCCGCGTCCTTAAGAATCTGCTCTATAAAAATACCCCATACCTAACTGCTCAGATGAACACGGTCAAAAAAAATTAAAACGATGCCAAAACAGCTATTTTTTTGGCTAATGTTGAATTTTTATCCATTTTTTCCAGTAACAAAGCAAGGGTTAACAGCCAAACAAAACTAAATATTTATTACACTGATTCTGCAGTTTACAGAAACACCCCATATGTGGTCATAAACTGCTGTATGACCAAACAGCAGGGCGCAGAAGGAAAGGAACGCCATATGGTTTCTGGAAGGCAGATTTTGATGGCCTTTTTTTTGGGCACCATGTCCCATTTGAAGCCCCCCTGATGCACCCCTAGAGTAGAAACGCCATAAAAGTGACCCCATCTAAGAAACTACACCCCTCAAGGTATTCAAAACTGATTTTACAAACTTATTTAACTCTTTAGGTGTTCCTCAACAGTTTATGGCAAATGGAGATGAAATTTCTATTTTTGGTAACCTTGCCTCACAAAAATGTAATATAGAGCAACCAAAAACCATATGTACCCTGAAAATAGTCCCAACAAAACTGCCACCTTATCCCGTAGTTTCCAAAATGGGGTAACTTTTATGGAGTTTTTACTCTAGGGGGGCATTAGGGGGTCTCCAAATGGCACATGGTGTAAATAAACCAGTCCAGCAAAATCTGCCTTCCAAAAACCACACGACGCTCCTTTCCCTCTACGTCCTACTGTGTGCCCGTACAGTAGTTGACGACCACATATGGGGTGTTTTTGCAAACTACAGAATCAGGGCAAAAAATATTGAGTTTTGTTTGGCTGTTAACCCTTGCTTTGTTACTGGAAAAAATGGATTAAAATGGAAAATTTGCCCAAAAATTGAAATTCTTAAATTTCATCTCCATTTGCCAATAACTCTTGTGGAACACCTAAAGGGTTAACAAAGTTTGTAAAATCAGTTTTGAATACCTTGAGGGGTGTAGTTTCTTAGATGGGGTCACTTTTATGCTTTCCAAAAACCATATGGCGCTCCTTTCATTGTGCGCCCTGCTGTTTGGCAATACAGCATTTTACAACCACATATGGGGTGTTTCTGTAAACTACAGAATCAGGGCAATAAATATTGAGTTTTGTTAGACTGTTAACCCTTGCTTTGTTACTGGAAAAAAATGGATTAAAATGGAAAATTTGCCCAAAAATTTAAATTCTTAAATTGTATCTCCATTTGCCATTAACTCTTATGGAACACCTAAAGGGTTAACGACATTTGTAAAATCAGTTTTGAATACCTTGAGGTGTGTAGTTTCTAGAATGGGGTAATTTTCAGGTGGTTTCTATTATGTAAGCCTCACAAAGTGACTTCAGACCTGAACTGGTCCTTAAAAAGTGGGTTTTAGAAAATTTCAAGATTTGCTTCTAAACTTCTAAGCCTTGTAACATCCCCAAAAAATAAAATGTAATTCCCAAAATGATCCAAACATGAAGTAGACATATGGAGAATGTAAAGTAATAACTATTTTTGGAGGTATTACTATGTATTATAGAAGTAGGGAAATAGAAACTTGGAAATGTTCTAATTTTTCTAAATTTTGAATAAATTTAGTATTTTTTTATGAATATAAATAAAAAAATTTTACTTCATTTTACCAGTGTCATGAAGTACAATATGTGAAGAAAAATCAGTCTCAGAATGGCCTGGATAAGTCAAAGTGTTTTAAAGTTATTCACACATAAAGTGACACTGGTCAGATTGGTAATAAATGGCCTGGTCCTTAAGGTGAAATATGGCTGTGTCCTTAAGGGGTTAATGGGACTCCCATGTGTATGGGGAGCGCCTGACTCCATGACTGATAATGGCAGGAGAGAGAAAGATCAGCCATTTTGAACGTCTTCACCATATCCTTTTGCTCTCCAATGACATACTGTAAGCCACTGGCAGAAGTTTATGGCAGCAGCTTCTTCCTCTTCCCCCTTGAAAACACATATATGCTTGGCTGAACCAATTGTGCATTTTATGGGGTGTTTGGGAGAGATAGATATCATATTGACATGTCAAAAGTTTTGATTGGTGGGATCTGAGTACTAGAACAAGGAGAATTTTAGCAAGTGCCTGCAACTTTCCTCACTAAGCCAAAGATTCATACATATGGCGCAGTACGGGCTTGGTCCCATATTCTGTAGTAGTCAATGACTCGCTTGTGACCACATCACTGCTGAAGCCAGTCACTGTCTGCAGCGGATCATATGACCATGCCCATACTGCGCTGGATGTAAACACTCTGGGGCCCGCAACATGGACACACTGCTGAGGATCGGAGCTTTGGGGAGCAGCTTAATGAGGCAGGCTATGGCCACTTGCTAAAATGTCCTAATTCCTGGAGAATAGCTACTCCTATAACTCCTGTGTCCATCTTTCTGCACACAGACATGATTCTGCTTCTCACTCAGTGTCTAAATCCCATCACCGACCGTCCAACGGGTGTTTCCCTCACCATCTCCAGAGTGTAATAAACAGCTGAAAGCAGCAAGCACACCCAAACACATCTGTATCTAATCCTATCCTGTGTGATACAGCCTGTTGAGCTGTGTATCTAAACCCATCACTGACCGTCCACAGGTTTTTCCCTCACCATCTCCAGAGTGTGATAAACAGCTGGAATCGGCAAGCACGTCCAAACACATCTGTATCTAATCCTATCCTGTGTGATGCAGCCTGCTGAGCTGTGTATCTAAACTCATCACTGACCGTCCACGGGCTCTTCCCTTACCTTCTCCAGAGTGTGAGAAACAGCTGAAAGCAGCAAGCACACCCAAACACATCTGTATCTAATCCTATCCTGTGTGATACAGCCTGTTGAGCTGTGTATCTAAACCCATCACTGACCGTCCACAGGTTTTTCCCTCACCATCTCCAGAGTGTGATAAACAGCTGGAATCGGCAAGCACGTCCAAACACATCTGTATCTAATCCTATCCTGTGTGATGCAGCCTGCTGAGCTGTGTATCTAAACTCATCAGTGACCGTCCACGGGCTCTTCCCTTACCTTCTCCAGAGTGTGAGAAACAGCTGAAAGCAGCAAGCACACCCAAACACATCTGTATCTAATCCTATCCTGTGTGATACAGCCTGTTGAGCTGTGTATCTAAACCCATCACTGACCGTCCACAGGTTTTTCCCTCACCATCTCCAGAGTGTGATAAACAGCTGGAATCGGCAAGCACGTCCAAACACATCTGTATCTAATCCTATCCTGTGTGATGCAGCCTGCTGAGCTGTGTATCTAAACTCATCACTGACCGTCCACGGGCTCTTCCCTTACCTTCTCCAGAGTGTGAGAAACAGCTGGAAGAAGCAAGCACATCCAAAGACATTTGTATCTAATCCTATCCTGTGTGATACAGCCTGCTGAGCTGTGTATCTAATCTTATCACTGACCGTCCATGGGCTCTTCCCTCACCATCTCCAGAGTGTAATAAACACATCATATCCAAACACATCTGTATCTAATCCTCACATGTATGTGCCTGATACACATCCTGTTGTGTGCGATACTGCCTACTGAAATGTGTATCTAATCCCATCTTCTATGATACAGCCTGCTGAGCCGTGTATCTAATTCCATTTTGTATGACAGTCTGCTGAGTGGTGTATCTCAGTGTTTCCCAACCAGTGTGCCTCCAGCTGTTGCAAAACTACAACTCCCAGCATGCCTGCACAACCAAAGGCTGTCCGGGCATGCTGGGAGTTGTAGTTTTGCAACAGCTGGAGGCACACTGGTTGGGAAACACTGGTGTATCTAATTCTATCTTGTATGATCCTGCCTGCTGAGCTGTGTATCTAATCCCTTATGCACACGACTGTATCAATTTTTCGGTCTGCGAGCCACAGATCCGCTAAGTAAGTATACTGTCCGTGTGCGACCAGCAATTTTTTTTTTGCAGTCCCATTGATTTCTATGGATTTCAGGTCTGCATTATGAGGACCAAAATAGGACATTTTTTTTGCAGAACTGACACTGTGCTTTCCACATCCGTATATTAGTACAGCAAAAGATAGAACATGTCTTTTTCTGGTCCTCATAATGCAGATATAAAACCCATAGAACTCCATGGCTCTGGAAAAAAATGCAGATCTCACTAACAGGCAGTATCCTCATTTAGCAGATCTGCTACTTGGAGAAAGCAGAACAGATACGGTCCTGTGCATGAGGCTTAATTCTATCCTCTTGGGTCCTGACTGCTGAAGGGTTTATCTTGGGCCATCATGTGTGATACACGTGATATAAGACCATGATCAGCCTGGGAAACACGGTCCGCGTGTCGTCACATCTCCCAGGCCGACCACACTCTCCTGACCGAACTGACGATATGACAGTTATGTATGATACAGCCAGTCTCTTATCTGGACAGGGAGCCGAGGTTGGCCTGGAAATTGCTGCTGACACATGGACTGAGCCATGGATTCCTGGGCCGATCACAGTAGTTTGCATGATCCCTATCACTCATACTGAGCCACCATAACTGTGTTATCTACAGTGCCCCCATAACAGTGACATCTAGAGCACCCCCATAACAGTTACATCCACAGTGTCCCCATAACAGTTACATTCACAGTGCTCCCATAACAGTGACATCTACAGTGTCTCCATAACAGTGACATCCACAGCGCCCCCATAACAGTGACATCCACAGCGCCCCTATAACAGTGACATCCACAGCGCCTCCATAACAGTGACATCCACAGTGCCCCCATCACAGTGACATCCACAGTGCCCCCATAACAGTGACATTCACAGTGCTCCCATAACAGTGACATCCACAGTGCTCCCATAATAGTGACATCCACAGTGCTCCCATAATAGTGACATCCACAGTGCCCCCATAACAGTGACATCCACAGTGCCCCCATAACAGTGATATTAACAGTGCTCCCATAAGTGACATCCTCAGTGCCTCCATAACAGAGACATCCACAGTGCCTGATAAAAGTAATACCCACAGTGCCCCATAACAGTAACATCTAGAACACCCTATAACAGTGACATCCACAACGCCCCCATAACAGTGACATCCTCAGCGCCCCATTACAGTGTCACTGTTATGGGAGCACTGTGGATATCACTGTTATGGGGTCACTCTAGATGTTATCTACAGTGCCCCCATGTGCTATCCACAGTGACAGCCACAGTGCCCCCATGTGCAAGCCACAGTGCCCACAAGGGCACCCATGTGCCATCCACAGTGCCTACAAGGGCACCCATGTGCCATCCACAGTGCCCACAAGGGCACCCATGTTCCATCCAAAGTGTCCCTCATGTGCCATGCACAGCTCCCCCAATGACCTCCACAGCATTGTGATCAGCCTCTGTGGCTGATGGCTATGCTGTCACTCATGTACAGCGCTTACATTGCGCTGTACATGAGTCAGTACAGGCTTCACATAGAAGCCTGTACACTCAGAAGACTGACGGCGGTCCCGGTGCATGTGCAGTAGTGTGCAAGTGACGGGACTACGTTCCGTCTCCTGCCTCAGGCAGGAAAAGAAGAGGACGGCGCTGGACCGGAAGACTTCAAAACGCTTCAGGAAGAGTATCATAGGAAGGGCTGCACTGTGGAGGGTAAGTATTGGTGTGATAACCTTTCCCCCACAGGTAATGAAGATGGGCAATTTTCAAGTAGAGGCCGGAGAACCCCTTTAACTCTAATGGAGTCCAGCCGCAATCTGGCAAATATGCCGAGAATCCGCCGGACAGAAACTACTGCACACTGCGGGTTTGTGTCCGGTCGTTTTTTTGTAATTTTTTTTACCCAGAACTGGCTGCTGGATCGCATTGCTGCAGATGTGAAAGTAGCCTAAAGCAGTTAAAGGGGTTCTGCAGTTTTTTTAAACTGATGATCTATCCTCCATTCAAGTGAACAGAGCTTAGCCCCACCCAGGCCCTTGATAATTGATACTAGTCGTGACGTCACTGGGCCTGCGGTAAACAGCGAGAAGGCCGCAGCGCCGCTGCCTTCTCAAACAGCTGATATATCCAGAGAATAGATCATCAGTTTAAAAAACTGCAGAACCCCTTTAAGGCCCCCTTTTTACACAGGCCGATGATTGGGGCAATTATCAGAAGACGTGTTCCTAGTGGGAGACGGACCATTTAGACAGTCTCTTTATCCAGGGTTTATTGGGCATACACCCAGGCAGAGGTCGTGCTACATTTTTTCTTGAAGAGTAAAAATACTCCTCTTACCATTTTTGAGGAGAATTTTTAGCCGATGAGGAGTACGAAAGTTACAGTAATTCAAATAGTTAATACAAAGGCCTACATAACATTAGGGGTTGCTATTTATGCAGGGAAACCATTACTAGTGCTCTAGAACTGTCTAACATGCATAAATTGCAAATTTAGACAATTTGAAATTTAGCTGAGATCACTGTTGCGCTGAGGGGGCGACACCACTGAAGTCACTGTTGCGCTGAGGGGGCGGCACCACTGAGGTCACTGTTGCACTGAGAGGTCGGCACCACTGAGGTCACTGTTGCACTGAGGGGTCGGCGCCACTGAGGTCACTGTTGCACTGAGGGGTCGGCACCACTGAGGTCACTGTTGCACTGAGGGGTCAGCACCACTGAGGTCACTGTTTCACTGAGGGATCGGTACCACTGAGGTCACTGTTGCTCTGAGGGGTCGGTACCACTGAGGTCACTGTTGCTCTGAGGGGTCGGCACCGCTGAGGTCACTGTTGCTCTGAGGGGGTCGGCACCACTGAGGTCACTGTTGCTCTGAGGGGTTGGTGCCACTGAGATCACTGTTGCTCTGAGGGGTCGGTACCACTGAGGTCACTGTTGCTCTGAGGGGGTCGGCACCACTGAGGTCACATTTGCTCTGAGGGGTCGGTACCACTGAGGTCACTGTTGCTCTGAGGGGGTCGGTACCACCGAGGTCACTGTTGCACTGAGTAGTCGGTACCACCGAGGTCACTGTTACACTAGGGGGTCGGTACGACCGAGGTCACTGTTGCTCTGAGGGGGTCGGCACCACTGAGGTCACTGTTGCTCTGAGGGGTCGGTACCACTGAGGTCACTGTTGCACTGAGGGGTCAGTACCACCGAGGTCACTCTTGCACTGAGGAGTTGGTACCACGAGGTCACTGTTGCACTGAGGGGTCGGTACCACCGAGGTCACTGTTGCACTGAGTAGTAGGTACCACCGAGGTCACTGTTGCACTACGGGGTCGGTACCACTGAGGTCACTGTTGCTCTGAGGGGGTCGGCACCACTGATGTCACTGTTGCTCTGAGGGGTTGGTACCACTGAGATCACTGTTGCTCTCAGGGGGTCGGTACCACTGAGGTCACTGTTGCTCTGAGGGGGTCGGCACCACTGTGGTCACTGTGGCTCTGAAGGAATCGGCACCACTGAGGTCACTGTTGCACTGAGGGGTCGGTACCACCGAGGTGACTGTTGCACTGAGGGGTCGGTACCACCGAGGTCACTGTTGCACTGAGTAGTCGGTACCACCAAGGTCACTGTTGCACTAGGGGGTCGGTACGACCGAGGTCACTGTTGCTCTGAGGGGGTCGGCACCACTGAGGTCACTGTTGCTCTGAGGGGTCGGTACCACTGAGGTCACTGTTGCACTGAGGGGTCAGCACCACTGAGGTCACTGTTGCACTGAAGGATCGGCACCACTGAGGTCACTGTTGCTCTGAGGGGTAGGTACCACTGAGGTCACTGTTGCTCTGAGGGGTCGGTACCACTGAGGTCACTGTTGCTCTGAGGGGGTCGGCACCACTGATGTCACTGTTGCTCTGAGGGGTTGGTACCACTGAGATCACTGTTGCTCTGAGGGGGTCGGTACCACTGAGGTCACTGTTGCTCTGAGGGGGTCGGCACCACTGAGGTCACTGTTGCTCTGAGGGGTCGGTACCACTGAGGTCACTGTTGCACTGAGGGGGTCAGTACCACCGAGGTCACTCTTGCACTGAGGAGTTGGTACCACCGAGGTCACTGTTGCACTGAGGGGTCGGTACCACCGAGGTCACTCTTGCACTGAGGAGTTGGTACCACCGAGGTCACTGTTGCACTGAGGGGTCGGTACCACCGAGGTCACTGTTGCACTGAGTAGTAGGTACCATCGAGGTCACTGTTGCACTACGGGGTCGGTACCACTGAGGTCACTGTTGCTCTGAGGTGGTCAGCACCACTGAGGTCACTGTTGCTCTGAGGGTGTCCGCACCACTGAGGTCACTGTTGCTCTGAGGGGGTCGGCACCACTGAGGTCACTGTTGCACTAAGGGGTCGGCACCACTGAGGTCACTGTTGCTCTGAGGGGGTCGGCACCACTGAGGTCACTGTTGCTCTGAGGGGGTCGGTACCACTGAGGTCACTGTTGCTCTGAGGGGGCGGCACCACTGAGGTCACTGTTGCACTGAGAGGTCGGCACCACTGATGTCACTTTTGCACTGAGGGGTCGGCGCCACTGAGGTCACTGTTGCACTGAGGGGTCGGCACCACTGAGGTCACTGTTGCACTGAGGGGTCAGCACCACTGAGGTCACTGTTGCACTGAGGGACCGGCACCACTGAGGTCACTGTTGCTCTGAGGGGGTCGGCACCACTGAGGTCACTGTTGCTCTGAGGGGGTCGGTACCACTGAGGTCACTGTTGCTCTGAGGGGGCGGCACCACTGAGGTCACTGTTGCTCTGAGGGGGTCGGCACCACTGAGGTCACTGTTGCTCTGAGGGGGTCGGCACCACTGAGGTCACTGTTGCTCTGAGGGGGTCGGCACCACTGAGGTCACTGTTGCACTAAGGGGTCGGCACCACTGAGGTCACTGTTGCTCTGAGGGGTTGGCACCACTGAGGTCACTGTTGCTCTGAGGGGGTCGGCACCACTGAGGTTACTGTTGCACTAAGGGGTCGGTACCACCGAGGTCACTGTTGCTCTGAGGGGGTCGGCACCACTGAGGTCACTGTTGCTCTGAGGGGTCTGCACCACTGAGGTCACTGTTGCTCTGAGGGGGTCGGCACCACTGAGGTCACTGTTGCTCTGAGGCGGTCGGCACCACTGAGGTCACTGTTGCTCTGAGGGGTCGGCACCACTGAGGTCACTGTTGCTCTGAGGGGTCGGCACCACTGAGGTCACTTTTGCACTAAGGGGTCGGTACCACCGAGGTCACTGTTGCTCTGAGGGGGTCGGCACCACTGAGGTCACTGTTGCTCTGAGGGGGGTTGGCACCACTGAGGTCACTGTTGCTCTGAGGGGGTCGGTACCACCGAGGTCACTGTTGCTCTGAGGGGGCGGCACCACTGAGGTCACTGTTGCACTGAGAGGTCGGCACCACTGAGGTCACTGTTGCACTGAGGGGTCGGCGCCACTGAGGTCACTGTTGCACTGAGGGGTCGGCACCACTGAGGTCACCTGAGGTCACTGTTGCACTGAGGGGTCAGCACCACTGAGGTCACTGTTGCACTGAGGGATCGGCACCACTGAGGTCACTGTTGCTCTGAGGGGGCGGCACCACTGAGGTCACTGTTGCTCTGAGGGGGTCGGCACCACTGAGGTCACTGTTGCTCCGAGGGGTCGGTACCACTGAGGTCACTGTTGCTCTGAGGGGGTCGGCACCACTGAGGTCACTGTTGCTCTGAGGGGTTGGTACCACTGAGATCACTGTTGCTCTGAGGGGTCGGCACCACTGAGGTCACATTTGCTCTTAGGAGTCGGCACCACTGAGGTCACTGTTGCTCTGAGGGGGTCGGCACCACTGAGGTCACTGTTGCTCTGAGGGGTCGGCACCACTGAGGTCACTGCTGCACTAAGGGGTCGGCACCACTGAGGTCACTGTTGCACTGAGGGGGTCGGCACCACTGAGGTCACTGTTGCTCTGAGGGGGTCGGCACCACTGGGGTCACTGTTGCTCTGAGGGGGTCGGCACCACTGGGGTCACTGTTGCTCTGAGGGGGTCGACACCACTGAGGTCACTGTTGCTCTTAGGGGTCAGTACCACCGAGGTCACTGTTGCACTGAGGGGTCGGTACAACCGAGGTCACTGTTGCACTGAGTAGTCGGTACCACCGAGGTCATTGTTGCTCTGAGGGGGTCGGCACCACTGAGGTCACTGTTGCACTAAGGGGTCGGTACCACTGAGGTCACTGTTGCTCTGAGGGGGTCGGCACCACTGAGGTCACTGTTGCTCTGAGGGGGTCGGCACCACCGAGGTCACTGTTGCTCTGAGGGGGTCGGCACCACTGAGGTCACTGTTGCACTAAGGGGTCGGCACCACCGAGGTCACTGTTGCTCTGAGGGGGTCGGCACCACCGAGGTCACTGTTGCTCTGAGGGGGTCGGCACCACTGAGGTCACTGTTGCTCTGAGGGGGTCGGCACCACTGAGGTCACTGTTGCTCTGAGGGGTTGGCACCACTGAGGTCACTGTTGCTCTGAGGGGGTCGGCACCACTGAGGTCTCTGTTGCTCTGAGGGGTCGGTACCACTGAGGTCACTGTTGCTCTGAGGGGTCGGCACCACTGAGGTCACTTTTGCACTAAGGGGTCGGTACCACCGAGGTCACTGTTGCTCTGAGGGGGTCGGCACCACTGAGGTCACTGTTGCTCTGAGGGGGGTTGGCACCACTGAGGTCACTGTTGCTCTGAGGGGGTCGGTACCACCGAGGTCACTGTTGCTCTGAGGGGGCGGCACCACTGAGGTCACTGTTGCACTGAGAGGTCGGCACCACTGAGGTCACTGTTGCACTGAGGGGTCGGCGCCACTGAGGTCACTGTTGCACTGAGGGGTCGGCACCACTGAGGTCACCTGAGGTCACTGTTGCACTGAGGGGTCAGCACCACTGAGGTCACTGTTGCACTGAGGGATCGGCACCACTGAGGTCACTGTTGCTCTGAGGGGTCGGCACCACTGAGGTCACTGTTGCTCTGAGGGGGCGGCACCACTGAGGTCACTGTTGCTCTGAGGGGGTCGGCACCACTGAGGTCACTGTTGCTCCGAGGGGTCGGTACCACTGAGGTCACTGTTGCTCTGAGGGGGTCGGCACCACTGAGGTCACTGTTGCTCTGAGGGGTTGGTACCACTGAGATCACTGTTGCTCTGAGGGGTCGGCACCACTGAGGTCACATTTGCTCTTAGGAGTCGGCACCACTGAGGTCACTGTTGCTCTGAGGGGGTCGGCACCACTGAGGTCACTGTTGCTCTGAGGGGTCGGCACCACTGAGGTCACTGCTGCACTAAGGGGTCGGCACCACTGAGGTCACTGTTGCACTGAGGGGGTCGGCACCACTGAGGTCACTGTTGCTCTGAGGGGGTCGGCACCACTGGGGTCACTGTTGCTCTGAGGGGGTCGGCACCACTGGGGTCACTGTTGCTCTGAGGGGGTCGACACCACTGAGGTCACTGTTGCTCTTAGGGGTCAGTACCACCGAGGTCACTGTTGCACTGAGGGGTCGGTACAACCGAGGTCACTGTTGCACTGAGTAGTCGGTACCACCGAGGTCATTGTTGCTCTGAGGGGGTCGGCACCACTGAGGTCACTGTTGCACTAAGGGGTCGGTACCACTGAGGTCACTGTTGCTCTGAGGGGGTCGGCACCACTGAGGTCACTGTTGCTCTGAGGGGGTCGGCACCACCGAGGTCACTGTTGCTCTGAGGGGGTCGGCACCACTGAGGTCACTGTTGCACTAAGGGGTCGGCACCACTGAGGTCACTGTTGCTCTGAGGGGGTCGGCACCACTGAGGTCACTGTTGCTCTGAGGGGGTCGGCACCACTGAGGTCACTGTTGCACTAAGGGGTCGGCACCACTGAGGTCACTGTTGCTCTGAGGGGGTCGGCACCACCGAGGTCACTGTTGCTCTGAGGGGGTCGGCACCACTGAGGTCACTGTTGCACTAAGGGGTCGGCACCACTGAGGTCACTGTTGCTCTGAGGGGGTCGGCACCACCGAGGTCACTGTTGCTCTGAGGGGGTCGGCACCACTGAGGTCACTGTTGCTCTGAGGGGGTCGGCACCACTGAGGTCACTGTTGCTCTGAGGGGTTGGCACCACTGAGGTCACTGTTGCTCTGAGGGGGTCGGCACCACTGAGGTCTCTGTTGCTCTGAGGGGTCGGTACCACTGAGGTCACTGTTGCTCTGAGGGGTCGGTACCACTGAGGTCACTATTGCTCTGAGGGGTCAGCACCACTGAGGTCACTGTCTCAGTGATTTTATGAGGTTTAAAGGGTTTGTCCTAAGATCGATATTTATCACCTGTCGTTAAAGAGGACCCCTCACCTCTCTGGATTTGTCTGTTTCGGAAACTACTTGTACCCCCCATGTAATAACAATCCTGGAGCATCTATTCTTATGACTTTATGTTGCACCATTCCTCTTATTTCTGCTGTTAGTTATGAATCACTTGCTAGCAGTTTGCAGTAAAGGTCCAGATGGGGGGTGTCCCTGCACAGCCTGATATTATTCAATCAGTGCTGTCAACTGGTAACCCCCTGCTGGACCTTTATTGCAGACTACTAGCAATTTGTTCATTAGTTCTAGTAGGAATAATAGAGGGATGGTACAATATAGAGTCACAAGAAGTGATCCCCCAGAATTGTTATTGGATGGGAAAAGTCGTTACTAAAACAGACATGTTCCCTTTAAGTACATGATCACTGGGGGCCCCACCTTGGTTACCAGGTTCTAGTGTTCTCTGGGTTAAGTATGGATAGGTAAACAGTGTTGATCTTAGGACAATCCCTTAAATTTTTGCTGCTGTTTCTGTGCCGCTGGTCACTGGGGTATGCCATCCATCACGTGGCCATTGCTGCCCACCAAATTTACTTGTAGATGAGCTCTCAGGTGGGTATGTCGGTGCCACCAGGGCTGTTGGTAGACTCTGAAGAGACCTGAGGCACTGGCGGAGCAGGACACAGACACAATGGATTGTGGTGCATGCTGGTGCCAAGGGCACAAGCGCAAGACCCGGGCACATACCTTCGCACCGCCACAGTCATATGTTGTGGATCTTGGATGATGTCATCACGCAGTGATAACCACTGATGGGTGCAGCAACCTTTGGCACTCCAGCGCTGCTGTGAAACTACAACTCCCACACTTTCTTAGCTGTTCTTGTAACTCCCAAAGAAGTGAAAGGAGGATACTGGGAGTTGTAGTTTCAGAACAGCTGGAGTGCCAGAGGTTGCTGAACCCTGATCTAGAGGCTGTCATTTTGTGTTATGCTTGATCTTGCTATAAAGGGGAGTTTGTCTTCCATGACCAGGTTGACCGATCTCATGCCACAAAATTGCCACCACCGCTGTGGTTATTGGATTATACAGTCTTACAGCGAAGACTTCATGCGCTTGGCAGAGGGCTTTAAATGGCCACATGCAGTCCTTGTAGCACCATGTGCCGCACGGCGCTGCATCCTCATAGCACACGATACGTCTAGTTCCGTGTCTGATGGAACATGCTGCAATGAATCCTTGATGGATTCTTAAAAACGCTGACAAGTGACATAGAGGTCTACGGGTGACAGGTCTGTCGTTATGGAGGTTGTATGGAGGTCTCCTGTGTCCAGCGCTGGGACCCCCACTGACTTCTATAAGCAGGAGTCTGAAGCGCTCAGACACTTTTCCTCACTGCTGAGCACGGTAGTGAAGACGGTCCCCTAGACCTTCTATTGAGGCCATCTTCACTACCGCACTCAGCAGGGAGGAGAGACAGACTCATCACTATAGGGGAAAAACAAGGCGCTCAGATCCCCACAAAATTTCACAGATCCCCACTCACCCCGCCAGTGAGGATTGCGCACCTCCTTCCTCCTCACTTCAGAGCGGTGTGCCAAAATCTCTGGCAGCCTGCTCAAGCTGACCAATAACAAAGCTCCTCACTGTAAGGAACCTTATTATTGGTTGTTTCAGGCAGCCGCAGCAGCATCGCTGCGCTGCCTGTGCCGTTCACAGCGCTCACTGCGTTGATGAATGGCAGGGAAAAGTCTAAGGCATATTGGTCAAATGGCCTGAATAGGCGTCTATGACGCTTGTACAGGCGTTATTGCGACATCTGAACCCAGGCTTGCTTCAGCAAACAAGATAACAGTTCATAAAAAAATAACAAAAAATGCAGTAATATAGGCTTCTCACCAGCATGTAGGTTTTCACCTAGAGATTTCACTTTGTATAGTGGTCTTGTCCGAGGGTCTTCCTCTCAGACCAGCTCTCTGGCAGCGTGCCTTTTAATTAGTTTTCCAACTGGTTGAGGTAGGAACACCTTGGATGGAGTATGGGAGTGACCTTCACACCCAAGCTCTTCAGTCACTCCTAAATCTCGGACCCCAGCTACCACAAACTCAGTGATCTAGCATCACTGGTCACAGCCTACCTCTGCATACCTGCCATCTATGACATCACCCATTGAATGCTTACACTAGGAACAATTATTGCCCTGTGTAAAGCTGCTGCCAATCACCCGATGAATGAGCAAACAGTTTACTGTGAGTCAGTTAATCATTGTACTGTTTCATCACTGCACTCCTGTTCCCTTAGACACGGCAGAAATGATATCTTCAGCATCAACAAGGTGGTCATGGAGCTTGATATGGAGAGGTAGTATCAGGGAGCTGCGAGGAGGGAAGATCACACAAAGTCATCTGCACAGGAGAGGGGCCTAAATGTTCCTGTAATTTCTCATTGGTCTCGTACAAAACAGCTTCAACTCTCTTATGTTGGCGGGCTTTCTGCCATGAACTGCTCGCTTCAAGTCCTTCCACAACATTACTACTGCAATTACGTCAAGACTTTGACTTGGCCATTCCAAAACTTTTACTTTATTCTTATGAATGGATCAGTTTGTATTATCTGTAACATAGCCAAGACGGATCCATCATGAACTCCATTGAAAGTCAATGGGAGATGGATCCGTTTTCTATTGTGTCAGTTTGTGTCAGAGAAAACAGCTCCGTTTCGTCAAGCGGACAGCAAAACGCTGCAGGCAGCATTTTGGTGTCCGCCTCAAGAGCGGAATGGAGACTGATCGGAGGCAAACTGATGCATTCCGAGCGGATCCTTTTCCATTCAGAATGCATTTGGGCAAAACTGATCCGTTTTGGACCACTTGTGAGAGCCCTGAACGGACAAACGGAAAGCCAAAACGCCAGTGTGAAAGTAGCCTTAACCACTTAAATGCGATAGCCGTGTGCAGGTTGCTGCTATGGTGTCCTAAAGCCTTACAAAGCCTGGGTCTCATAGGCGAGCTGTTCACATCTCATATTTGCTGTACATCAAGCAGATTACGTTTAAACATACATTAAAAAAAGCATATGAACGTATGCAGTTTTGTGGTTATGTATTTTTTTTTCCACGTATGCATTTGCCAGATGTACATACTTTTCAATACGTTTGTGTCTTCTGTTTTTTAAACAAAAAGTATAGGGGTCATTTATGAACAGATATACGTCACTTTTTGTCATATATCTATTGCAGATTGCGGTACAAACCTTGATTGCTCTGCAATCTGCGACTTTTCTGCCTCTCACGCCAGGTCTAAAAAAAGGGGGAGTGTTGTGGATGGGGAAAAGTGCGGAAAGGAAGGCCCGTATCATTTTCTACACCTGTTTTAGGCATAGAAAATGGTCTAAATTTGCATCAGCAAGGGATCTGGCGTACATTTAGACAAGGTAAAGTCCACCTAAGTTATATAGAGCCCGGCGCCTCTACATAACTTAGGCAGATAAACCACCAGTGCAGGAGGGACTAAAACCCGGCGTGTAAATCGTTACATATGGTATCTTTCTATATATATTTTTTTTTTGCAGAGCAGAAAGCGTGGTATTCTGCTTTACTCTGTCCTGCCTTTTTAACTAGGTTTTTGCCCAATTATAGTCTATAAGTAATGTCAAGTAATACACTTTGCCTGTTTACAAACGTATCCGCTTGACGTAGGGTACTTTCACACTAGCGTTTTTCTTTTCCGGCGCTGAGTTCCGTCCTAGGGGCTCAAATCCGGAAAAGAACTGATCAGTTTTATTCTAATGCATTCTGAATGGAGAGTAATCAGTTCAGGATGCATCAGGATGTCTTCAGTTCAGTCTTTTTGACTGATCAGGCTTTTCAGAAAACCGTAGCATGTTGTATTTTTACCTCCGGCCAAAAATCCTGAACACTTTGACTGAACGCCTGATCAGGCTTTTTTCCCATTGACTTGCATTAACGCCTGATCCGGCGCCGTGTGTTCAGTCAAACCGGATCCGGCTTTTGCATGTTAAACCCGAAAAATTTGAAAAAAAAGTTAAAGTCCATAAATGGCGGATCCGTTTTTTCCAATGCATTTTTTCATTGTGATCAAAATCCTGATCAGGATTCAAATGTACTCCGTTTTCACACGTTTTTCCGGATCCGGCAGTCAGTTCCCGTGTCGGAATTGAACGCCGGATTTAAACAACGCTAGTGTGAAAGTAGCTATACAGCAAAAGCAAGATGTCAACAACTCCTAAAACTGACAGTTCAATGCAGTACAACGCATTTCAATTTTAATAAAGACCAATTGAAAAAAAGATTTTTAGCCCAAAATGAGTAAAATGCAGTGTACATAGCCTTTAAAGTCCCATAGTGGAACAAAAAAAAAAGTTAAGAAAATTACATTAAAAAAGTGTTTCTTAAAAATAAAAGTTTCAAGAAAAATAAATAAAGCAGCCTATACCCTGATCAAAACATGTACAATAAAAATAAAATAAAAAATAGACATGAGGTATCTCCACGTCAGTTACGTATGCCACCCCTTGATAAAAACCTTTACATCAGGGGCTCTGCAAATGTGATGAAGGACCCAAAAACCATTCCTTTTCTAAAACTCACATCCCCACCTATCCCTTGGTTGAACTTGATGGACTTATGTTTTTTTTTCAACCGTATTAACTATATAATAAGAGGTCTTGTTTTTCACACTGGCACACAATGGGCACAACATATTAAAGGGGTTGTCTGGATTCACATTTGCGTGTGCACTGAATTTATATCATACTATCCTCAGGATAGGTCATCAATATCAGATTGGCGGGGTCCGACACCGGGCACCCTTGATCAGCTGTATGAGGAGACGACACTTGCAGAGTGCTCATGCACAGATGAGACTTGAAAAAGGTCACCATGACCGAAACGTCGTCATTAGTGTTGAGCGAACTTGTGTTTTAAATTCGGCTTCGGGTTATCGAAGTATCAGGATCGGGTTATCGAAGTATCCCGTTATGGATACTGCTACCACGAACCATAACGTAATTTAGAATCCATAACGGGATCCTTCGATAACCCGAACTTTAGAGGCCGAATTTAAAACGCAACATTATCATGCTGAGAAACGATTCTTGAAATTATGAATGTTCTCCTTTTTTTCATTCTTTTTGCTGAGACAATGGAAATTATGTACTACAAATATCTTGCCAAAAATTTAAAAAAGAATATAATTTTGATTCAAATTTGCGTCTGCACTGAATTTATATAATACTCGAATAGGGTTGAAAAACCCTTTTTGGTTGCAGCACACCCTATATATGGTGTTCTTTTCCAATATATATCCACTATCCTGAGGATAGGTCATCAGTAGTAAAAGGCTGGACAACCCCTTTAAAGAGGACCTTTCATCAGTTTTGACATAAGCTAGTTATGGTATTACCTTGTAGGGCGGCCCCCACTGATGCCATGGGTGTTTTTTTTTTTTTAAATGTCCCCCCCTTTCGTCCGCTGTGGCCCCCCGATGATTTGGCGCGCTGTATTTTAATAAGCAATATACTCGCAATGGGGAAGAGACGCAGTCTTCTTCTGTGGGCGTCTCCTTCTTCCTGGCTGTGAGTGCAATCCAATCAGAGCGGACTGCTCACAGCCAGGGAGAAGGAATCTCGCGAGAATTTCAGCTCCTTCTCCCTGGCTGTGTGCTGTCCGCTCTGATTGGATCATGCTCACAACCAGGCACAAGGAAGCGCCCACAGCAGAAGACTCCGTCTTCTCCCCATTGCGAGTATACTGCTCATTAGAAAACAGTACGCTACAGTGGACGAACGGGGGGGGGGGGATGCAGCTTTTAAAAAAAAAAAGAAAAACACCCATGGCATCAGTGGGGGCCTTCCTACAAGGTAATATCATAATTAGCCTATGTCAAAACTGATTAAAGGTCCTCTTTAAGCACTGAACTGGCATATCTGTTTAAAAATTGCAATTTTCACTTTGCACCATCTGCTGTGAATTAATTTTCCCAAAACACCTGTTCAGTCAAAATGCTCATCCCTTGCTAAATACTGTGAGGGGTGTGGTTTCTAAAATTGAGTTCCTTCTTTGAGGTTTCTTTTTTATTTTGTCTCAGTGACTCTGAGTTTTCGACCAGTGTAAATCACCACACTAGGCCTCAAATGTACATGGTGCTCTTCTGAACAGTGCAGTGTGGCCAAACAGCAGTTTACAACCGCATATGAAGTGTTGCTATATTCAGGAGAAAATGGGTAAGGCCTCTTTCACACGGTCGTCATGGATTTGGGCCGGATAAGATGCGGGTGCGTCGCTGGAAAATGCGTTTTGCACGCGTGTGAGAAAAATCTGCATGTTTGGTACCCAAACCCGAACTTCTTCACAGAAGTTCTGGTTTGGGTTAGGTGTTGTGTAGATTTTATTATTTTCTCTTATAACACAGTTATAAGGGAAAATAATAGCATTCCTAATACAGAATGCTTAGTAAAATAGGGCTGGAGGGGTTAAAAAAATAAATAAATAATTTAACTCACCTTAATACACTTGTTCGCGCAGCCCGGCTTCTCTTCTTTCTTCTTCTTTGCTGTGCAGGAGGAAGAAGACCTTTGGTGACGTTACTGTGCTCATCACATGGTCCGTCACATGGTCCATCCCCCATGGTGATGGATCATGTGATGGACCATGTGATGAGCGCAGTGATGTCACCAGAGGTCCTTTTCCTCCTGCACAGCAAAGAAGAAGAAAGAAGAGAAGCCGGGCTGCGCGAGTAAAACATTTTTTAACCCCTCCATAGTGCTCCAGACTAAAAAAAATATCAAGCTGAAAAATTTAGGAGCCAAATGAAATTTTTGGTTGCCATATTTAAAATACATATAATATAGCTGGGATGCTTAGGAGCATGGGGTTTTCTAAGCTACAGCCCACACAGTTTAAGGAGTTGTACACTCATTTCCATGACCTGTCAGACTAGCCAGATTCGTGTTGGTAATCCCTAGGTGCTGGGTCCCAGCTAATTCGCATCCCGGCCTCCGCTGCTTCTCTTGGGTTTCTCAATGAAAACATTTGGCTGCAGTGGCATCAAGACAATCTCTGGCCACAGTGGAGATCTGCTCCCTTTGCATCACATGACCATTTAACATAATGCCCGGGAAGCAGTGGTCAGTCATTGGCTGTAACGCCGTCAAATAGGAGGTTTTCATGAAGGGACTCAAGACAAGCAACAAAGGTTGGGGAGCAAACGAGCCGGGACCCCGCACTGGGCATCAGGCAAGTATGATTACCAACAAAGGTCCTGCCAGTCTCAGAGGTCCAGAAATGAGTGTATCCAAACCCTTTAAGGAGTAATTTTTATATTTTTCTTTAAGGGGTTTCAAACCAGTATTATTCTATATGTGACACAGAATGGGTTAAAAAAAACTATTCCCACTGCACTCCTTAAAAGGCCAATCACTTGAGTCGCCCCTGCAACCAGTGACCACATCAGCGGGCATCACATTCTTTTTTTATCTATTTTTTTTACATTAAGAAAAAATATAACAGATAAAAATATAATACTTCACAAGCTTTACTCTTTATTCTCAACCCCTCTGCTTGCCTGTCAGTGAATGAAAACCTTTGCTCTCAGAGGGAGGAAAGATCACCCATATTCTAGTGCTGCTCACTGTGTAACTGTGGCTTGACATGGACATTCAGTCTGTGAATGTCAACCTTAAAGGTTTCCATTCACTGCCAGCAAGCAGAGATGTAGGAAAGCTAGGGGACCTCCTCTGGCAGCTGAACTAGCCTGTGCTTAACCCCTTATAGGCTGCTTCAGTGCCATTTTCCCTCTATTTAACTCTACTACATGTCTCTGGCACAGAAAGGAGCAGTTAAGGGCTCTCTGCCCATCACCCACGTGTCAGTAAGGAGCCGTGCACGGACATCTCCCTCCTTTTCTAGAACGTGCGCAGTATAGGAGGCAATCTCTCCTTGTCAATTGGCGTGCCTTGGGACTGCTGAGCGAACCCCTAGGCCGGGGGAGTCCCACCGTCTCATCATTTTGCCAGCAGTAACATGGACTGACGGGAAGGCTGACATCCGATTGCTATTCCCTATGTGGAAGTGAATACTGGTCTTGGGAAATAAGGGGAATAGATTATATGATTTATGATCAGAAATGGTTACTAGTCTGTGCATTGATAGGATTGCGCTGGTTTCACACCGGAGTCTGTCTGCAGGAGCGCTGTACTGCCGGGGTCGCATAGCATTATATTGATTTATGATGCTATGTAACCCTTACAGTTCTGGAATGTATCATGTTGACCGCATTTCTCAACGTGAAAAACTCACAAAATAGAGCATGCTGCGATTTTCACGCAACGCACAAGTGATGCGTGAAAATTACTGCTCATGTGCACAGCCCCATAGAAATGAATGTGTCCGGATTCATTGCGGGTGCAATGCGTTCACCTCGCGCGGCAAGAGGCATAACGAGTTATGGTTTTATTTTTTATTTTTAACCCTTGAGAAAATGAAAAATCTGAGGCTAAAGCAACATTTTATTGGAATTTTTTTAATTTTTCATAGGCAAGTGTTTCTAAATTCTATGACGCGTCTGTGGGTCAAAGCACTCACTACATCTCTGAATACATTCCTTGAGAGGTGTTGTTTCCAAAATTAGGGATCACTTTTTGGTTTTTTTAATTGTAGAGGTACCTCAGGATCTCTTCAAATATGACATGGTGCCTGAAAATCATTACAACAAAATCTGCCCTCCAAAAGCCAAATAGTGCTCATTCCTTTCTGAGCCCTGCTGTGTGCCTATACCACAGTTTATGTAAACTGCAGAATCAAGGTAATCAATATTGGATTGGATTAAAATGGAAAATCTGCAAAAAAAATGTGACATTTGGAAATTTCACCCCATCTGAAGGGTTACCAAAGTTTGTAAAAATCAGTTTTAAATAATTTGAATGGTGTAGTTTCTAAAATGCAATTATTTATAGGTGTTTTCTATTATGTAAGCCCCACAAAGTGACTTCATAACTGAATTGGTCCTTAAAAAAGTTTGTTTGGGTAATTTTCTTTCAAATTTTAAAAATTGATTCTAAAATTGTAAGCCTTCTAACATCCTAAAAAAATAAAATGACAATTACAAAATGGTACCAAAATAAAGGAGACATATGGGGAATGTTTATTAATAACTATTTCACAAAGTATCACTCTCTGTCTTAGGGGGGTTGGTCAATCTCATACATTGTGGCATATTGCTAGGTAATGCTAGGTAATGCTAGGTAATTCCACCAATGTCTGATAGGTGCAGTTCCCATCTCTAGAACGGAACCCACAAAGTGAAGGAGAGCGGACTGCATATGCTTGCTCAGCTGTTTCCGCCAGCTCCATAGATGTGAATGGAGTGGCGGCAGTGTTTCCTATTAATTTCTCTGGGACTTCCGAAAATAGCCGAGCAGACCGTTTTGCGGGCTCTGCTCTAGGGATAGGTGAGGTGTTCTCTATCAGATATTGGGGGCATATCCTAGCCATATGCAAAAAAAAAAACAATTCATTTACTGCAGCACTCACCTCCAGTTTTTTAACCCCTTAAAGGGACACTGACAGGCCCAATAACCATAATTAGCTGTACATATCCATGCACAGGTCTTCTATTGTGCATTAAAAACATATAAGTATCCCCCCGTCCACATTATGAATACAGTTAACTCACGTTTTACAACTTGAACTAATCGCTGTTCTTTCTGCCCAATGGGCGGGGTTTCAGCTTCTCTTGCGCCCAGCCAGCATCAGCCCAACCTCCGTTTTTGAAGTGCAGCCCAGCTCATCAATATTCACTTAGCTGGGCGGCTTCTGCAGTCCCCGACCTTCCAAGATCCGGCGCATGCCCAATAGAAAGCTATGGGCATCGGACTCGCTTTCAGCTTCTGCGCATGCGCCCGGCACCCATAGCTGAAACCCCGCCCCTTGGGCAGAAAGAACAGCGATTAGTTCAGGTTATAAAACGTGAGTTAACTGTATTCATAATGTGGACAGGGGGGATACTTATATGTTTTTAATGCACATTAGAAGACCTGTGCATGGATATGTACAGCTAATTATGGTTATTGGGCCTGTCAGTGTCCCTTTAAGGACTCGGCCCTATTTCACCTTACAGACTTGGCCATTTTTTGCAAATCTGACCAGTGTCACTTTAAGTGCTGATAACTTTAAAACGCTTTGACTTATCCAGGCCATTCTGAGATTGTTTTTTCATCACATATTGTACTTCATGGCATTGGTAAAATGAAGTAAAAAAAATCTAATTTACCAAAAATGTGTAAAGAATTGCACATTTCCAAGTTTACATTTCTCTACTTCTTTATAGTAATACCTCCAAAAATAGTTATTGCTTTACATTCCCCATATTTCTACTTCATGTTTGGATAATTTTGGGAATTATATTTTATTTTTTTGGGATGTTACAAGGCTTAGAAGTTTAGAAGCAAATCTTGAAATTTTTCAGAAATTTTCAAAAACCCAATTTTTAGGGACCAGTTCAGGTCTGAAGTAACTTTGCGAGGCTTACATAATAGAAACCACCCAAAAATGACCCCATTCTATAAACTACCCCCTCAAGGTATTCAAAACTGATTTCACAAACTGTGTTAACCCTTTAGGTGTTCCACAAGAATTAATGGAAAATAGAGATACAATTTCAAAATGTCACTTTTTTGGCAGATTTTCCATTTTAATAATTTTTTTCCAGTTACAAAGCAAAAGGTTAACAGCCAAACCAAACTCAATATTTATGGCCCTGATTCTGTAGTTTACAGAAACACCCCATATGTGGTCGTAAACAGTACGGGCACACGGCAGAGTGCAGAAGGAAAGGAATGCCATATGGTTTTTGGAAGGCAGATTTTGCTGGACTGTTTTTTTTTTTACACCATGTCCCATTTGAAGCCCCTCTGATGCACCCCTAGAGTAGAAACTCCAAAAAAGTGGCCCCATTTTAGAAACTACGGGATAGGGTGGCAGTACTATTGTTGGTACTAGTTTAGGGTACATATGATTTTTGGTTGCTCTATATTACACTTTTTGTGAGGCAAGATAACAAGAAATAGTTTTGGCACCGTTTTTATTTTTTTGTTATTTACAACATTAATCTGACAGGTTAGATCATGTGATATTTTATAGACCAGGTTGTCACGGATGCGGCGATACCTAATACTGTATGTATACATTTTTTTTATTTATGTAAGTTTTACACAATGATTTATTTTTGAAGCAAAAAAAAAATCATGTTTTAGTGTTTCCATAGTCTGAGAGCCATAATTTTTTTCCGTTTTTGGGCGATTACCTTGGGTAGGGTATGATTTTTGCAGGATGAGGTGACGGCTTTATTGGCACTATTTTGGTGTGCGTGTGACTTTTTGATCGCTTGCTATTACACTTTTTATGATGTAAAATGACAAAAAAAATTTATTTAGCACAGTTTTTATTTTACATTTTTTACGGTGTTCATCTGAGGGGTTAGGTCATGTGATATTTTTATAGAGCCGGTCGATATGGACGCGGCGATACCTAATATGTATACTTTTTTTATTTATTTATTTATGTAAGTTTTACACAATAATATCATTTTTGAAACAAAAAAAAATCATGTTTTAATGTTTCCATATTCTGAGAGCCATAGTTTTTTCAGTTTTTGGGCGATTATCTTAGGCAGGGTCTCATTTTTTGCGGGATAGGATGACACTTTTTGTGATGTAAGGTGACAAAAAATGGTTTATTTAGCACAGTTTTTATTTTTTACGGTGTTCATCTGAGGGGTTAGGTCATGTGATATGTTTATAGAGCCGGTCGATACGGACGCGACGATAGCTAATATGTATACTATTCCCCCCCCCCCCCCATTTTTTACCTATTTTTTAACTTTATTTAGGGAAAATGACGTTTTGGTTTATTTTTACTTGAAACTTTTAATTTTTGTCACACTTTGGGACTTGAACTTTTGGGGGGCTAATCCTTTACAATGCATTCCAATACTTCTGTATTGGAATGCATTGGCTGTATGAGTAATACTGTGTGTATTACTCATACAGCTTCCGGCCGACTCTTCACCGGAAGGCAGCGCTCTGCTATCCTTAGGCATCGCTCTGCCTTCCATGCCATCGGGTTCCCCCCACAGCCGACCACCGCTCCTGCACCAGGTAAAAGCTGCAATCCGCAGGTGTGAATTGGCGATCGCCGATACGGGGGGATCACATGACCCCCCCGGCGTTGTGACATGATGCCCGCTGAATGATTTCAGCAGGCATCCTGTCACAATTAAACCCCGCCGCGCCGCAATCTACTTTTAAACTTATGACGTAACCGTACATCCTAAGGCCTTAAGGACTCGGCAAACGTGGTGTACCGGTACGTCCTAAGTCCCTAAGGGGTTAAAGGAGTCACGGACTGTACTGGTCTAGACGCAGCCAGGTGAGCAATCCAGGAATAGCAAAAAAAAAGTCCAGCTCCTTATCCTTAAAAATCAATGTTTTATTTTTTCACATATTGAGTTAAAATCCATGTGTAAATCTCCCGTCACTGAATCCTGCTCCTATCCAGATACTTAGAGTTACGCGTCAGGGGTGCCCCTTATCCCCGGCACTTTTTGCATTAGCTATGGAGCCCCTAGCTATCTCTATTAGAAGGGATCAAAATGTGTCAGGCGTCAGGGTTGGAGAAACGGAATACAAACTGAGCCTGTTCGCTGATGACCTCCTCCTTTCCCTCACTAACCCTCTTGTTTCCCTACCAAACCTCATGCGAATTTTAGACAACTTTTCTAAGGCATTCGGACTTCGGCTTAACCATCAGAAATCCGAGCTCATGCTATGTAATACCCCACATTCCCTGAAATCACTCCTTTTAAATAACTTCCAATTCCACTATCAACCAGGTCATATACCATATTTAGGCACAATAGTCCCCACCCATCCACACCTAATGTATAAGATGAACTATATCCCTCTATATCGGTCTATTAGAGAAGACCTTAAGACCTGGAGCACATTACCAATATCTTGGATAGGTAGAATACATGTGGTCAGGATGGTAGTCCTACCTAAACTCCTTTACTTGTTCAGGACTATACCATTGCCGGTCCCGGGTGGGGATCTCCACGACCTACAGAGGGAGGTGCTGAAGTTTATATGGAGTAATAAGCGAGCCCGTATAGCTCGGGCAGTCATGTGTTGACATAAAACACAGGGTGGTCTCTCAGTTCCTGATTTCCTAAAATATTATAAGGCGGCTAGATTAGCCCAGCTTTTTTTGACTCATACTAAACTCGAGACACACCCACTATGGGTCTCGATGGAACAGTCCCTCTTCTCTCCTTGGTCGTGGAGAGCCTTACTCTGGTCTACTTTGCCCATTCCGAAAAAGATGCGCACTGATTCACCACTATCATATCAGGCCCTCCTGTTATGGAGATCGGTTAGATTTAAGTTTGCACTTCAGTCGAAGCTTTCACCGCTCCTACACTTACTGGGCAATCCTGCCTTTCCGCCGGGATTGAAGACCTCCAATTTCAAATGGTGGATTGATAATAAATGTACAAACCTGCATAGATTTTAGAGATAAATTTGACCTACCTGGTTGTGAATCGTTCAGGGCTAATCAGGTTTTCTCATTTCTTCATTCTTTGCAGACTGCTGAGCAGACTTTAGACTTCACCCCTTTGAAAGATTTGTTAACTTCTCTTTGTATAGACAGGGGTTGTTGTCTAGACTATATAGTATGCTGGATCTCTCACCTGAGGGGGTCCGACTCCCGTACATGGCGGAGTGGGACAATGATACACAGGTAGAATGCCCGTTATCCGAGTGGTTCTCTCGGTCCCAGACTTTGACCAAGACTTCTTGGCAAACTACACTAGCGGAGACCTCTGTAAAGGTTCTTCATAGAACCCATCTAGTGCCATTTCGATTGCACCATATATACCCAGATGTGTCACCATTATGCTTTAGAGGGTGTAATGCAGATGGTACCGTATACCATATCTGGTGGACATGCCCTCATGTCCAGCTGTTTTGGTCTAAAATTGGTAAGTTACTCACCACAGTACTGGGTTCCCCTTACCAAATTACGCCCGCTTTATGCCTCCTGGGAGATAAACCTCCTGAGCTAACTTTCGCCAAATTCAAGTTGTCACAACACATCTTAATGGCTGCCAGAATTCACATAGCATTCAAATGGAAATCGAATTCATTGAGCTACCAAGCAGTGTTGGACAGAGTTAATAGGATACTACTCTATGAAAAACTCTCTGCAATTCGGGACGGATACCTTTGAAGCCTTTGAGAAGTTATGGGAACCTTGGGTGTCCTCGACCTACTCCGCCAATGTACAACGTAGTCTAACGTTATAATGTTCCGTAAGGTCACACCGGGATACTCTAAGCGGGACTGTAAAGGCCGCCCAATGATGTGATTTATTGAGTTACCACCTGCCTATGTCCAGCTGGTGATTGCCTCTGGATTCTCCATTGACGTATGTTATTGTTTTATTGTATTATTTATGTACTTAATGTATGACCATTATACATTTGTTATTGCATTTGTGTTAGCTATATCAAGATGCTTTTATGCTGATGAAAATACTTTTCAATAAAGCATTTGAAACATAAAATCCATGTGTACAAACGGAGAAACTGTAGCACAATGTGACACATTTCGGGCCACTTGCGTATGGGCCCTTCATCCTAGCTATATGCCCCGATGTATTAGATGAGCCAACTCCTTTAAAAACTGAGAATAAAAATTTAAAAAAGAACACATTTTTAAAAATTTTCTGTTATTTTTTATTTAAAAAAAAGGTAAAAATATCAACTCAGATTCACCACCAACATGAAGTACAATGTGTCACGAGAAAACATTGTTAGAATCAGTTGGATAAGTAAAAGCATGTAAAAGTTATTACCACATAAAGTGATCTTTGTCAGATTTGCTAAATTTAGCCAATGTCAGGAAGGTGTCTGGAGGGGGTTAACTATTTCTTAGGATTTTTGTACTGCTGCATGACCCACTTTCTCTTGAGATTCAGCTGGGGGACATTTTTCTTTAAAATGTGCTGGTATTATTCAAAGTTAATTGTTCCATCAATGATGGCAAGTATCTTGGCCCACATGGTACAAAAGAGACCCAAACTACGACACTAGCACCACCAACCATGTTTAACAGATAAGATGAGGATTTTATGCTGAAATGCAGATTTATCATCCAGCCTGAGCCACTGTGATAAGTCAGACTGAGGTGCAATGGGACAAGGTCGTAGCGTGATACCAATGCACCCCCACATTTCAGCTCTGGCTTGAAGCCTCGCTGCTTTGTTATTGTTGGTGACACTGGATGTACAATAAAACTAATTGTATCACGGATATTCCTCTGGAGTGCCATTACTTACTCCATTTAGGTCATTGTTCTAATAGCCTTCTTGCTTGTCCAAGTTTTCATGAGCAAACTGCAGATAGGCAGTAATCTCCTTTATGAAGAGCAATGGATTTCTCCTTGCAATCCTGCCATGTACACCGTGAACATTAGCTAATGTGACAAAGGCCTTTAGTTGCTTAGAGGTTACCTTGGGTTCCTTTGTGTCCTCGCAGACTGTTACATACCTTGCTCTTGGCATGATCTTTGTTGGTTGATCAGTTCTGAGGAGGTTAATAATGGTCTTGAATTTCTTCCATTTGGGGATGGGTTTGTAACCTTTTCAGGTCTGACGAGGTCCTCAGAAATCTCCTTTGTTTGTGCCATGACACACTTCCACAAACGTGTTATAAAGATCAGACTTTGATAGACCCCTGTTTAAATAAAACAGGTTGCCCACTCACATCCGATTGTCATGCCATTGATTGAAATCGTCTGACTCTAATTTCACCTCCAAATGAAGCGCTAATCATAAAGGTTCACATGCTTTTGACACAGACATATTGGATCATTTTCTTCAATAAATAAACAATCAAGTCTAACATTTGTGACTCATTTGTTTGATTTGGTTATCTTTATCTACTTTTAGGATTTTATCTAATGTAGTCTTAAAGGGGTTCTCTGGGAATTAAGAAAATACAATTACTGAAAATACCTAAATATGACTTCATTATAAACACTCTCCCAGTAGGGAGAGAGGAGGACGGACATGTCAATCTGTTGTGGGGTGTGGTAATGTAGCAGACTGCTGCTACTCATTAGCCACATCCCCCACCCGTCCGTCCTCCTCTCCGTACTCTCCCTTCTCTCCATTACCACACACAACTGATACAGTCCTGATCATTTAAGACCACTTGAAAAATAACAAAAAAATCATATTTAGCATGGCTGGATCTTAACATGGTTCCAAGTAGAGCTTCAACATGCAACAAGAAGAAATGGGAGTGAGACAAAACATTTTTTGAGCATTCAATTTAATAAAAACAACAAATAAACTGAAACAGGCTATTTTTCAGCTGATCAAAAGTTTAGGACCACACCTCCCCAAAAAAAACGAAACCCCCCCCAAAACAGAAATCCAACTTCCAAACATGAACTCAGTAATGAGTAGCTCCGCCATTATTGTTTATCACTTCAAAAATTCGTTTTGGCATGCTTGATGCAAGCGTTTCTATGAGGTGAGTGGGAACATTTCTCCAAGTGGTGAAGACGGCCGCACGAAGGCCATCTACTGTCTGGAACTGTTGTCCATTTTTGTAAACTTCCCTTGCCATCCATCCCCAAAGGTTCTCAATTGGATTTAGATCATGGGAACACGCAGGATGGGCCAAAAGAGTGATGTTATTATCCTGGAAGAAGTCCCTTGTCCTGCGGCATTGTGTACTGTAGTGTTGTCCTGTTGAAAAACTGTCATGGAACCATGAACCAGACGTACAACAGAGATAGGTGGAATAAGAAGGCTTTATTGAAAATCAAGCCGTAGCTAAAGTCCAAACGGATGGCTAAACCGAAGCAGGGTCTTGCGTAGACGGAGGTCAGGAACCAGGAGGGTAGTCAGACGTAGCCAGGATCAGGAACCAACGGGGTAGTCAGACGAAGCCAGGATCGGGAACCAACGGGGTAGTCAGACGAGGCCAGGATCAGGAACCAGAAGCAGCAGCAGTCTTTGAAGCATGTGCACACAGGAGGACCAAGCAAGGAACTGAAGCCACAGACCTTCTATATATATGAGCTAGGCATCCAGCTCCTCCCAGTGGGAAGGAGGAGCCGCAGGGTGGGAGGCTACAAGAAACCCAGAAACCAAGATGGCCGCCAGCACATGTCAAATGAAGGAGAACAGTGAGAAGGTAAGACCATGACAGTACCTCCCCCTCAAGGGCCCCTCCTCCGCGGAGTAAGGAACGGTTTCAGGGGGAAGCGTGCGTGGAAGGCTCGGAGCAACGCAGGAGCATGGACATCTGTGGAGGGAACCCAGGAACGCTCCTCTGGACCATAACCACGCCAATGGACCAAAAACTGCAACCGACCGCGGACCAGGCGTGAGTCCAGGATATTGCTCACCTCATATTCCTCACGATTGCCCACTTGGACCGGACGGGGCCGAGGAACCGAGGAAGTGAAACGATTACACACCAATGGCTTCAACAGGGAGACATGAAACACGTTGGAGATCCGCATGCCAGGAGGAAGCGCAAGGGCATAGGCTACCGGGTTTACCCTGTGAAGCACTCGGAAGGGACCAACAAAGCGAGGCGCCAGCTTGGGAGTGGGCACTCGAAGGTTGAGGTTGCGGGTGGACAACCATACACGGTCTCCGACCTGGTAGGAAGGAGCGGGCGCTCGTCTGCGATTAGCCTGGAGTCTCTGGCGTTGCGCAGAGACCTCAAGGGACCTCTGGATCTGTACCCAAGAAGTACGTAGGACGGAAAGGTGATCCTCCACAGCCGGAGTATCCTGGGGAGAGAATACCTCCGGTAACACGGCAGGTTGGAACCCATAATTGGCCATGAAGGGAGACGTCCCAGAGGAAGAGTTCACCGCCGTGTTCCTGGCAAACTCAGCCCAAGGCAGGAGGTCAACCCAATTGTCTTGGTGATCAGAGACATAGCAACGAAGGAATTGCTCCAAGGCCTGATTGGATCGTTCTGCGGCCCCATTGGACTGAGGGTGGTAGGCCGAGGAGAAAGAGAGATGAATCCCCAACTGGGAGCAAAAGGCGCGCCAGAACCTGGACACAAACTGACTCCCCCGATCCGACACAATCTCCTTGGGCAAACCGTGCAACCGGAAGACCTCCCTGGCAAAAATCGAGGCCAACTCTTGTGCAGAGGGTAACTTCTTGAGAGGAACACAGTGGCACATTTTGGAAAACCGATCCACAATCATGAGAATGACCGTATGGCCTCGGGATGCAGGAAGGTCCACAATGAAATCCATCCCCAGGTGTGACCATGGACGCTCCCCGGTGGCTATGGGTTGCAAAAGGCCCAACGGAAGGTGCCGAGGGGACTTACTCTGGGCACAAACGGAGCATGCCGCTACATATGCGGCGATGTCGGAACGTAGAGAAGGCCACCAGAACAGACGTGAAACCGCCCAGGACAGCTGATTCTTTCCAGGGTGCCCCGCGGCCTTGGAGTTATGGTAGGTACGCAACAACCGAGTGCGCAACTCCTCAGGCACAAAACATCTGCCGTTGGGTCTCCCAGAGGGAGCACCAGATTGAGCCGCCAAAATCTGCTCACCCAGAGGAGAGGTCAGGCTGGTGCGAATAGCAGCCAGGATCTGATTCGGGGGTATGACCGTAGTCGGAATCGACTCCTCCCCGGACAGCTCGGAGTACTGCCGTGATAAGGCATCCGCTCTGATGTTCTTGGAGCCGGGTAGGTAGGAGACCACGTAATTAAAACGTGACAAGAACAGAGCCCATCTGGCCTGACGTGGTGTCAATCTCTTGGCCTCAGAGAGGTAGGTCAGATTCTTGTGGTCCGTCAGGATGAGAACCGGAACCACCGAGCCCTCGAGCAAGTGCCTCCATTCTTTAAGGGCCTGCACGATGGCCAATAACTCCCTGTCACCAATCTGATAGTTGCACTCCGCGGAAGACAGTTTCCGGGAGTAAAACCCACAAGGAAGCAGAGGACCCTCTGGTGTTCTACGCTGAGACAGGAGGGCGCCTACTCCCGTCTCAGACGCGTCCACCTCGAGGACAAAAGGCAACCCAGGGTTGGGATGCGACAGAATCGGAGCCGACACAAAGGCGGACTTTAGAGCCTCAAAAGCTCGGATGGCCTCGAGCGACCAGACCTGCGGATTACTGCCCTTCCTGGTCAGATCCGTGAGAGGCTTGGCTAGCATGGAAAAGTCCCTGATGAACTTCCGATAATAATTGGCGAAGCCCAAAAAGCGCTGCAGGGCACGAAGCCCACTGGGCTGGGGCCACTGTAAGACAGCCGAAACCTTCTCAGGATCCATGGAGAACCCCTCAGCGGAAATGATGTAACCTAAGAAGGTTACCTGGGATCGGTGAAATTCGCATTTCTCAAGCTTACCGAACAGCTTGTTCTCTCGTAAGCGTTGCAACACTCGTCTGACATCCAGAATGTGGGCCTCCATGGATGCAGAATATACCAAGATGTCATCCAAATAGACCACCACACACTGCTGCAACAGGTCACGGAAAACATCGTTGATGAATTCCTGGAAGACTGCGGGCGCATTGCACAACCCAAAGGGCATAACCAAGGATTCATAATGACCGGTCCTGGTGTTAAACGCGGTCTTCCACTCATCGCCCGCCTTGATCCTTACCAGGTTATATGCCGCCCTCAGGTCGAGTTTGGTAAAGACCGTGGCCCCTTTGAGGCGATCGAACAGCTCGGAAATCAAGGGTATCGGGTAAGCGTTCTTGATCGTGATGCGATTGAGACCCCTGTAGTCGATGCAAGGCCTCAACTCACCGCCCTTCTTTTTCACAAAGAAAAATCCAGCCCCTGCCGGGGACGAGGATTTGCGAATGTGTCCGCGTGAAAGCGCCTCCCTCACGTACTCCTCCATGGCCTCATTCTCCGCTACCGACAGTGGATAGACTTTGCCACGAGGAGGAACGGCACCAGATTGTAACTCTATGGCACAATCGTATGGGCGGTGCGGAGGTAGGGCAACCGCACGCACCTTATCGAATACATCCCGGTACTCCTCGTATTCAGGAGGCAACAGAGAGTCCGAGGAAGTACACAGCAACTTGACAGGCCCATGGATGCAACTAGCCCCACACTGCGGTGACCACGAGAGGATCTCGGCCGATCTCCAATCGAAAGTCGGATTATGCTTCTGGAGCCAGGGGTACCCCAAGACCACCGAGTAGTGTGGAGACGAAATAACCTGGAGACAGACCGACTCTCTGTGAACGGCACCAATGGCCATCCCCACTGGAAGGGTCTCCTGAGTCACGTGTGGCGGCAGAAGGGGTCTGCCGTCTATCGCCTCAAGAGCCAGTGGGGAACCTCGAGGCTGCAGAGGAATGGAATTGGCGGCGGCGAACACACTATCAATGAACAAGCCACCAGCACCAGAGTCCACCAACGCCTGGGTCGTCACCGAGCCCCCGACCCAGGAGAGGACAACAGTAATCAGTGGTTTGTCAACACGGGAAACCGGGGACGAGGAGACTCCACCCAAGATCTGCCCCCGACAGGATCTCAGGTGCGAGCGTTTCCCGGACGGTTCGGGCATGCCAACCGAAAATGCCCACCGAGACCACAGTACATGCATCGGCCCTCGCGTCTCCGGAGTACCCTCTCCCCCTCGGACAGGCGAGCAACCCCCAGCTGCATGGGTTGACCCCCAGACCAGTCATCCCCAGGAGACGTGGGAGGAGAGGGAGGCACGGGTGGGACAGCAAACGTAGGCGCCAATCTGTTAGAAGGCCTCCGCAGGCTCTCCTTAAAGGAAGGTCTCTCCCTGAGTCTGGTGTCAATCAAAATCAGGAAAGAAATAAGGGACTCGAGCTCCACTGGTAGGTCCTTGGCTGCAATCTCATCCTTCAAGGCATCCGAGAGACCATGAGAGAAAGCAGCGACCAGAGCCTCATTATTCCAGCCCACCTCTGCTGCCAGGGTACGAAACTCAATGGCGTATTCAGCTACGGATCGTGAACCCTGTCTGATGGACATAAGGAGCTTCGCAGCAGAGGCAGCACGAGCCGGCACATCGAATACCTTCCGAAGAGAAGCAACAAAACCGGAAAACTCGGCAACCACCGGATTGTTGTTCTCCCATAAAGGGCTGGCCCAGGCCAAGGCCCTGTCCGAGAGCAGCGAGATCAAGAAGCCCACCTTTGATCTCTCAGTAGGAAAGGCATGTGGCAGCAACTCGAAATAAATGGCCACCTGGTTAAGGAAACCTCGGCACTGAGTTGGCTCTCCCCCAAAGCGCTGTGGAAGGGGGGCAGAACCGGTCATACCCCGAAACACCGCAGGTGCAGCAACAGGTGTCGGGGTAGACTCTGGCGCAACAACCGGAGCGGCAGTAGGAGCGGGCCCAGGAGCGACAACCGACCCATCGGCAACGGAAGCTAAATGAGCCGTGCGTTCAAGCAGGGTTTGTAACGCCACAGCGAACCGACCCAACAGGTGATCCTGCTGATCAAGTCTGGCAACCAGCGTAGGTAGCGAGGATGGCCCTGTACCGTCAGAATTCATGGCTTGGTCCTAATGTCATGGAACCATGAACCAGACGTACAACAGAGATAGGTGGAATAAGAAGGCTTTATTGAAAATCAAGCCGTAGCTAAAGTCCAAACGGATGGCTAAACCGAAGCAGGGTCTTGCGTAGACGGAGGTCAGGAACCAGGAGGGTAGTCAGACGTAGCCAGGATCAGGAACCAACGGGGTAGTCAGACGAAGCCAGGATCGGGAACCAACGGGGTAGTCAGACGAGGCCAGGATCAGGAACCAGAAGCAGCAGCAGTCTTTGAAGCATGTGCACACAGGAGGACCAAGCAAGGAACTGAAGCCACAGACCTTCTATATATATGAGCTAGGCATCCAGCTCCTCCCAGTGGGAAGGAGGAGCCGCAGGGTGGGAGGCTACAAGAAACCCAGAAACCAAGATGGCCGCCAGCACATGTCAAATGAAGGAGAACAGTGAGAAGGTAAGACCATGACAAAAACCCAGTCGTTTCCACACAGACGAGGGCCCTCAGTCATGAGAAAAGCTCTCTGCAACACTGGACATAGCCAGCGGCCGTTTGACGCCCCTTTACTTCCTGAAGCTCCATTGTTCCACTGAAGGAAAAAGCACCCCAGACCATTATGGCCCCCCTCCACTGTGGTGCGTAGAAAACATCTCAGGTGGGATCTGCTTGTCATGCCAGTAATGTTGGAAACCATCAGGACCATCAAGGTAAAAAAAAATCTCATCAGAGAATAAAACTTTCTTCCACCTTTGAATGTCCCATGTTTGGTACTCTCTTGCAAAGTCCAAACGAGCAGTTATGTGGCGTTCAAGGAGACAAGGTCTTTGAAGACGTTTTTTGTTTTTGAAGCCCTTCAGTCTTAGATGCCGTCTGATGGTTATGGGGCTGCAGTCAGCACCAGCAAGGGCCTTCATTTGGGTCGAGGATCGTCTAGTGTCTTGACGTACAGCCAATTGGATCCTCCGGCTCAGTGCTGATGAAATTTTTTGGGGTCTTCCACTTGACTTTTTTGTTCCATAACCCTCAGGTTCATTTAAGAAATTCCAAATGACTGTCTTACTGTGTCCCACCTCAGCATCGATGGCACGCTGTGAGAGACCCTGCTTATGCAGTTCAACAACCCAACCACGTTCAAAAAGGGAGAGTTTTTTTTGCCTTTGCCATCACAACGTGTGACTACCTGACAGAAAATGACAATTAATCCACATCTTTGCACAGATTTGCCCTTTTAAAGGCATGTGGTCCTAAACTTTTGATCAGCTGAAAAACAGCCTGTTTCAGTTTATTCGTTGTTTTCATTAAATTGAATGCTCAAAAAATGTTTTCTCGCTCCCATTTCTTCTTGTTGCATGTTGAAGCTCTACTTGTAACCTTGTTAAGATCCAGCCATGCTAAATATGATTTTTTGCCATTTTTCAAGTGGTCTTAAACTTTTGATCAGGACTGTATCTTATCAGCTGTATGTAAGATGGTAATTTATTACAGCCAGACTGGTTAGGAGGGCTGAGAGAGCTCTTTAGCTAACTGCACTGAACCTCTGATGTATCCTGTCCCAGCTGTGTTGTGAGGACAGACTTTGTGCTAGTAGAGGAGCCGCCATTTTATTTCTCCTGATGCTTGTCCCCCTAGAGAAAACAAGACATTATAAATAATAAAAGCTGTTTGGGAAAGTGTTTATAATGAAGTAATATTTATGTATTTCATTAATTGTAATTTCTTAATTCCTGGAGAACCCTTAAGTCAAATTTATGCAGAAATACACTGACGAGCAAAAGGCTAACAATGTTTTGAACTTTTGACTATTTTCAGGCTCCATATCTCACCATTCATAACAGCTTTGAACATGAGACTACCATCATTTTATACACAATCATCTTGGCTATCTCATACATAAATTGGAGTTGCAACTATTTAGCATATGATTAGTTATGCAGATTCTTGTCATGTAACATTATTGCTGTTTTTCTCCTGGTGGTGGAACAATCTTTTTCTTCTTGTATACTACAAATTACAACCTGCTCTTACATTCCCTAATAGCTCAGTGTGCTATTAGGTTGGTTCCCAAGTGAAAGGTCACTGGTTCGAATAAAGGAGCATCCATGAAGACGATTTCCCCAAAAAAGAGAAACATCATCATCCAGCTCATCGATAGTGGTATCTCGGCCAAGAAAATTGACAAACTGCATTATGTCAGTGCCCTGACAGTCGGAAGAATACAAAATGAAGTCCGTCCATCCATTCCAAAGCCAAGAGGTGGGTGTCCAGTCAAAATATTGGAGTCAACAAGTCGGCTCATCACAAGGTCTATCAGTTCTGGTGCATCAAACAAGGCAGTGGAGGTGGCTCGTACGCTTCGTAATAGTGAGATCAAAGACGTCCATGCAAGCATTACACAAGTCTGGAATGGTGGCCCAAAAAAAGATGAAGAAGCCTTGACTTCAATATCGTCATAAGAAGCGTCGGCTTGATTTTGCAAAAAAGTACAAACAGCGGACAGTAGAAGAGTGGAAACGGGGCTCTGATGGGTGCAAATGGATCTGGAAGAAACATGGCAAAAGGGGGCTAACAGATTGAGAAAGTGAAGGAACTGTCAAGTTTGGTGGAGGAAGCCTGATGATATGGGGTTGTTTCACAGCCAAAGGCGTTGGATACTTGACAGTATCGATACAGGATTGATGGTATTCTCCATGCTGAGCTATATTTGAATATCCTACAAGACGAGTTAGGCTACTTTCATACGTCATGGATCTTCAAAAACGCTTCCATTACCATAATACAACCGCATGAACAGATCCGGTTGTATCATGTCTTCTATAGCCATGACGGATCCGTCATGAACACCATTGAAAGTCAAGGGGGGATGGATTAATTTTCTATTGTACCAGAGAAAACGGATTGTCCCCATTGACTTACATTGTGTGCCAGGACGGTCCATCTTGCTCCGCACCACATTGCGGACAGAAAAATGCTGCTTGCAGCGTTATTCTGTCCATGATGGGAGCGCAACCAAACAGAACGGAATGCATTTTGGTGCATTCCATTTTGTTCAGTTCAGTTTTGTCCCCATTGACCATGAATGGGGACAAAACTGAAGCGTTTTCTTCCACTATTGAGATCCTATGACGGATCTCAATAGCGGAATTGAAAACGCTAATGTGAAAGTAGCCTTACTTTGTACACTTGAGTACTATGGGTATGAAAAGGACGACATTGTGTTCCAGCAGGACAACAACCCGAAGCAGATGTTGAGATTGACCAATAAATAGTTCAATAACAATGAAGTAGAGGTGCTGTATTGGCCCCCACAGTCCACAGACCTCAAACCAATCGAACACTTGTGGGTAGTGTTAAGAGCCAAAGGTCGATTTACAAAATACTAACAAAATAATAAAAAAATTTAATTTAGAATTTTAGGAGCAAAGCAGTAACAATGCAGTTACATGACAAGGATCTGCATAACTAATCATATGCTAAATATTTGCAAGTCCAGTTTATGTATGAGATAGCCAAGATGATTGTCTGTAAAATGATGGCAGTCTCAGGTTCAAAGTTGTAGTGAATGGTGAAATATGAAGCCTGGAAGTCAGAAGTTCAAAATATTGTTACCCTTTTGCTTGTCAATGTATAGTAAATTTTGAAGGGTTCACAAACTTTCAAGCACCACTGTACATGTACGTGAAAATAATGGACTTTCACATTGTATGAAGACATTGTAGCGGTAAGAGAACACATTATTTACTTGTTTAGTTTCGCTGTCTCAACAGTACTCTTCCGATTAATATAATTGTAAAGAAAATAAACACTGTGTGGCCTGTAACTTGCCCCATCAAAGTACTATACACTCATTGATTTAAAAAAATAATGCATGCAGATAGAGATGTCAGATTGCTGCAAAACTCAGCATGCAGTTATGTCTCAGGCACATAATTAAATGATTACAGGTGTGGTCTGATAAGACATTGGATCTGGCCACAAGAGGGTGTACAAATGCTTCCCTGTAAAAAGGTTCTCAGAGGATACTTTTGGATAGAGTACCTCTTGGTGAGATATCGTAGACTGCTAGACATGCCTCTACGATGGACTCAAAGACATTTTGTCAGACAGACTTTGAGAGGGGGCACATCAATGGACTGAGAGAAACAGGCTGCTGTTTCTATGAACTTACAGCTATCTTGGCAGTTCTGAACTTGTTGTTTAGGTGTTGGGAGCAGTGTTTATGTAAGGTCATGTACGCTCAGCAAATAGTCTCTGGATGGTCCAGACAGACCATTAATAGAGAGGATCATTGGATCTGCCAACACATGCAGGCAGCTCTCCGTTTTGTTGTCCATCATCCAAACTAAGGTGGCACCTTCATTATACACTGCAGGCTCTGCCTCTACTATTTCCAGGTGCTTAGCAGCAGGAATTTTGGTGTCACAGTGCCCATTACGTGTCCTGCCTTTGACAGCCAGCCACTGCCGCTTTTGTTTACAGATGTGAATGAGAGACCTAGACTGCAACAGACTGGATCCTGATACCGCTAGCAATGAATCCAGGTTATGTTTGGGATCTGATGGCAGAGGCCTGGTGGTGAAGCAATTGTGCCTTTTCTGTGGAGTGACACACTGCCCCAACTGCTGGAGTGATGGAGCCACCGCATACCGAAGTCAGTCACCCTTAGTAATGATACGAGGGACACTAACAGCTTAGAGGTAAGCGCAGGACACCATATGGAACCTGTATGCTTCCATGCCCAACCGTATCTCCTCTTGTATCACGGCTAAAGGTGACCCAACAGATACTAGAGCTTCTTTTCAGTTGTACAGTTTTCACCAATAAACGTATGCATTTACTCAAATATTGTAATCACATAAATCTTTCACACATATAACATTTAATTTAATTCTAACAACTCAATGGGGATAGACAGATAGATAATCCAAAATCAGGGCCGCACTGCCAGTTGTAGAGATGCACCAGGTGCCTGCGGTTTAGACGAGACCAATCATCTGTTACATACAAAAGGAAAAATAGCCGCGGCACATCCAAATAAAGTGAAAAAAGTTGTGTCCTTTATTCACTCGAGTAGAGACGTTTCCCTTTATTTGGATCTGCTGCGGCTTTTTCCTTTAGAGAGATACATTGAGCACTGGTGTAAAGAGTGTAATCATAGTGTAATACAGTAGTAATGTGCTCTCTGACAAAGGCCGCCATGCAAGTTCTTCAGAGTGGTTCCTTCCCTGCTGCCGCCTTTAACAGTGTACTACTGCGGCAAAAATATAATAATAGTGGCAAACATATGCTGTCCACCTTGGTAATAGTGCTGTTATTCTCATCTACTTTTATATTGTATTCCAGTACATTGTGTCTGAATGAGTAACCACAAATCTACCAGGAAAACAAGGAACATTTTTCATTTTTTTTTTTTAAACAATACATGCAAATTAGACGAGAGCTCACATGACAACTTCTCTGTGAGTTTTAAATAATATTCATTAAGAAAATGTGAGCCATTAACTTTAGGAGATGTTCATGGCGTGGGCTTAGCCTAAGAGACCTGATCATAGACTCCTGCCTTTTAGTAATGTGATCACATCTGAAAGGGAAGCTCTAATGAAACCGACAAAAATCCAGTAGTGACAAAATTAGGAAGATAAAAAATGTGTAACTGGACAAAGTGGTACTATGAGTATGGTTACCCTGTGAGATTCAGCAGGGCCCTAGCAGTGGCACCATATATTGTTACTAAGATGTCATTGTCCTCGCTAGACGCCATTTACCAAAAGCCAACTTATCTCTGGGTTTGACAGTGAAGGTCTGTACATGTGTAGCTGTTGATGCATCCATGTACTTTCCTGTTCAGGGATAGCAGCACAGCAGCGTGAGAAGACCTTTGTCCTGAGTACAATAGCATCTATAATGTACGGTACATTCTTCTCTTCACGGCTAATGAACTGGAAGAGGCTGAACTATAGGTTATACCAGTCAGTGCTAGGCTGGGATGTTTTACCAATAAACTTCTTTTGTTTCTTTAGGTTTCTTGTACTTTAGACCGGCCATTCTTCTTTTTAGAAACACGCCCAGAGACCAACAGTTTTGTCATAAGCTCTTTACACACTGACTAACGTAGGCTGTTTAGTCAGACATTTGTCCAGCTCCCTCTGAATAATATTTTCCAATATTTATAAGGCCACTTTCACACGGTCAGTATTTGATCAGAGTATTGCATCGGTATTTGTAAGCCAAAATCAGGAGCGGAGCATACAGAGAGAAAATATAATGGATAGATCTGTGCTTCTTCCATGTTCTGGAACCACTCCTGCTTTGACTTACAAAAACTGATGCGAAATACTGACTGAATACTGACCGCATGAAAGTGGAATTAGACTGACGGTTAGGTCCTCATGCACACGACCGTTGTTTGGGTCCGCATCCTAACCGCCGTTTTGGCGGCTCGGATGCGGACCCATTCATTTCAATAGAGCCGCAAAAGATGCGGACAGCACTCTGTGTGCTGTCCGCATCCGTGGCTCCGTTCCACGGCCCCGCCCAAAAAATATAACATGTCCTATTCTTGTCCGCGATTTGCGGACAAGAATAGGCATTTATATTGCCGGCGCCCATTCCGTTCCGCAAATTGCGTAAGGCAACACGGACGCCTTCTGTTTTTTCTTGCGGATCCGCGGTTTGCGGACCGCAAAAAACGGCACGGTCGTGTGCATGAGGCCTTTATGGCATCTTCCTGCTGTTTTACTTTAGTGCCAGTGTAAATTCACATACAACAGCTGCTTGTTCCGGAAACAACCCCAGTCACACGTTGAACTGTTTTTAGTGGCAAAAGTTATGCAAAATAAAAAAAACTATATCTTAATGGGGTTGTCTCACTTCAGAAAATAGCATTTATTATGTAGAGAAAGTTAATACAAGGCACTTACTGATGTATTGTTATTACCCATATTGCATAATGCTGTCAATGTTATACAATACATTCCAGAGCTGTAAGGGATACATAGCATCATAAATCAATATAATGCTATGTGATCCTATCAGTGCTAAGTAGGTCAGGATGGGAGCTGTGGGTTTAGTGCATTGAACTCGCTTGTGTGAAACAGCCTTAGGCTACTTTCACATTTGTGTTTTGTGCGGATCCTTCATGGACGGATCCGTTCAGATAATACAACCGCAATGCATCCGTTCAAAATGGATCAATTTTTATTATCTTTAACATAGCCATGACGGATCTGTCTTGAACACCATTGAATGGAGGACGGATCCGTTTTCTATTGTGCTAGAGTGTGTCAGTGAAAATGGATCCATCCCCATTGACTTACATTGTGTGCCAGGACGGATCCGTTTGGCTCAGTTGGACACTGCTAATGAATGGCAGATTTCTGATTAGATGAGGGGATTTGGTGGCGACTAACCCTTTAGTCAGGGGCTGCGGAGATACCTGAGAACCAGTGTTCTGCTATCTCTGGCAGCCCCATAGAGTCGATTAGAGCAGCAGCGTGCATGTGTAATAAACAGTTACATAGCAAGATTATGAATGCACATTATGGTCGTGGCTACGGATACTGGAGCTATTGTGGTGAACACAGGAAACCTGAACGTATCATATATTACATAGGCCTGGATTGTGCCCGTAGCCGTGAAACATGGGTAGCCTATAAGGGGGCATACCCTGAGGAAGCCCTTGAAAAGGGGAGGGAGGGTGGGGCACGAGATGACGCCAGCGTCGGATGACCGTGGGAGGGGGGCTTATAAAGCCCCTCCCACAATCACAGGCTGCAACAGCCTTGACAATTGTGGAGGACCTAGAAAGACATACATAAGATGACATTATATTAGCCCATTAGAGATAGTAGCAGGGTGCAGTAGTGGTAACACCACTCTAGGGTGTTACACATAATATTAGGGTGAATATACTTCCCGACTCCAGTTATGCCAATCAAAATAAATCCCTGCATGAGCATACCATCTCCAGAAATCCAGTACCCATAAATTGTACTATTATACCTGATGATAGTGAAACCTTCTTTTCTCTAGATGTACAGGATGTCCCCTTTCATTGCAGGCCTAGGTATAAACGATTATTAGAGAGATCTCTGTACTGTCCATTCATGTAGTTGTACCTTGTATTTACATCTCCCTGTGTTCTTTTTTCTAAACTAAATAGCCCTAAATTTGATCACCTTTCTTCGTACGGCAACCTACTAATTTCCTTTAATTACCTCGTGTCTCTGTATCTGCTCTAGTTCAGCTGTATCCTTATATGTAGCTGCCCAAAATTGTACACAATGGGGCAGATTTATTAATCTTATCTAATATTTAGACAGTGTAAGCTTAAAGAGGACCACTCCTGACATGCCTGTATTAATAGCTTCCCCTCTGTACCCTTACTACAGACTGCTAGCATTTCATGCATAACTTCTAGTAGGAGTAATACAGGAACGGCACAACATAGAGCCAGAAGAATAGATGCTCCACAATTGTTATTACATAGGGAATGCATGAAGTTATTAATACAGGCATGTCAGGAGCGGTGACGGGTCCTCTTTAAACTAGACAGTGTGGACATGTGCCAGTTGTAAAAGAGTAGCTCATGCTAGATGGTACATCTGCTGCATCCTCAGACAATCCTGTCTAAATTTACGCTACCTATTTGTTGGTTTACTTTGCGCTAGATTTGTGCCACACATTAATCTTAAACCATTGCCTTTTCCCTATAGGCTCTCCCCTTTTCCAGAACCATAGTGAGGTGCAAAAAAGTGTCTTAAAGATACAATAGATGTTTGTGAGCCATAAGACAGATCCTTTGATGGATTCCACTGTGAAGGCGAAAGATTGGCTTGCATTGTATTTGAAAAGATCCAGCCTAGTGAAGACTAATGGATTACCTAGTGTGGCGATAGGTGGTCATAGCCTTTAAGTTTGAAATGGAAGGGAACTGACAGGGCCAGGCAAAATAACTATGCAGCAACCAGGAGGAGCAAGGGTCCCTCCTGCAATGCATGTAACTAATCATTTGTATGTGGATTCAAAGTACTTTTTCTCCAGAATGAAGTACGGATTGCTAGGTTAAAGGGCTTCTGTCAGCCCACTAAACCCTTTTTTTTTTTCCCCGTTAATATTAATCCCTACACTGCAAGCTCCCTGTACATATGCTAAATATTAATTTTCGTTCAGTAGATATTGTTAAAAATCAAGTTTTATCATATGTAAATTACCTTGCTACCAGCAAGTAGGGCGGCTACTTGCTGGTAGCAGCCGCATCCTCCTCTCATCATGACGCCCCCTCCGCCGTTTGATTGACAGGGCCAGGGAACGGGTTCGTTCTCTGCTGGCCCTGTTCGAATTCAAAATATCGCGCCTGCGCCGTACCTTTCTTTAATCGGTGCAGGCGCACTGAGAGGCGGCCTCTCTCCCGGCCGCTCCATCCTCAATGCGCCTGCGCCGGGTGTAGATGTGACGTCATCGGCGCAGGCGCATTGAGGATGGAGCGGCCGGGAGAGAGGCCGCCTCTCAGTGCGCCTGCACCGATTAAAGAAAGGTACGGCGCAGGCGCGATATTTTGAATTCGAACAGGGCCAGCAGAGAACGAACCCGTTCCCTGGCCCTGTCAATCAAACGGCGGAGGGGGCGTCATGATGAGAGGAGGATGCGGCTGCTACCAGCAAGTAGCCGCCCTACTTGCTGGTAGCAAGGTAATTTACATATGATAAAACTTGATTTTTAACAATATCTACTGAACGAAAATTAATATTTAGCATATGTACAGGGAGCTTGCAGTGTAGGGATTAATATTAACGGGGAAAAAAAAAAGGGTTTAGTGGGCTGACAGAAGCCCTTTAAAGATACCATTACATTCAGCTCAACTAGTCCTACAAGGCACTGTGCATGGTTTACCAGTGAATTTCCTGCTGACAAATAACTTTTAGCTATTGAGATGTATCTTTTTATAACCTGTATCTTGTATGCCTTCTGGGAAAAAAAAGTTATAATTGTGGTGTGGAATAAATATATTTATCAGATTTATAGAAGATGAAATGTTGCATGCCTGCTGTTTCATTGTTTTTGTGATCGTTTGTATAGGTAGATGTGGTTTTTATAAACGTTGTGCATCTTCTATTTTTTAGTGAGACAAACTTTAGTCACAAGCTTGAAATCTTATGTTTTTCCTCCAATTTTACATTTCTCAGGTTGTCTGCCTTCAGGTAGTACATCAGGTATGAAGGCACACTCACTCATTTAGGTGACTTTTAGACACAGGCACTCATTTCTATGTATTTTTTAACAATAGTTTTCTGATGCATGAAGGTGCCTGGAGATTAAAGTTCTGGGTGATATTTTGCTGTTAGAAAGTGTGTAGGTAGGATGGCAGTGGCAGCCTTTGCAATTACGGAAACAAAGCAAATGCTTGGGGCACAAGAGACCATTGGCTGCACTGTTGAGCAGAGAGCGGCTTAGGCAGCTGACAGGGGTGGAGCTTAATGGTACATCAGAGGCCCTCAAACATAACTTTGCTTGGGGCCCCAGTAGCGCCAAATCTGCCTCTTGTAGTGGTATAGTATGACATTTTATTTTGTCATTCAGGTTTTATTTGTATATATTAGTGTGTAAAAATGAAAACAGCAGGATGCAAAAGAGTTGAAATAAAATATATTTAGGGTTACAAAAACCAGATAAAATAAGTCGGTATAACCGTATTATGTAGCATAAAGCAATGCACTGAATAGGATGAAAAATGACTACATACTGTATCGGAAAAACACTTGTCAGGCTGCAACTGACATCACAAACACTTGATGGCCACATGTAGATGCAAAGAACTCCCGACAGAGTATCTCAAAATCAAGTTTTTCTTAAAACTCCTTTACTACCAGTGTCGTACATGTATGGATGGCGCTGGAACGATGGGCAAACATGGCGCCTGCTTGTGAATGCGATTATTAAAGCCTTTAGATGCTGTGAACAAGTGAGATCACGGCATCTAAAGGGTGAAAAACCCGGATGTTCGCGTTTCCGGGCTTCTTACCGACATCCTCTGCGGCCAATGAGGATGTCGGTAATTAGTTTCAATATGCTGCGTCTCGCTGAAGAGACCCAGGATATTGAAGCTACAATTCCTAGCAGTTGGCAGGCCAACATAAGAAATGAACAATTCTGAATAATTAATGGGTCAAAAAAATCCATGACTGTTCAGAATTAATATATTTTTTTTTTTTGTAGGCTCAAATACAAGCTTCAAAATCATAATAAAAAGTAAAAAAAAATTAAAAATATATAAAAATAAAAATATAAAAGTTTAAATTAACCCCCCTTTCCATAGAATAACAAAAAATATAAACATCATGGGTATCACCATGACCGAAAATGGCCGTATTATTAAAATATTAAAATATTTTTCCAATATGGAATTTTTTCATCCCTTCTCTTACAAAAAAAAAATCTAACAAAATGTGATCAAAAAGTCACTCACACACTCCAACATGGTATCAATAGATACTACAGAATGTCCCACAAAAATGAGCCCCTACACAGCTCAGCAGAGCTAAATATAAAAAAGTTATGGGGGTCAGAATATGGTAGTGTAAAAACAAAAAAAATAATCTCAAAGTTTAAATTTATTTTTACAATATTTAGACATAAAAACCTACAGTATACATATGTGATATTGTTGTAATCCTACTGACCCAGAGAATGAAGGGCACGGGTTAGTTTTGACACAAATGGAATGCCATGGGAACAAAACCCGTAAAACAGTAGAGGAATAGCGTTTTTATTTTCCAATTTCACTCCATTTGGAATTTATTTCCCATTTAGCACTACATTGTATGCCATATTAAATGGTGGCATTAGAAAGTACTTGTCCCGCAAACAATAAGCCTTCATACAGCTATGTGAACGGAAAAATAAAAAGTTATGGCTCAAGGAAGATCAGATAAGAAAAATGAAAAAACAAAACTCCGGTATCCTAAGGGTTAGAGCTTGTCATCTTAGGATGTGTTGAGTCAGGATGAATTGTAAGGATGGATACATCTGTATTAATGTTCTAAATATGCACACATGTAGGGTCATTTATTAAACTGGCTTAAAGTTAGTTGCTCATAGCAACCAATCAGCTTCCACCTTTAATTTGTTCTACGTTACACCAATTTGATAAATGACCCCAATAATCGTTATCCTCCCAGCATTCCTCTGTAGGCAGATCACAGATAATTATTATCTAACAGTCAGTTAATAGATCATTATTATCTGTGATCTACATACAGACAAATACTAGGACACAAGATTCCTGAAGCCTGTATTTCACTGGCCGATTTTTTGGCAGATAATCGTTAGCGATCATCTGGCAGTGTAATACTGCCGCTGATTGCCCAATAACATAGTAACATAGTACATAAGGCCGAAAAAAGACATTTGTCCATCCAGTTCGGCCTGTCATCCTGCAAGTTGATCCAGAGGAAGGCAAAAAAAACCTGTGAGGTAGAAGCCAATTTTCCTCACTTTAGGGGAATAAAAATTCCTTCCCGACTCCAATCAGGCAATCAGAATGACTCCCTGGATCAACGACCCCTCTCTAGTAGCTATAGCCTGTAATATTATTACGCTCCAGAAATACATCCAGGCCCCTCTTGAATTCCTTTATTGTACTCACCATCACCACCTCCTCAGGCAGAGAGTTCCATAGTCTCACTGCTCTTACCGTAAAGAATCCTCTTCTATGTTTGTGTACAAACCTTCTTTCCTCCCGACGCAGAGGATGTCCCCTCGTCACAGTCACCGTCCTGGGAATGAATAGATGATGGGATAGATCTCTGTACTGACCCCTGATATATTTATACATAGTGATTAGATCTCCTCTCAGTCGTCTTTTTTCTAAAGTGAATAACCCTAATTTTGATAATCTTTCAGGGTACTGTAGTTTCCCCATTCCAGTTATTACTTTAGTTGCCCTCCTCTGGACCCTCTCCAGCTCCGCTATGTCTGCTTTGTTCACTGGAGCCCAGAACTGTACACAGTACTCCATGTGTGGTCTGACTAATGATTTGTAAAGTGGTAGGACTATGTTCTCATCACGGGCATCTATGCCCCTTTTAATGCAACCCATTATCTTATTGGTCTTGGCAGCAGCTGCCTGACACTTACCACCCAAATGAATTTTACCTCCTTTTCTTCTCACTAATGGAGCTTTCATTTGGTGGTATTTTATTGCTGCTGACATTTTTACTTTTTTTGTTATTAATCAAAATGTAACGATTTTTTTGCAAAAAAATGACATTTTTCACTTTCAGCTGTAAAATTTTGCAAAAAAAAACGACATCCATATATAAATTTTTCGCCAAATTTATTGTTCTACATGTCTTTGATAAAAAAAAAATGTTTGGGCAAAAAAAAAAATATGGTTTGGGTAAAGGTTATAGCGTTTACAAACTATGGTACAAAAATGTGAATTTCCGCTTTTTGAAACAGCTCTGATTTTCGGAGCACCTGTCATGATTCCTGAGGTTCTACAATGCCCAAACAGTAGAGAAAACCCACAAATGACCCCATTTCGAAAAGTAGACACCCTAAGTATTCGCTGATGGGCATAGTGAGTTCATAGAACTTTTTCTTTTTTGTCACAAGTTAGCGGAAAATGATGATGATTTTTATTTTATTTTTTTTCTTACGAAGTTTCATATTCCACTAACTTGCGACAAAAAATAAAAAATTCTAGGAACTCACCATGCCCCTCACAGAATACCTTGGGGTGTCTTCTTTCCAAAATGGGGTCACTTGTGGGGTAGTTATACTGCCCTGGCAATTTAGGGGCCCAAATGTGTGAGAAGAACTTTGCAATCAAAATGTGTAAAAAATGACCGGTGAAATCCGAAAGGTGCACTTTGGAATATGTGCCCCTTTGCCCACCTTGGCAGCAAAAAAGTGTCACACATCTGGTATCGCCGTACTCAGGAGAAGTTGGGGAATGTGTTTTGGGGTGTCATTTTACATATACCCATGCTAGGTGAGAGAAATATCTTGGCAAAAGACAACTTTTCCCATTTTTTTATACAAAGTTGGCATTTGACCAAGATATTTTTCTCACCCAGCATGGGTATATGTAAAATGACACCCCAAAACACATTCCCCAACTTCTCCTGAGTACGGCGATACCAGATGTGTCACACTTTTTTGCTGCCAAGGTGGGCAAAGGGGCACATATTCCAAAGTGCACCTTTCGGATTTTGCAGGCCATTTTTTACACATTTTGATTGCAAGGTACTTCTCACACATTTGGGCCCCTAAATTGCCAGGGCAGTATAACTACCCCACAAGTGACCCCATTTTGGAAAGAAGACACCCCAAGGTATTCCGTGAGGGGCACTGCGAGTTCCTAGAACTTTTTTTTTTTTTGTCACAAGTTAGGAACGCCGCCTCCTCCTCAGCTCGTATGCCTCGGCAAACGTATCTGTTACTGCAGAGGAGAAAATCTCGTCTTGCAGCGCCGCATACACCGACTTGCGTGTAATCTGACAGCAGCGCAATGCTTCTGTCAGAATGCACATCAGTGCTGCAGCTAATCGATCGGTTGGTCCACCTGGAAGGTAAAAAAACAAAAAAAAGAAAAAACCAGGCCGCAACACAATAATTTTATTAACTTTGCAACAGAACATATAAACTTTAACTTTTTTAACTGAACATTAACCTTTTTGCTTACTGGTGTTTTTTTTTTTTTTTTTACCTTTATAGAACAAACCTCTCCTTCCCCATGGGTCAATGTGCAAAGCACAAATCGCCCAAAGATGTGGCGAAGTGCGTTATGCACTTTGTCCCATGTGAAAGGAGACGTTTGCAGCAGCAGTGAGTGAATGGGCCCTAATAGCCCTGTGTGCCTGTCCTGGTGAGATGATCCCTATGCTAATAGTGTACCTGTGAGTGGTACTTCCGGAAACACTCTCCAAAGCATAGGGCAGGGTGGTCAGGACAGTCAGGACAGAAATAGCGGGTGTCACGCCTTATTCCACTCCTGCTACAGACACAACATCTTTTTCGGGGTGACGGTTGGGTTGAGGTACCAGGAACGACATTGGGGAAATGTCGCTCGTGTAGACGGCTAACTACACTGGTGGATGGTGCCACAGAACCTCCTGGGTACAGGAGGTTCTCGATGATCTCTTCCTGAAATTTGAGGAAGAGATCCAGTTCTGCCAGCCTAACTGTAGAGAACAAAACTATTGTACAGAGCCAATTGAATTAAATATACAGACACCTTTTTATACCAGCGTCTGGTTCTGCGGGAAACTAAATACGGAGACAACATCTGGTCATTGAAGTCCACCCCTCCCATGTGAAGGTTATAGTCGTGGACTGAGAGGGGCTTTTCAGAGACACGGGTTGCTCGCTCAATTTGTATTGTCGTGTCTGCGTGAATGGAGGAGAGCATGTAAACGTCACGCTTGTCTCCATTTCACCGCGAGCAGTTCTTCGTTACACAGTGCGGCCCTCTGCCCCCTTGCAAGACGGGTGGTAATGAGCCGTTGGGGGAAGCCCGCGCGACTAGTTCGCGCGGTACCACAGGCGCCAATCCGTTCTAGAAACAAATGCCTAAAGAGGGCCACACTTGTGTAAAAATTGTCCACATAAAGATGGTACCCCTTGCCGAATAAGGGTGACACCAAGTCCCAAACTGTCTTCCCACTGCTCCCCAGGTAGTCAGGGCAACCGACCGGCTCCAGGGTCTGATCTTTTCCCTCATAGATCCAAAATTTGTGGGTATAGCCTGTGGCCCTTTCACAGAGCTTATACAATTTGACCCCATACCGGGCGCGCTTGCTTGGGATGTATTGTTTGAAGCCAAGGCGCCCGGTAAAATGTATCAGGGACTCGTCTACGCAGATGTTTTGCTCTGGGGTATACAAATCTGCATATTTCTGGTTGAAATGGTCTATGAGGGGCACGTGTGGGCGACCGATCAGGCCTGATCGGGCAAACACTGCGTTTTGGGTGGAGGGCGAACTAAAGTGACACTAGTACTATTATAGATCTGACCGTGATCAGTTTTGATCACTTCCAGATACTATAAAAGTACAAATGCTGATTAGCGATACGCTAATCAGCGAATAACGGACTGCGGTGCGGTGGGCTGGGCGCTAACTGATCGCTAACTACCTAACCAAGGGGCCTAAACTATACCTAAAACCTAACGGTCAATACCAGTGAAAAAAAAAAGTGACAGTTTACACTGATCACTTTTTTCCTTTCACTAGTGATTGACAAAGGGGTGATCAAAGGGTTAATTGGGGTTCAGGGGGGTGATCTGGGGCTAAAGTGTAGTGTTTGGTGTACTCACTGTGAAGCCTGCTCCTCTGCTGGATCCAACCGACGAAAAGAACCAGCAGAGGAGCAGGCAGCCATATAACAGATCATATTTACAAATATGATCTGTTATCTGGCGCTGTGATTGTTTTTTTTGAAAATCATCAGCTTGCCAGCCGCGATCATTGGCTGGCAAGCTGATGACGAAATGGTCTTCTTCGAAATGCCGGCCCGAACTGCGCATGCGATCTCGCGTCTCGCGAGATGACGCGTATATGCGTCGTTGTGCGCAGCGCTGCCGCCTCCGGACCGCACATCTGCGTTAGGCGGTCCGGAGGCGGTTAAGTCGCTGATGTACTTCCTCCTGGGTCAGACAGGACACTTTTAATGGGGAATTTATTTCAACATTCGGCATGTCATCTGACAGTTTATTTTCCTCAGTGAATACATTGGAGATAAAAATATTTAACAGCTTTGCTTTCTCCTTGTCGCTCTCTGCGACTCCCCCCTCATTACTCTTTAACGGGCCGACACCTTCAGATTTATACTTTTTAACATTTATATAATTGAAGAACATTTTAGGGTTAGTTTTACTCTCTTTGGCAATTAATCTCTCGGTCTCTAGTTTGGCCGCTTTTATTTGTTTTTTACATGTTCTATTTTTATTCCTTATAGTTTTTCAGTGCTTCCGTGCTACCTTCCTGTTTTAGTGTTTTATATGCTTTCTTTTTGTCATTTATTGCTTTCTTTACAGTTCTGTTTATCCACATTGGTTTCTTTTTGTTCCTTAACCTTTTATTCCCATACGGTATGTACCTCTCACAATGAGATTTTAGGATGCTTTTAAAGATATCCCATTTTGTGGCTGTATTTTTATTTATGAGGACTTTATCCCATTTAGTTAGGCCTATGGCCTCTCTTAGTTGGCTAAATTTAGCTTTTTTGAAGTTTGGTATTTTTGTTCCTCCCTGTAGAAACGCTCTCTTGAATGATAATTGGAAGGTTATTACTTTGTGGTCACTATTTCCCAGGTGTCCCCCAACCTGCACGTCTGTTGTTCTGTCAGGCCTATTGGTTAATACTAAGTCCAGTATGGCCGTCCCTCTAGTCGGGTCCTGAACCAGTTGGGAGAGGTAATTGTCTTTGGTTATTGCCAAGAACCGGTTTCCCTTATGAGATATACAAGTTTCAGTTTCCCAGTCTATATCTGGGTAGTTGAAGTCCCTCATAATAACCACCTCATTATGATTTGCCGCCTCGTCTATCTCGTTTAGTAGTAGATTTTCTGTGGACTCTGGTATATTAGGTGGTTTATAGTAAACTCCTATTAGTAATTTATTATTGTTTTTAGCTCCATGTATCTCTACCCACAGTGACTCCACATGTTCATGTCCCTCATTTATATCTTCCGAGAGTGTGGGCTTTAGACAGGACTTTACATAAAGGCAGACCCCTCCCCCTCTCCGGTTTTGACGATTCTTTCTAAACAGACTGTAACCCTGTACATTAACTGCCCAGTCATAGCTATCATCCAGCCATGTCTCCGTTATTCCCACTATGTCATAGTCCTCCTCACACATCACCAATTCCAGTTCACCAGTTTTATTAGTCAGGCTTCTGGCATTAGTATACATACATTCTTTTTACATCTTAAACAATTATTGTTTGTAGGTGGCAGATCATGGTGTCTAATAACGATCTGCCACCGGCAAACCATTACACAGCATGGGGCAAGAGATGGCATAACTATCGCACCTCTCCATGCTGCGAAGGAGATAGCTGCATGTAATGGCAGCGGTTTTCTCTGCTAGTGAGCAGGCAATTGCCGGAAGGCAACGTTTCCCTCCCAACAATCGTCTGCCACATTGGGTTTTGTAATACAGCCTTAAAGCCTTAAAATAAAGGTGGGGGAGTCATATTTCAGGCACAGATGGCTGATATATCTAGGACTTTTCCCTGCTCAAACCAGGTCTAAAATTGTGGGCTTACATGGGCAGAGAAGGAGACGAGCCGGCTGTTTTTGGCATATAAAATAGATTTGCTGAATTTATGGAGAGGCCGGCGCCTCTTCATAACTTTGGTCCAGCTACAGGTCTAAAACGCTGGTCTTAATAAATATGCCCCTAAGTGTCCATATCACAGACTATATATTAGATCCTTACAAGTTATTCACTAGTTATCGCACTAGTTTTTGACATCCTAACCTCACCCTATCAGCTCTTGCATGCAAGAAACATTTCTGCTTTTGCTGTGAGCTCCGCGGCTTTCTCTCAGGTTTTCCTAGGGCAGTGACGACATATTCACTGGTCACATGGCCTAGGCACAGCTCAGCCCGATGTAAGTGAATGTGGCTGAGCGCGATACCAAGCACAGCCGCTATGCAATGTACAGCCCTGTGCTTGGTGAGAAGGAGCACCAGTGCTTTCTCAAACTGCTGGCGGGGTGTCAACAGGGGGTCCTGGGTGTCGGGGCTCATCAGTATTAAAGTCTCGGAAAACCTGTTTAATTTCAAGGGAGGTATTTAGAACCACAGAAGCCGGGAGCTTCATGGCATGGGTTTCTGTGGCCAAGCAGCTGCATGCAAACCTTACATCACCAATCACTATGCCAAGCGTCAAATAGAGTGGTGTAAAGCCTACCGCCAATGAACTCTGGAACAGTGGAAACGTGTTGTAGTGATGAATCACTTCTCTATCTGGCAGTCTGATGGATGACTCCAGGACTGCACTGTGCTAACTGTAAAGTCTGGTGGAGGAAGGATAATGCTGTGCATTGTTTTTCAGTAGTTGGCCCAGGCTTCTTAGTTCCAGTAAAGGGAAAAATTTTATGCATCAGCATACCAAGACATTTTGGACAATTGTCTGTACAGCTCGGTGTGGAAGAACTGGCCCCCACAGAGCCCTGAACTCAACTCAGTCGAATACCTTTTGGGTGAGCTAGAACAGATATTGTGAGCCTCTGGTCCAAAACATCAGTGTCTGACCTCACAAATGCTCTTCTGAATGAATAAACTCCAAAATCTCTTAGAAATCCTTCCCAAAAGATTGACAGCTGTTTTTGCTGCAGCCTATGGATTTAGAATGGGACGTCATTAACCCCTTAAGGACCCATGAAGTACATGTACTTCATGGGGATCGGGCAGGCGCAGCTCCTGCGGCAGGGTCCGGCAGTCACTGATAGCCAGACCACTGCTGCATGCGCCGGCATCGGTGAAATCACTGATGCTGGTGCAATAACCCTTCATGTGCCGCGGTCAGCGCTGACTGCGGCACGTGCGATGTCGGGCGAGGATCGGAGCTGCCATTGGGTCCCCGTGCTCCTGTGACCCTGCCTTCCGGTAGAGAGCCTGTAAGATCCAGCCCCCTGGATCTCACAGGCAGGAAGCTGTATGAGTAGTACATACTGTATTACAAGTACAGCCAATGCATTTCAATACAGTATTGGAATGCATTGTAAAGGGGATTAGACCCCCCAAAAGTTGAAGTCCCAATATGAGACAAAAAATAAAGTGAAAAAAAGTTGAAAAAATTAAGTTTTCCCCCCAAAAAATTAAAAGTTTCAAGTAAAAACAAAAACAAAAATGTAATTTTCCCCAAATAAAGTTAAACATTTTTTATAAATAAAATAGGGAAAAAAAAGAAAAGAATACATATTATGTATCGCCGCATCCGTAACGACCAGCTCTATAAACATATCACAGGACCTAACCCCTCAGATGAACACCTTAAAAAAATAACTGTGCGAAATAAACAATTTTTTTTGCCACCTTACATCATCAAAAGTACAACACCAAGCAATCAAAAAAGAGTATGCCCGCCAAAATAGTGCCATTCTAACCGTCATCTCATCCCGCAAAAAATGAGCCCCTACCTAAGACAATCGCCCAAAAAATTAAAAAACTATGGCTCAGAATATGGAGACACTAAAACATTGTTCTTTTGTTTTAAAAATACTGTTATTGTGTAAAACTTAAAGGGAACCTGTCATGTGGATATTTAATTATAATCTAACTAATTATATACAATCATTAACTACTAAAAAGTGCCTTAGATGTATTCACTTACTGGTGTGACAGATGGTTACCTCATCATATACACACAAAGATGCCACATGCTGCATGCTAATGAGCTGATTTGAGTCCAGCGTGATGTCATTGAGTCCAGCGTTTATTTAATTAACAGCTATAGCCATTCCCCTGCCCACCTGCTGCTGATTCATATGGAAAATAACTGTCAATCAGCAGCAGGTAGGCGGGGAGAGCCTCATGACTCATCATTACCAGCTAGAGTTTTTCAATACAAGATGTTGGCAGATTGACTGGGTCAATTTAAGAAAGTGACCCAGCATTTTGCTAAGAGAATCACTTATTTATGTTGCCCTTAGTTAGGACACCATAAAACTGGTAAATTAAGTAAATAAAAAAAGTATACATATTAGGTATCGCCGCGTCCGTAAGAACCTGCTCTATAAAAATATCACATGACCTAACCCCTCAGATGAACACCGTAAAAAAAAAAAAAGGCGTCAAAAGGGGCGTGGTCAACTGCTGGCATGAGCGCACGCACTTGAGAGCTGCTCTGTTCCCTGCACAGAATCCTGCAATATCCTGGCATAATGGCCACCTCAAACACTGAGTGGCAAGTGCACAGAGGGAAGAGGAGACCTGGGAAGTCTGCGATGGGCCCCAGCAAGGCACAGTCAGCGGCTGAAAAACGAAAAGAATATATGAGGCAAGAGGCTTAAAATGGCGCCGCTGCTCCTGCCACACCGTGGGTGGCAGTCACGCGAGGTCAAACAGCGCACCAGTCAGAGGCGGGAGGTACGGGGGAGCCTGAGATTACCTTAAAAACTGTCTCTGATCAACTTCTGACAGCGATATCCACATGTCAGACCTCACCTGCAAAATCGAGGAGGTGAAGGGGACCTGGGCCTGCTGAGGCAAGAGGTGCAGCAGCTCAGGGAGCGGGTGCGTCACACAGAAGACAAGGTCTCAGCTTTAGAAGACCTCACTAGACCACTTGTGAAAGTGCATGATGTGGAAAGGTCTGTGAGCCTATGGCAACAAAAGTGTGATGACCTTGAGAACAGGGCCAGGCGCAACAATGTCAGGATCCTGGGATTAACAGAGAGATCGGAAGGCTCGGATCCGGCTACATTCCTGGAGCTTTGGTTTAAAGCGCAATTTCCTGAAGCGCCATTTTCTGCCGCCTACGCTGTTGAAAGAGTGCATTGAGTTCCTGCCAGGCCTCCCCTCCAGGGGCGCCTTAAAGACACCTTTTGGCGCGGATGCTTATTTGGAAAGATAGAGATCTCATCCTGAGTCAAGCAAGAAACAAGCGTGTCATCAAGCATGAAAACGTGAATATATCGCTGTTTCCCGATTTTTCTGCTGAGCTGCAAAAGAAGAGGCCCACCTTTATTTCAGTCAAGAGATGACTACGTGATTTAAACCTACAATACTCCATGGCTTATCCGGCGCGTCTTCGGTTGATAGATGGCGAAAAGACCGTCTTCCTCGTTGATCCAAAGGAAGCGGAGGAATGGATCTCCAAGAGACCAAGTCGCCCAAGACCTCATTGATGCTACCGTCTTTGCAGATGTTGCAATTATCATGTTCACACCGTTACACTCACCTGCCTGATGCTATCCGTTGACTCTTAACATCACTGTCTGAGACTCAGGGCAATCCCTCACCCTGCACCAGTGGAACGTATTAGATCATAATACTTCACGCTCGTGTATCAGAGGGGCAGTTACTTTTCCCTTTTTCTATTTTCTATATGCACACATTATGCCACATTATTTTACTGTTACGGGGAGCGAGCAAATACCTGCATAGGTTTAACACCTTATTGCACTATGTAGGTCTCCGGAAACCTAGCCACATTACAGGATGGCAGTGATGTCATCACTTACAGGTTCACTCAATTGTCTGTTAAACTACAGTTAAGTTGCATATAGTTTATTCTGTTAAAGGCATGGTACACTGTTTATTTTATACTAGTGGAGAGGGCATACACAAGAAGGTTCAAGAGAGAGGGTTTTTACCCCCCTGAAGCCGGGGAGCTGATTCATTCGGAGAAGGAGTTGTTGGGTTATAGATTTCAAATTTGTATGTAGTGTCCTGGAACGTGAGAGGAGTGGGCAACCCAAGGAAAAGAATTGCTGTATTCTCCCATTTACGCCAGTACAATCCTTATATCCTGGGACTGCAGGAGACCCACCTTACACCAGAGACAGGGAGTAGAATTAGGAAGCCATGGGTTCAGTGGTCTCTGAATGCGTATGGGTCGACGCATTCTAGAGAAGTGGCTATACTTAGTACAGCAATCAGTAGTAGATCCAGAGGGGCAATATATTTTTGTGTATGCGTTCATCAACTGCACTCCCTATGTAGTGGTCAATATATACAACCCCCCAACCCCCCCCCCCCCCCCCCCGCTACTATTCCAGGCGGTGATGGGCTTTGTTGCGCAGTATCCCAATGCTAAACTGCTCTGGGAGACTTTAATTTAATGATGCTTGATTTTATGGACAGATTCCACCCGGTGGGAAGAGGGGACGGTCGCTCTCCACATGTCACCACCCTCTCTAGAGTGATTGAGGAATTGGGATGGCTAGATATGTGGAGACTTAACATCCGCTTCAGAGGGAGTATTCCTGTTTTATTCCTGCCAGGGGTGCCTTGTCTAGGATTGATTACCTCCTCGGTAACGCCGCAGTATACACAGATCTCGAAGATATAGGGTATGGATCGCAGGGACATTCGGATCATGCTCCGGTCTTTGCTAAGCTAAGACTTCATGATGTTGTTAAACAGAGTATCAAAATGTGCATTCATCCATTATGGTTGTCCCTTATGACCACGAATGATAGGATCCCTGATCAGCTTAAGTTGTTTCTGGAGGTGCAGGATGAGATGACGGATGATTTGCTACTCTGGGAGACGATGAAAGCCTACTTGAGGGAGTGTCTCAAATCATCTATCTCCTATATCAAGAGATACTCAAAGCGTAAAGGACTAGAACTACATACTAAGGCCTCCTGCACACGACTGTTGTGTGCACCCGTGGCCGTTGTCCCGTTTAACGTGTTTTTCTGTGGTCCCATTGACTTTCAATGGGTCCGTGGAAAAATCGGAAACTGCACCGTTTGGCAGCCGCATCCGTGATCCGTGTTTCCTGGCCGTGAAAAAAATAAGACCTGTCCTATTTTTTTCACGGCCAACGGTTCACGGACCCATTCAAGTCAATGGGTCCGTGAAAAATCACGGATGCACACAAGATGGTCATCTGCGTCCGTGATCCGTGTCCGTGATCCGTGTCCGTTTTTTCCTATCATTTCAATGGCAAACTTGACCCACGGAAGAAAAAACGGGCACGGATCACGGTACAACGGATCCACGTTTTGCGGGACGTAAAAAAATACTGTCATGTGCAGGAGGCCTAATTATAAGGAGGCAGAGAGCTCTTTTAGGTCTGATCCCTCTGAAGCGAATAGACAAAAATGGATGCTTAAAGGCGGGCTTTACATGATGCATCCCAGGGAAAAGAGTGAGCGCAAATTATTCTTTTTAAAGCAGCAATCCTTTGAGACGGGTAATCAGGTAATATTGTGCGTAACAACAGCATGTCCCCCCCCCGGTCATCCGAATAAAGAATTCTGAGGGCTCGGTGGTGGAATCAGTGGAGGGTATATTACAATGTTTCAAGAGGTTCTACCAAGACCTGTATAAGTCTGCAGTTCAATATACAGCACAGGAGTTAGGGGATTATCTAATGGAGGTAGCACATCCCCAGCTTAATGAAGAGGACAGGAACCTGTTAGAAGCTGACATTTCAATAGAAGAAATCCAAATGGCAATTAAGGAGCTGCCTGCTGGAAAAGCGCCCAGCCAAAATGGTATTCCGGTAGAAGTGTATTCTAAATATGTGGATGTACTAGGGCCCCAGCTTCTCTAATTATACCTGGCTACTCAGCAACGACATCAGTTGTCAGAATCCATGTATGATGTTACTATAGTGGTGATCCTGAAGCCAGATACAAATTCATTGGAGTACGGGTCGTATCGACCAATCTCGCTACTGAACTTAGATTATAAAATACTCTACGATGCTCCTTCCTACTAGATTAAATAAGGTAATTGCCACCATAGTACATAAAGATCCGTCAGGATTTATACCGGGTAGATCGACATCTGATAATGTCACAAGGGTGTCAAGAGTCACGTCTGACTCCGTTATACCCGGGGTCAGGAAGTCGCAGCGGGTGGCTGCGCGCTCTATGTCTAAAGATCACGGTGTTTCTTAGTGTTTGTTTTCTGTGTTTGCCTTGCTATCCTTTTTGTCTCACTCAGGGATCCGTAGCTTCTCCTCCTCAGCTGTTTCTTGTCTGCCACTCCCAAACTCCTTATATTCTCCTCTCACACTTCTCTTGTTGCCAGTTATAGAGCTTCCTGCCTGGACATCTATGCTGACCCACTGGAGCTGAGAATCTGGTTGTTGTTCCAGAGTGCTACCCTCCGGATCCCTGTTGGGCTTTTGTTGTCTCCTGTTGTTGCCCACCTGGGATTATATGTTTAGTTTGTATTGTCTGTCCTCCCCTTGGTGTTTTCCTTTAGAGCTAGTGGTGCGGACTAGTGTTCCCACCGCCCTGTTCACTATCTAGGGCTCATCCTAGGGAAAGCCAGGGTTTTAGGCACGTGATCGGCGTACGGGTGAGGAACCCGTCTAGGGACGACAGGGCAGCCAGGCGCCAGCCGCAAGGTGAGTCAGGGGTCACCACCTTCCCTCTCACTAGGGCAGGGCCTCCCTCTTTTCCTCCCTCCGTGTCACGTATGTGACAGTTACGCCGATCGTGATAGATAACATTAGGAGAGCGCAGGCCATCGCGCAGATAGGAATAGCAGGGGATAAGCATTGGGCCCTGGCATCGCTGGATACACCCAAGGCTTTCGACTTTGTGGAGTGGATGTATTTATTGGCGGTGTTGCAGAGTTTTGGTTTTGAGCCCTAAGTTTATCAAATGGATAGAGATACTATATCAACTTCCCAAGGCTAACATATTAGTGAATGGGTCTCAGTCAGATTCATTCAGGCTCCACAGAGGTACTAGGCAAGGGTGCCCCCTGTCGCCGCTATTATTTGCGGTGGCAATAGAACATCTCACCCTTAGGATAAGGCAGGATCAGGTTTTTATAGGTGTTAGCATGGGGGATAGAGTAGATAAGATGGGATTATGTGTAGACGATCTCCTTCTTTTTATGGCTA